>NC_142082.1:84220263-84541013 GCF_054644295.1 Miniopterus natalensis | reverse complement strand
CCTTAATGAGGTCAAATTTTCCAGTTATGTTCTCATTGAACCAATTTCCACTTTCTTAGCACTTATTACATTGCACTACATTTGTTTGTCTGGTTATTTGATTCATGTCTCCCCTCCCCCCCCATGGTAAGCTCCATGGGAATAGGGGTCCTGTCTGCTTTTGCCTAACATCTTGTGCCCACACTTAGTGCAGGCACAATGCAGGTACCAGTAAATGAGGAGAGAGGGAGGTCATTCACCACTGATAATTAATAATCCCCAGAGCTAAATTTGTCACTGACAGAAATAAATATGGTCTGTGGTAAGAGACCTTTAGACACAATCACAGCCTATCCTGCATGCTAGTTAAAAATGATTGTCACAGGAAGATCAGGGAGCCTCAGGGAGAAAAACTGGGACTCTGGTGCCAGAGGAGGGACAAAATTCATCTTGTCATAAGTGGGAAAGCTATACCTCACTCTTCTTTCTCTAAAGCCAGGGCCCTGTTAATAACTAACTAAGACTGTTTACTAAGGTATAGTAATACCTACTAAGAATAAAATTCAATTTTATATTGGTAGAAAATTAGTTGATATAGAAATTGTTCCCCTAAAAGGTAATTAAATACAACTTTATAGATCTGATATCAAGAAAATGGTTTATAAAGAACACTATTTTCAGGTCAGCACCCAACATATATGCAAGACAGAGTTCACTCTATTGATAGAGGGAAAATGGGAAAATTAAAATGAGGCACAAAAACACAGAGGATATAAAAAGTTAAACCTCAAGTCAACAAATTTTTGTTTCAAGATTAATACTGCATAATTCTAATCAGAGTCTTATCCTTTTGATTTACAAGAATATTGGGCCTATGCTATTCTTATCTATGCTGCCAGAAATTCACCAAATATTTTTAATAAGTTAACATGAGATGGAGGAGTAAAATAAATGTTTTTTTCTCAAAGACATTGCATTTTATTTCCATGAGGAATATGTTACATTTGTTATTGTAAAAAAAAGAAAGAAAGAAAGAAACAGAACTTCTGCTCAAGATGATGGTATAGGTAAATGTGGTACTCAGAACCTCCTACAACCACATTCAAGTTACAACTAAACTACAGAACAATCATCATTCAGAACAGCCTGAAATCTAGATAAATGGAAGTCCTACAACTAAGGATATAAAGAATCTGCCACATGGAGACTGGTAGGAGGGGCAGAGATGTGGAATGGGATGGTCCAACACCCACATGTGGCAGTTAAAAATTACGGGGATATCTTGGCTTTGGTGGTCCCCCATGAAGAGCCAGGGGCCCAGCCCCACACCAGGCTCCCCAGCCCAGGGTTCTAGTGCCAGAAAGACAAGTCCCCATAACTTCTGCATGTAAAAAACAACCAGGATTGTGGCTGAATGAGACACAGGTTTCTGGAGTCCTAGGCAGTTCTTCTTAAAAGGCCCACACACGGACTTATTCAGACTCACTCCTTCTGAGTTCTGGCTCTGGGGACAGCAGCTCAAAAGGAACCAGGGACATACAAGAAAACTGAATTGTCTCGCATCAGAGGCAAGAGCTGGGAGACAGCTTTCTGCCAGACAAAAGTGCTGGCAGAGGCCACTGTTCCTTTTCTGAGACGCCACCTCCTTTACACAGAGCCAGCAGGAGGGCACAATATCTGAGTCTCCATTAAACTGGCTCACACTGTTCACTCTATCCTGGTGATCCCCTGAAATCCTATGCCATCCAACCTGTGTGCCCACCCAAACTGTTTCAAGTGGCTTTTCCATTTGAATGGCCTGTCTTGGCTCATGCTTCAGACTTTCCTAAAATCTCTCAAACAAGCAGCATCTGGCCTCAGCATGTCCTATACCTCATGATAAGTGGCCCCATTCCGTAACAGCAACTGGCCTTGGTATGCAGCTTGACCTCACCTGGGCATGTCCAAGCCCAGTATAAGTAAAAGTCATCTACAGATCACTTTGTAACTTATGTTAGATGGCCCTGGGGCAGAACATAGGCAGTGGCTGACCATGGCCTGCCCTTCCCTGCAGGCTCCAGAGCCAATACACCTAGTGGACAGCTTCAGTCCATGTCAAAGCACCACCCACCCACTTTCATAACTGACACACTCAACCCTGCTGAAATAGGCCTGCTCATGGGGTGGGCCCATGCACAGCTGATCTTCCATGGCGGCCCATGGTTGCAGCCAGTTCTTACAGCCTGGGGATAAATCCCTTCCACTGATATGCCAACAGCAATCTAGTCTCAACTATAAGAGGAAGGTGTACACAGCCCACACAGGGGAACACACCTGGAGTGCCCAGCTTAGGTGATTGGGGAGGCTGTGCCACTGGATCCTACAGAAGACTTACTACATTAGGCCACTCTACCAAGCCCAGGGGACATAGCCATTCTACCTCATACACAGAAAAAGACACAGGGAGGCTGCCAAAAGGAGACAAAGAAACATATCCCAAATGAAAGAAAAGAACAAAACTTCAGAAAAAGAACTAAACAAAATAGAGACTAGCAATCTACTAGATGCAGAGTTCAAAACACTCATTATAAGGATGCTCAATGAACTTAGTGAGAACCTCAACAGCACACAAAAAGACCTGTCAGGAATGAAGGATATGCTAGCTGAAATAAAAAATAATTTATAGGGAATCAACAGTGCAATAGTCAGAGAGTTCCAAACAAGATGAACCCAAAGAGGGCCACATCAAGACACATCATAATTAAAATGCAAGTAGTTAAAGAGAAAGAATCCTAAAAGCAGCAAGAGAAAAGCAGTTAGTTACCTATAAAGAAGCACCCATAAGAGTGTCAGCTGATTTCTCAACAGAAACTTTGTAGGTCAGAAGGGAGTGGCAAGAAATATTCAACGTGATGAAAAGCAAGGACCTACAACCAAGATTTCTCTACCCAGCAAAGCTATCATTTAGAATTGAAGGACAAAAAAAGAACTTCCTGGACTTGAAAAGCTAAAGGAGTTCATCACTACCAAACCAGTGTTATATGAAATGTTAAAGTGTATTCTTTAAGAAGAAAAAAAGATAAAAAATATGAAAAATAAAATGGCAATAAATACATGTCTATCAACAATTGAATCTAAAAAACATAATAAGTGAACAAGCAGAACAGAAATAGACTTATAGATACAGAGAACATTTTGATGATAGCCAGATGGGAGGGGTTTGGGAGATGGGTGAAAAAGGTGAAGGGATTAAGAAATATAAATTTGTTGTTACAGATTAGTCATGGGGCTATAAAGTACAGCATAAGGAATATAGTTAATAATATTCTAATAACTATGTATGGTGTCAGATGGGTAAGAGATTTATTGAGATGATTACTTAATAAGTTATATAATGTCTAATACCTGAGGTGTACACCTGAAACTAATATAACTTTGGATGTCAACTGTAACTGAAATGTAAAAAATGATTTAAATTTTAAAAAGGGAAACCTGTTTTTTATCCTATAAAAATAATACATTTTATTTTCAGAATATTTTTGGTTAAGAAAAAAATTTAATCTGCTTTTATAGATGGTTCAAGAGAGCCATGGAAGGATATATAAATGTGTGTGTGTGTGTGTGTGTGTATACACACACATATATATAAACACACATATATATATTTAACATGCAATGTTAGAGATTAGAATTATTCATGTATTGCAGTGTATTTTTTAAGCCTATGAAGGGTTACAGAATATGAGGAACGCTACTGACTTCAGCCCAAAGATATATAATGGGATCAGGTAGACTTAAGGAATCAATTAAACATCTGAAAGCAATAGTTTTATAGGTTTTCTTTGATTTAAGGAGTAAAATTATAGTTTGGTCATCATCATCTAGTGGTTAGAAATTAGCTTTAAACCCTCTGGCAGCCATATTAAATGAGCAACATTCAAAACAGTTCCAAATGGGCTCAAAAAACATGAGCTATATAGGCTTAGGAATTTCAGGGAGAAAAATCTAATTCAGTGATCAAGGCAGAACCTTATACTGCATTGAGACCCATTATATGTTGGTTTCTAAGAGATTAGATCCATGTAATCATGCATACCCTTCTTTACTATATTTTCCTGTGAATAAAAATAGACATGAGAATTCAGTAGATCACATTGTGCCAACTGAGGTTGTAGCATTCTATGAGTCTCACATCTCATATCTAAGTCCTGAAATTATTGTGCCATCTCAGTAGTATACATATTCTTTTTTTACTATAATTTTTTATCTTTATGATTTGATGACTTTTTATATAGAGCAATGATCTAGGAGTTTTATATAAAGTGTTTGCTAAGCTGCATGTGTGTCCAGTCTTCCCTTTGAGAATAACTGTACTAATGACACAACTGATGTACCTTACAAATTAAAGAAAATCACTTCAATGTAATGACCTTAGCTCACTCATATCTGGCATGTTCTGAGGATTGTATTTGTGGCATTTATATTTTGATTTATGTATTACATTTTCACCACATATGGATCCATAAATCACCAGTGCTGTTTTAGGGGGAAAAAGGAAAGGTGTTATGGTTCAGTGCTGATGAAGGAAATTAGTCTAAAATTGGGGGTCTTATAAATTTAATGGTATACAGATTCCTATTTCAGAAAGTCAGATTATAAAAAAGAAAGGAAAAATTCAGACTGAAAGAACTGAAGGAAGAAGATAGAATTGAAATCAAAGAAGTAAAATTATAAGTATCCTCTCACTTTATATTGGTGATCACAAATACATTTTAGTTTTTAACAAATCTGTAAAGAACCAAGCTTTCTCTTGGTTACTATATGCATGGATGTCTTCCTAAAAGTCTATATATAATATAAATTTGTATAAGATTAAATTTATCATAAATACACTAAAGAAGAGGTTCCCCTCCCCTCAAAATAGGTATCACGATACACTTATACATTGCAATTAGTTGTAAAATATTTCACAAAAAATTTGTTACTGTAATAGCTCAAGTAGCAAAGTTTGTAAATTACTTTAAAAAAATCTTTTGTGCATATGAAAGGTTGTCCCTATAATATTATCACTTTTATTAATTAGCATTTTACTATGCTTTCTTGAGTAGGAGAAATAGGGACAAATTATCAGCCATTATACTGGGAATGTCCCCAAGCCAGGGATAAATAACCCTGGAAGTAAGTCTGTGCTTATCTCTATCATAGTATTTTATCATTCTACAACTGGAACTGCTTTTTAACCTGTCTGTGTTTCTCACTGAGCTCCTTAAGGAAAGAAAAGGTGTCATAGCACATAAAACAAGTTCTATAAATATTTGTTTATTGAGTGACTTGAGTAAAACTATATGTACAAAAGCAAATAGGGGGTCAAATAAATTTACAAATTCTTTGATACTTGATAGTGCCTGTATCAAATGTATTTAACATTATTTTACAAAACTTTTATTTGAGAAGTCTTCCTGTTGCATGGGCTTTTTTCCAAGTATACTTGTACTTCTAAAGGAATTCCAAACTCTTTATTAACACTAATTCAATTTAATTCAATAAACCTTGTTGAGTCCTTACTCTGTTCCAAGGTTTTATGCTATCTACTAAGAAACCATGAAGAATTAGACACAATTTCTACCCTCAAGTATTAGATGTGCAAATAAATAATTACAGTAGTATGAGGAGAGTAATAATTAATGTATAAAGTACACACTTAGCATAGAAGAGGGAGGATAAATTGTGCTCAGATGAGTCGAAAGGACTTTCCGACCAAAGTGACATTTTAGCTGAGATTTCAAGGATGAGAAGTAAGTTACTAGTGAGTGGATAGTAGGGAAAAATAAGTAAAAATAGTCCTTGGCAGATAGAACAACATTTGCACAGCACAGAGACTTGGAACATCATGAATGAAGACATGTGCAAGGAGGATGTGTTGGAGAGTATGGTTAGAGAGGCAGGCAGAATGCAGAGTATGAGGGGCCTTGTATGACATTCTAAGGAGCTAACACTTCTGTAGACAGAAGTTTTAGCATGAATTGGATAGGCTCATATTAGTGTTTTAGCAAAGCCATATTTGTGGCAGGAGGAGGATCAGAAAGGGAGAAGATGATAAGGCACAAAGTTTTAAAAATGCTTTACAGTGTCAGGAGAAATGCAGAGAGGGGTTGGACTCAGAGGTTTAAAGGATGAATCAGCAGAACCTGGAAGAAAGAGTACATGGGATGGTGGTAAACATTACACCAGACTAAAAGCATCTAATTAACATTTCTAGAATCTTCTACACAAGTTCTTCTGCACCACAGCTTCTTTACACAATCATCTCAGGAGCATTTAAAACCTCACTGCCAGAATCCATGAACTCAGAATCTCTGGAGGTGGAAGCCCATGCCAGTGTGATTCCAATGTATAGTCAAAGTCAAGAATCACTGATCTGGACAGAGACTCTTCCTTCAAGTTATTTGAAGGGGAAGAAAAGAGAGCTTAAAGATGAGATCCAAAATGGTGGTGGAGTAAGTGAAAGCAGCACTTGCCTCCAACCAGGACCAAACTAAAATATAACTAAATTATACAACAATAAACCTTAATAATATACTGAAACTATCTGAAGAGATGTCTTAAACCAAGAATTTACAGAAGAGGCCACAAAGAGACTGGTAAGAAGAGCAGAGATGTGAATATGGCTGGCCCTACTCCCCAGGCTGGGGCTGAAGTTCGAGAGGGATATCTTAGCTGCAAATGTTCCCTCAATAATCATTCTGATTCTTCTTGATTCAATTTTACATGATCACACTCGTATGTGGTATTTCATAAACAAAATAGACTAAGGAATAAAATAGATCCAGAGACATAGAACCATGGAAGGGACTGATGAATCTCAATGGGAAGACAGGTGGTGGGAGAGTGGATGGGGAGAGATTAATCAAAGAACTTATGTGCATATATGCATAACCCATGTACACAGATAGTAGTGTGGTGAAGACCTGAGGGGGCCAGATGTGGGGTGGAGGGGGTCAATGGAGGAAAAAAAGAGGGATATCTGTAATACTTTGAACAATAAAGATAAATTTAAAAAAAGAATTTTTAAAAATAAGGCAGTTTAGGCATCATTTGTCTCAACATGAAGCGTTCCAACATCTGCATCATACAGATACCAGTAAAAGGAGAGAGAGAGAGCAACAGATTGAGAACCTATTCAAAGAAATAATGACTGAAAACTTCCCTACCCTGGTGAAGGAAAAAGACACACAAGTCTAGGAAGCACAGAGAGTCCCAAGCAAAATGAACCCAACCCCATGAGACGGTCAGCTGATTTCTCACCCAAAACATTTCAGACCAGAAGGGATTGGTATGAAATGTTCAAAGTGATGAAAAGTAAGGACCAATTACCAAGACTACTTCCCTCAACAAGGCTATCACTGAAAATTGAAGGAGAAATAAAGAGCTTCCCAGACAAGAAAAATCTAAATCAGTTTGTTACCACCAAACCAGGACTATAAGAAATGTTAAAGGGTCTTGAAGAAGAGGAGGATGAGAAGAATGAGGAGGAAGAGGAAGAAGAGGAAGGAGAAGAAGAAGAAGAAGAAGAAGAAGAAGAAGAAGAAGAAGAAGAAGAAGAAGAAGAAGAAGGAGGAGGAGGAGGAGGAGGAGGAGGAGGAGGAGGAGGAGGAGGAGGAGGAGGAGGAGGAAGAGGAGAAAGAAGGAGAAAGAAGGAAAAGGAGGAAAGGGGAAAATAGTTATGAAGTATAAAATGACAAAAGCTATGCATCTATTAATAACCATTTTAGCCTGGCCGGGTGTGGCTCAGCGGTTGAATGTCAACCTAAGATCCAGGCAATCAGGATTCCATTCCCGGTCAGGGCACATGCTCGGGTTGCGGTGGGCTCGATCAATGACTCTCTCATCATTGATGTTTCTATCCTTCTCTCTCCCTCTCCTTTCCTCTTTCTGAAATCAATAAAGATATATATTTTTAAAAAAATCACTTTAAATGTAAATGGCTTAAATGCTCTAATCAAATGACATAAGTTAGCTGAATGGATAAGAAAACAAGACCCATATATGCTGCCTACAAAAGACCCACCTCAGAAGGAAAGATACTCTATAGAATAAAAGTAAAAAATGGAAAAAGATATTTCATACAAAAGAAAATTTTTTAAAAGCTGGGGCTGCATTACTTATATCTGACAAAATTGACTTTAAAACCAAGGTTATGTAAGAGACAAAGAAGAACATTACAGAATGATAAAGGAAGGAATCCAACTAGTGGATATAACCCTTGTAAACATTTATGCACCTAAATATAAAAAGCAAATCTTGATGAACATAAAGGGAGAGATTGACAATAATACAGTCATAGTAGGAGACTTTGACACCCCATAGATTTTCCAGAGAGAAAACCAACAATGCATGAGTGCCTTAAATTACACAGTAGATCGAATGAATTTAATTGATATCTTTAGAGCATTTCATCCCAAAGCAGCAGAATATACATTCTTTTAAAGTCCACATGGGATATGTTTTGGATAGACCACTTGTTAGGACACAAAACAAGTCTCAATAAATTTAAGAAGATTGGAATTATATCATGCATCTCCTCTGACCATAATGATATTAAACTAGACATCAATCACAAGAAAAAAACCTGAAAGACACACAAACACATGAAAGTTATATAACATTTTACTAAACAAGATATGGGTCAACAATGAAATCAAGGAAGAAATCTAAAGATACCTCAAATAAAGGAAAATGAGAACACAACAACCCAAAATCTATGGGACAAAATGAAAGCAGTCCTAAGAGGAAAATTCATAGCATTACCAGTCTACCCGAAGAAACAAGAAAAAGCTCAAATAAGCAATCTAACTTTACACTTAAAGAAATTTAAAAAAGAACAACTAACAAAGCCCAAAGTGAATAAAAGAAAGGAAATAATAAAGATCATGCCAAAAAACAAACAAAAAAAACACACCACCACAAAATAGAATCTAAATACAAAGGATTATAAGAAAATATTAGGAATAACAATATGTCAACTAATTGGGTTATTTAAATAAATGGATACATTTTAGCAACATACAATCTTCCAAAACTGAATCAGGAAGAATCAGAAAATCTGAATGGACAGATTACCACTAGTGAAATTGAAGCAATAATCAAAAAATTCCCAACAAGCAAAAACCCTGCACCAGATGGCTTCACAGGAGAATTTTAACAAACATTTAAGGAAAACTAACACCTGTCATTTTCAAACTATTTCAGAAAGTTCAAGAGAAGGGAACATGTCTAAGCTCATTTTACAAGATCAACATTATCCTAATTCCAAAACCAGATAAAGACATGACAAAGAAATATAATTATAGGCCAATATCCTTGATGAACGTAGATGCTATCATCCTCAACAAAATATTTGCAGACTGAATCCAGCAATATATTAAAAAGATCATACACTATGATCAGGTGGGATTTATTCCTGGGATTCAAGGTTCATACAATATCCACAAATCATTAATGTGATAACCACATTAAAAAAATGAGGGATAAAACCACATAATCATGTTAATAGATGCAGAAAAAGCATTTGACAAAATCTAGCACTCATTTATGATATAAACTCTCAGCAAAGTGATAAGAGGGAACATATCACAATGTAATAAAGGCCATATATGACAAACCTACAGCCAACATCATACTCAATGGGCAAAATAGAAAAGCATTTCCTTAAAATTGGGAAACAGTTAGGGATGGCTACTTTCACCACTCTTATTCAACATAGTACTGGAAGTCCTAGTCACAGCAATTAGACAAGAAGAAAAAATAAAAGGCATCCAAATTGGAAAGGAAGAAGTAAAACTGTCATTATTTGCAGATGACATGATATTGTACATAGAAAACCCTAAAGACTCCACCAAAGTACTACTAGATTTAATAAATGAATTTGGCAAGGTAGCAAGATACAAAATTAACTTCCAAAAATCGATGGCATTTTTATACACCAATAATGAACTTTCAGAAAGGGGAACTGAATAAACAATCCCATTTACCATTGCAACAACAAAAAAAAATACCTAGGAATAAACTTAACCAAGGGGGTAAGAGACCTGAATCAGAAAACTATAAGGCTTTAAAAAAAGACATAGAGGAAGATACCAAGAAGTGGAAGCATATACCATGTTCATGGATTGGAAGAATTAATATCATTAAAATGTCCATCTATAGAGTCAACACAATTCCTATCAAGATACTAATGTCATATTTCACATAACTAGAACAAGTATTCCAAAAATTAATATAGAACCACAAAGGACCCCAAATAGCATAAGCAATCTTCAGAAAAGGCAAAGTAGGAGAAATTACACCACCTGATAACAAACTATAATACAAAGCCATAATAATCAAAACAGCAAGATACTGGCATAAAAGCAGACATGTAGATCAATGGAACAGAAAAGAGATCCCAGAATTAAACCCATTCTTTATGGTCAATTAATGTTTGACAAAGAAAGCAAGAACATACAATAGGGTAAATATAGTCTACTCAATAAATGGTGTGGGATAATTGGACAGATAAATGCAAAAAAAAAAAAAAAAAAATGACACTAGACCACCATTTTCACCATACACAAGAATAATCTCAAAATGAATTAAAGACTTAAATGTTAGACCTGAAACCATAAAAATTCTAGAAGAAAAGATAGGCAGTGAAATCTCAGACATTTTTTGTAACAATAATTTTTTCTGATATGTCTCCTGAAGCAAGGGAAACAAAAGTAAAAATAAACAAATGGGACCAAAAAGTTTTAGCACAGCAAAGGAAACCTCAATAAGGTTAAAAGACAACCCACTGAACTGGGGAGCATATTCTCCAATGATACATCTGATAAAGAGTTAATATCCAAAATTGATAAAGAACTTATAAAACTCAACACCAAAAATTCCCCATAAAAAATAGGGCAAAAGACCTGAATAGACAATTCTCCAAAGAGGATATAAGATGGCTAATAGACATATGAAAAGATACTCAATGTCACTAATCATCAGAGAAATGCAAATTCAAACCACAATTAGATATCACTTCACACCTGTGAGAATCACTATCATCAAAAACCCAAGAAACAATGTTGGTGAGGATGTGTGGAAAAGAGAACCCTTATGAATGCACAATTGGTAAGAATGCAGATTGGTGCAACCACTGTGGAAAGCAGTATGGAGTTACCTTAAAAATTTTTAAATGGAACTTCCTTATGATCTGGTGATTCCACTTCTTGGAATTTATCCAAGAAACCTGAAACAAGAGTTTAAATGATTATATGCACCTCTAGGTTCATTGCAGTATTATTTACAATGGGCAAGATTTGGAATCAACCCAAATGTCCATTACTGGAATAATGGATAAAAAAGCTGTGGTACATTTACACCATGGAATACTACTCTGCCATAAAAAAAGAAGGAAATCTTACCTTTTGCAACAGCATGGGTGGACCTGTAGAGTATTATGCTAAGTGAAATAAGCCAGTCAGGGAAAGACAAGTACCATATGATTTTACTTATATGTGGAATCTAATGACCAAAATAAATTAACAAAGTGGAGAAAACTCATGGATACAGAGAACAGACTGACAGCTATTAGGCGGGGAAGAGGTGTGGGGCTGGGTGAATGGGTAAACTGATTAACCAAAAAAAAAAAAAAAGAAAGAAAGACTCATGGACACAGACAACAGTATGGTTATTGCCAGAGGGCACTGGGTTTGGGGGAGGTAGAAGAGGGTAAGCAAAGGATATATGGTGATGAAAAGGGACTTGACTTGGGTGGTAAACACAGAATACAATATACAGATGGTGTATTATAGAATTGTATACCTAAAACCCACATAATTTTATTAACCATTGTCAACCTAATAAATTTAATTAAATAAAAAATGTATAAATATCTGTTAAAAAAAAAGAAGAAAAGAAAGAAAAAGAGAGCTTAAGTAAAACATCAAAAGTCACAGATAATGAGAAATACAACCCAAGCCTCCCAATTTTTGGTCCAGTGGCCTGACCACCTAGGAAAATCAGCAGATTATTGACTAGTACTGACAAGTCAGGTCGATGACATGCATTTATACTCCTGCATTTGACCATGCTAACAATAGAAGACATTCTTACTTCTTGAGATGATGACACTCAAATGCTTAGAAAAGACTTAGAAAGGCATAACACTTCTAAATATAAGGCCAAGGAATACATAAAACAAGATGTAATTAATGGTAGAAACACATACTGAAAGAAACATAGGAATTCTGAGAAGTAAGTTATCTCTGGAAAAGTGCCGCGACCTATGAGGGAAGTGGGGGATCCTGAGAGGGAGTGACAGGAGATTAAGAAATACACAGGGACATATAAGACAGTTAAAGCTGGGGCAGGTGGGACACTGCGCTCGGATGGAGAGACAATGACCCCAAGCAAGCTCAGCGTCTTTACTATATACATCAAGGTAACAATTCTTCAAGGAAACTGTAGGTAGCTGAAAGGGTCAAAAACAATCCCTTGGCAAGCTTTCTCAGAACATACTGCTTTGCTGTGCCCAGAACAACATCTTGGGGTTTTCTATTGTTATATGCTGCACCCACTGTACATGGAAGCTGACACCTCACCGATGTTCAGCTGATCACATATCCTAGCCTTTGGCAGGACATGTTGCATGCAGGCATAGCTTTGCTCAAGCCAGTGTGTCAGCCTACCCAACGGACAGGAGGAACCTGTATCCAGCACGGCTTTGCCTCTGCCCCCGACAAGGTCCCTCAGGGTCTTCAGGGCACTGCCTTGCTCCTGCCCAAGTCCTGGCCAGCTTCCAGGTTCAGCTGCTCTCCACAGCAAAGATCAGGAGTCATCAAAATGAAAACTTGAAATTATGAGCATTAGAAAAGACAATGAATGGCCTTTTATGTTCTTTCATTAGCAATCCAAGTAATTCTGATAGATATTCACGTAAGTCTTTTAGTATCACTTTAGGCAAAATTTAGTAGATTCAGCAAAAGTCTATATCCTCTGCAAAATTTTTAGTTATAAATCAAAATGTAGATGAAATCATTTTACTCCTGGAAAAGATTAGGTCGATTGGAGAAAAAAGACACATTTTGCAGTGAAGTGAAATGAGTTATGGATAAGCTCACGCAATTCTGAAGAATGCTCTTTAAAAGTTTTTCTTCAGGCAGAATGGATAACCTATTTTTAAAATATATATATATATCTTTATTGATTTCAGAGAGAGGAAGGGAGAAAGAGCGAGAGAGAGAAAAACATCAATGATGAGACAGTTGTCACTGATCGGCTGCCTCCTGCACACCCTCAACTGGGGATCAAGCCTGCAACCCAGGCATGTGCCCTGACTGGGAATGGAACCCTGATCTCCTGGATCCTAAGTCAATGCTCAACTGCTGAGCCACACCAGCTGAGCATAACCTATTTTTAACTGGCATAGTGAAAATATTCACCATGCCTACATAAAAATATCATAAAATAGAAGTTTAGTTAATACTTGAGAGTTTATTTTGAAAATAAGAAAAGATCATTTTCCATAATCCTATAAGCATCAATCATCCAACAACCATTACTCCCTCATCTCTCCTTCCTTTGCATGTCCACAGAATTTGGATTTTGTGTCTCCTATGACAACATCCACATCAGGATAGAATTTTTATTTTTTTGTTTAAAATATTACAGATGTTCCTTTTTCTCCCCAGTGACCCATTCCACCCTGTTCCCCCTCCCCAGTCCCTCTCCTCACCATTGTCCATGTCCTTGGGTTGTGTATATATGCACATAAATTCTTTGGTTACTCTCTCCCCCTCCCCCCCTCCTCCATCCCTCTGACATTCGTCAGTCTGATCTGTGCTTCCATGTCATTGAATCTATTCTGTTCATCAGTTTATTAAGTTCTTTAGATTCCACATATAAGTGAGATCATGTGATGTTTGTCTTTCGCTGCCTAGCTTATTTCACTTAGCATAATATTCTCCGGGTCCATTCATACTGTCCCAAAGGGTACAAGATCCTTCTTTTTTACAGCTGCATAGTATTCCTCAGTGTAAATGTCCCACAGCTTTTTTATCCACTCATCTATTGATGGGCATTTGGGCTGTTTCCAGATCTTAGCTATCGTAAACTGCACCGCTATGAACATAGTGGTGCATATATTCTTTCTGATTAGTGTTTCAGGATTCTTAGGATATATTCATAGAAGTGGAATCACTGGGTCAAAAGGCAGCTCCATTTTTAACTTTTTGTGGAACCTCCATACTATTTTCCATAGTGGCTGCACCAGCCTGCATTCCCACCAGCAGTGTACTAAGGTTCCCCTTTCTCCACATCTTTACCAGCAAGCTTCGTTTGTTGATTTGTTGATGGAAGGCATTCTTACAAGTGTGAAGTGATACCTCATTGTGGTTTTAATTTGCATCTTTCTGATTAGCAACGTTGAGCATTTTCTCATGTGTCTCTTGGCCGTCTGTCTGTCCTCTTTGGAGAAGTGTCTATTCAGGTCCTTTGCCCATTTCTTAATTGGGTTGTTTGTCTTCCTCTTGCTGAGTAGTATGAGTTCTTTGTACACTTTGGAAATTAGCCCCTTATCAGATACATCCTTGGCAAATATGTTTCCCCAGACCATGGGGTTCCTTTGTACTTTGAGGCTGTTTTTTTTTTTGTTTTTTTTTTTTACTGTACAGAAGCTTTTTGATTTGATGTAGTCCCATTTGTTTATTTATTTTTTTTCTTTGTTTTTCTTGCCCGATGAGACGTATCAGTGAAAATTCCACTACTTGGGATGTCTGTGACTTCACTGCCTATGTTTTCTTCCAGGGTTTTTATGGTTTCATGACTTACATTTAAATCTTTTATCCATTTTGAGTTTGTTTTTCAGTATGGTGAAAGTTGGTTATCTAGTTTCATTCTTTTGCATGTATCTGTCCAATTTTCCCAGCACCACTTATTGAAGAGACTATCTTTACTCCATTGGATGCTCTTGCCTTCTTTGTCAAATATTAACTGACCATAATGGTGTGGGTCTATTTCTGGGATGTCTGTTCTAGGATTGAATTTTAGATATCTAGGCACAATCTATTCAGCTGTATACTCACAGAAGCACCACTGGGAGTGGTTGGGAGGAGCACTGTGAGTGGCTAAGAGCATGGACTCTTCTTGCCTCAGACTACTTTGGTTTATATCCTAGCTCTGTCATTTACTAGCAGGATGATCTTGAGCAAGTTATTCAACACCTGTTTGTTTCAGTGTCTTCATCTTTAAAATTAGAATAATAATAGTATCTACCTCAAAAGATTGTGGTAAAGATATTTCAATCAGTTAATATATGCAAAGTGCTTATAACAGTGCCTTGGACACAGGACATACTCAATAGCTATTGGTTGTTATTTTAGTGTCTTATACTAGAAGTTGTTCACTAAATATTGGATACAATGATTGATGGATGGACAAATGACATAAAAATAAAACATCTGATCAAAGAATAACAATATTCACTATAACCAACAGAGCTTGGTAATTTTCTTTACTTCAAACTTGCATTAATTTACCAGACAACTTCTATAATCCTTCCTTGACTTTTATAAAATTATTATGTTAATGTTTCTTCTTTTCAAACTGACTTGAAAATTAATTCTATAATATTTTTCACTGAAACATTTAAAGATCATGTCTTATAAGTATAAAATATTATTTTTATGTATCCTAGTATTATCTGTTTTCCCAGAGGTGTGTGAAAGCTGCTTTTGAAGTATTTCTTTATTTTTTAAATATAACTTTATTGATTTCAGATAGAGGAAAGGAGAGGGCTAGAGAGATAGAAACATTAATAATAGTCATTAATCGGCTGTAGCTCTCAACCCGGGCATGTGCCCTGGCCGGGAATGGAACCCCGATCGCCTGGATCCTAGGTCTATGCTCAACTGCTGAGCCACGCCCAGCTGGGCTGAAGTATTTCTTGAAGAGCTTAACATTATATTCTTTGTTCAAATGAGCAGATTGGAAGTATTACATATGCTAATTGTCTAATAACATAGAGACTTCTTACGTGAATTTGGCATTTGTTAAAACATATATAGTAAAGACAGATGGAGTCCCTAGCTAGGAACTGTGGTGAAAAGAACAAGACCATCACAGTGTCTTTTAAAAAAAAATAAATAAAATTTTTAGGGAGAGAAAGAGAGAGACAGAGAGAAATATCAATGTGAGAGGAAAATGATTGGCTGCCTCCCAAAAGAGACCCAACCAGGAATGGAACCTGAAACCTTTCGCTGTACAGGAAGATGCTCCAATGAACTCAGCCACACCAGCCAGGGCACAGTGTCTTTTAAGGAAAGTAACATTGTCCTGCCACATACTGAAAACTCCAAATATAACAAACATGGGTTGCCTAAGCTATGTAAAAGCATCAAATTGACACCTATTTGAAATGATTATTTCTTCTCTAAGATAAATGTCTTTAAGAGAGGTAAACCCAGAGGTTGTAGGGGATGCTTAGAGCACAAGCCAGGGGAATAAAAATGTATCTCAACCACTGTTTTATTAAATAATTTCTGTAAAAGCGGCACTTAGAAGATACATCACAGGGGTTGAGTTGTTGGAGTAGAACTTCCCCAGGCAGAACACAAACAGTGCAGGCAGCCTTGGATTTACAACTTTCTGAAAGGAAAAAGTGAGAAAAAACAGCTGGGAGAAAACCTACCATTCCTTTGAGGTGGCTTGCTTGCTCAATTGTGATTTGTGGAAAGTGCTCACTTTAAAACCCATGTGTTTTATTTTAGAATTTATGCATTTGACCACAGTTTTCTGCTGAGGAATCTGAAGGCAGCTGCCCGAGTTCTGTTTCTTGGCCTCTGGGAGGCAGAATGGACAAGTATAGTTTACACCGAGTGACTTCCTCCATTAGAAGTTTGCTGTCACTCTATACCCTAAATCTTTGAAAAATGATGATCAATTATTCCAAATGACAGTTTCCATACAGCAAAATGACAGTTTCCATATAATCTTACAGGTTTTAAAGCTAAAAGGAGCTTAGAGATCATCCAATGACAATATTCTGGTTTTATACATAAGAAAATGGAGCCACAGGAAAGCTATGCACCTTGACCTGGATCACACAGCAGGTCCTTGGAAGACTTAGGAATGTATTCTAGCACCACAGACATATCAGCACTCTCTCTCCTGCTCGAGCTAATGGCCTCTTCAAGTAGGTTGGATTATGCTTTATATTACTGCACTTGCTTGAGAATCTAATTTATTACCCGAAAACAATTTAGAACATTAAGAACACTATAATTCAACAAAGCAGTGATGTGCTAGTCATTGTGGCTTATAATAAAGATATGGAAAAAAGCTTAAAATGGCAGGCTGCTCATAGATGTGCAGAGAATAATTTGATTAAATGGTTTGACAAAAAAAAAAAAAGTTCATTTTGAAGCAGGTAACATACAGCATTCTAGAGTGAGTGCCCTGAAATAAAAAAGCTACTTGCAAAGACTTTAAATTCATATGGTATCATCTAAAATATTTATGATGTATTTCAAAATCTCAGTTTACATCACTGACTCTTTATGACTCAACCAGAAACACATGCTCAGTCAACCACAAGTATTTCTTTCATGCCTACTATGCATCTTTAACCCTATTCTCAATGATAAGCAAAAGAATACTCTAAAATATTTGAATTTGCAAAGCAAAATTGACTAAAGAAAAAAACCACTATAATACCCACCAAAAATTATATTTGTGTCCAATACAAGACTTATTAACAGAGAACACTGACTTTCTGTTCTCTAGATATATATGTGTATAGATAGATGATATAGATAGATGATATAGATATAGATAGATAGAGACAGAGATAATAGATATGATAGAGATAGAGTTTGAAGTAGAGATTGAACAGAGATTGAGGTAGATATAGAAATAGATATATGGCACCTCTTTTGACCTGGGTTTTGTTCCTGGAGTACAAAGTAGCCAAGGTACAAAGCAAACCCTTTCCTTTGACTTGGGACTCTTAATCCATTAAGGGTATTTAGAAGCTTAGAAATTCTTGGATGGAACAACCTCACAATGAATAACAAATGAAAATGCATAATTTTATGGTATTGCTATGTAACAGGCCACAAAATAAAACTTGAGTCAGATCAACATGTACTTAAGTTCACTCATTTCAGCAGCAAGGTCCAGTTTTTCCAAATAGTTTGTCTGTGATGCTTAGAATTATATAAAGCTAGGACATCAGGTTATTCTGCATGATGGTGTATCAAAAAGGTGCCTTTTGAACAACTGGAGGGGGCAGTGCCCATCTGGGTTAATTTTAGTGACTTAAATGTTTGTCTGAACCAATGCTAGTGTCTGAATGTCTGTTAGTAATGAAGTATTTATTCAGGTCCTCTTAAAATAAGCTAAACAAATAAATAAAAACTTGTTTTTCCTTATTGTATAAGTAATATGTATTCATTTTAGAGTAATCATAAGGTAATGTAAGATAATGATAAACAAAAAGGGGACAAAAACTCATAATCCCACAGATAAGTACCACTATGTATGGTCTCCAAGACCCACATTTGTTATTTTCAAAAAAGGAAATGTTGGACATATTATATTTTAGAACCTGATTTTCTTATTTCACTTCCAATACAGGCATATTCTCCTTTTACATCATTTTAAAGATATGTATAGTATTTATTTGCAGAGATGTATGGTTTATTTTACAAATCTCCTAATGGACATTTTGTTTAGTTTCAATTTTTTAATAAGATAAACATGCTGGCTTGAATTTATTTGTAGGCAAATCTTAGAACAAATTTATTGTTTATCCTATTCCTTAGGATACATCTTAGAATTCCTACTTTAAGAATATGCTATTTTTAAAGCTTTGATATTATTTCTAAACTGCTTTGTGCACAGAAAGTACTAAAGTAAAATTCCACTAATACTACCAGTGCTGGATATTATTTTGTTTAATCTTTAGCAATCTGAGAGCAAGAACTCAGCAGGGAGCATTGTTGTATTCTAGGTCCTCTCATTAAATGGGAGCACTTAGTGACAACTAGTTTCTTGAAATCAGCACCCATTGTGGAACAAGAACACTGCTACATGTTTGAATTTAAATGAGGGTATGAAGTGGTCCCTAC
Source organism: Miniopterus natalensis (assembly GCF_054644295.1). Classification (NCBI taxonomy): domain Eukaryota; kingdom Metazoa; phylum Chordata; class Mammalia; order Chiroptera; family Miniopteridae; genus Miniopterus; species Miniopterus natalensis. The sequence goes on along the minus strand of NC_142082.1, from coordinate 84,521,904 downwards.
TCTCAGAAGCTTAAGTCAAGAGAGGAAAACTAAAAAGCATTCAGCTTCCAAAGAATGAAGAAGTGGGAGCTTAAAGAGACACTGTTTGAGCACAGCCTATGTAGCTCAGGTGGTTGAGCATCATCCCATGCACAAGAAGTCACTGGTTTGATTCCCAGTCAGGGCACATGCACAGTTGCAGGCTTGATCCCTGGTAGGGAGCATGCAGGAGGCAGCTGATTGATGTTTCTCTCTCATAAATGTTTCTCTCTCCCTCTCTGTTCCTCTCTGAAATCAATAAAAACATATTTAAGAGAAAAAAAAAAGAAACTGTTTGAAAGAAGGTGGCGACAGTGTAAAGAATGTGGTGAATGAGTTTGCCTAAGTCAGCCCCAGGACCAGGACTGTTCAAAAGAATGCCTTGGACTACTAACATTCATTCATTCATATATATATGTTTTTTATTGATTTCAGAGAGAGGAAGGGAGAGGGAGAGAGAAATAGAAATATCAGTGATGAGAGAGTATCATGGATCTGCTGTCTCCTGTACGTCCCCTACTGAGGATGAAGCCTGCAACCAGGCATGTGCTCTGGCGGGGAATCTAACCCAGGTCCTCCTGGTGCGTGCACCTACGCTCGACCAACTGAGCCACACCAGCCAGGCCTAAAACTCATTCTTTCTTGGCTCTGCTGAGCAAGCGGGTAATAGGGGTAGTTGAATTTGTAATAAATGGTTCCTGTCTGCATAACAAAACAATGGAACAGTAATTTTGCTTTTCTAAATGGTCATTTACCATTTTCCTTTATGTAAAATGATAACAATGGGTTCTCTCCCAGCCACATTTAAAAACTCTCCCTTCCCATTGAGTCTGCTGACCAGCAGTTATACAAGAACACCTGGCTTTTGTCATATTGGTTCACCATGTTCCTGCAGATGTGTGGCTCACCATAATCCTTTATACTTGTCAGTATGGCTTTTTTCTTTTACAAGATTAAAAATGCATACATCGCACATATTATCAATCCCCAATGTTAATTAACTGAACTATATGTGTTTATGCAGCTGCTGACTTCTGAGATATCCTCTTGGGAGGAGACAAAATTTATGAATGTACCTCTTTGTAAGTCAGTAAATGTCAGGAACCAGCCTGAGAAACGAACAAACCTGACTTCAAACGGTGGGAATGAAAGAGGCAAACAAAGTTATGGAATCAGGAAGACTGCCCTCTAATGAGGAGCAGCCCCAAATGGCTTCAATACCTTTATTATATAGTAACAAACAAGTGATAATGAGGTGAGGGTGATACAAACTAGTTCCTTCAAGGCTGCATAAACACTCTTTCAGAGTAAACATTCTACCTCCTCTGTGAGCCCAGACCTTGGTGATATCTTTATCTCGGCTCCTCATGGGAACTTGTGGGGAGGGTAAAGTCCTTGACTTTATACCCTCAGGCTACATGGACCATGTCCAGACACATAGCCGGCTCCCAACAAGTAAATAGTACAGGGTATGAGTTAAAAATAAATAAATAAACCTTTTTAATTCAACAGCCTTGCCAACAAGGCATGCACACATTGGCCAATGAAAAGATCCTTGTTTCAGGCATCCTCTTGGAAGCAACAACCAGTATTTGGAATATAAGAGGTATTTATTTCTTTTTAAAAGAAAACTGGAGCTTTGCAAGATTGCAATACTTTGCCTTCATTGTTTGTTTGGTTTTTAGTTTTTGAGTAGTAAAATCTGGAAATAATACTTTTTATAGTGGTTCTTTCCAATTGGAAGTTGTAGCAACTACTCTACCCTGGGGGATTTGCCTGTTCTACACAGCTATGCTGATCACCACCCACTTTATGTTTGGAGCCCTCCCAGAGGTGTTTCAGGCTTCATCACATTTCCTCTGCCTCTCACTATCCAGCTCGTTTACATCATTTCCTTTGACTGACCCAATGCTCCTTGGAGGCAGATACAGATGAAGAAGCTGTACCAGCAAGAATCAGTGACGTGTCCAAGTTCTCCATCTTTTCTTAGTGGCCATAGTTAATTCTGCATCCTTTTTATGTGGGAAAAAGTTTCTGTATGGATCAGTCAAGAATGGGTTGTAAGAGGACGCTTAGCAATAAACTATGCTGCAGGATGGAAACTTCCACCTTGTTGGCAGGTGGGAGGGAGGCTGAATGTATGCCCTCCACTGAGCTTTCTCCACTCTGTCACCACAGCTCCAGTTTGCCCTTTCAGTTCTTTCAAAGATCTTCCAGTTATAGGTTAGCTTCTTTTCATGTTTATGAAGTTTGAGGTGTGAGGGAAAGTTTGTTGATGAGGAAAGATCAAGAACATTGTTATTCAAAACACACATGTGTTGGTGGAGGTATAAGGAGCACCCCACAAAGTGTCTTTCTTCTCTAACCATGTAGTACTTCACAATAAACTGCTAATTTTTCTATATGGCTATTTTGACCCTAAATAAGTTAATAATTTCTTAATTTACCCATTTGAGAAACATTTATGAAGCTGCTACTCTCCTGGATGGATGCTGAGTATACAACTAGAAAATTGAAGCAATATCCTTATCAAACACTTTCTCCTTCTTCTCCCACCCCCTGGGAGCTCATAAAATAATAGGTTCTCAGGCTTTCTTCTTCCTAGTCAACAGTGCCAGTCAAGAGTTCTCGGCATCCTGGGGGCCTTCCCTAGTGAGATGTGGCCCTGGCATACAGACGGATGAGATGATGACCAAGTTTACTATGGGTATGGGAAATGCTCTATCTGGCTATGAGATGTGTGGGGGAGAAGGGACAGGGATGTGATGAGCGAGTTACTGCAATGAGTCATTTTGGAGTGCCAAAGGCTGTGTAGGGGTTGGTTTCCAGCAGGACCAGTCTAGAATCATACAGTGGGGGTGACTGTAGCATTTGTTGGGTAAAGTTTTGGTGATACAGTGTGGAGAGTAGATTAATACATGGCATAATTGGAAGCATGGACATTAATTATGATGCTATCACATTAATCAAGACAAGATATCTTGACAACTTGGACTAGCACAGATAGACAATAGTAGGTGGAATCTAAAATTAATTAGGAGGTAAGGCAGACTATTGTGGTGGCATAGGGAAGAAGGAGGCATCAAGTATGATTCTTATCTGTTTTGAGTTGAATTTTGTCACCCCCCACTTCCCCCAAATCATATGATGAAGTTCTAATGCACAGTACCTCAGAACTTGATCTTATTTGGAAATAGGATTGCAAATGTAATTAATTTAACCAAGTTAGATTATTATGAAATAGGGAAGGGGCCTAATCCAATATGAATGGTGTCCTTGTAAAAGGAAAGCAGACTTTGGTGCACAGCTTAGACATTTCCACATACATTCAGCCCCAGCAGAAGGAGCCACAAGCTGTGGATAACTGAGAGCTCTTCAGGGCCACTCACAAACAGTGTCTAACATTGCCTACAACAGAGACACTCCAAAGGGGCCCCAAACCAATAAACACAGAAGGCAAATTCAGACAATAAGCTCCACAAGCAGTATATCTATAGAGAGTTACAGGCAAGCTCCAAAGACATCAGGAAAGAATTACACCTAATGAGGTAAGCAACTGCACAGCAGCCTGCACACTGTGTTGGGGGTTGAGCCTCACTGTCAGCAAGCCTGAAGGGCAAGTCCATGCAGCATAAATGAGCCAATAGCAATCAAGACCCAATTATAACAGGAGGGACCATAAAATGTGCACATGGGACATTATTAGAGCACCCAGGCCTGGTGATCTGGGAGACTGGAACATTAGGTCCCACAGGTCACTCACTACATAAGGTCACCCTACTAGACTGGTAGTTATGTGAGATCTAATACATAAAAACCGATCCAGACAGGCAGCCAAAATGGGGAGACAAAGAAACAAGCCCCAAATGAAAGAACAAGAGAACTCTCCAGACAAAGAGATAAATTAAATAGAGATAAGCAATGAATTAGAGTAATGATTATAAAGATGCTCAACAGCATGAAAAGAGATATAAACACTATGAAAAACAACAAGTTGGAAATGAAGAATGAAATAGCAGAAATAAAGAATACACTAGAAGGAATAAACATCATATTAGAGGAAGCTGAGTATTGGATCAGCTAATTAGAAACCAGGGTAAGAAAAATCACTTAATCAGAGAACCAAAGAGAAGAAAACAATTAAAAAATAGAAAAACAGTTTAAGGGAGCTGAGGAGAACATGAACTGTAACAATATTCACATCATAGGAGCACCAGAAGGAAAAGAGTGACCAAGGGATAGAGTACCTCTTTGAAGAAATAATGGCAGAAAACTTCCATAACCTGGTGAAGGAAAAAGACACACAAGTCAGTAGGCACAGAGATTCCCAAACAAGAAGAGCCCAAAGAGGCTCACACCCAGGCACATCATAATTACAATGTTCAAGACAAAGAGAGAATCTTAAAGATAGCAAGAGAAAAACAATCTGTCATCTACAAAGGAGTTCCCATAAGGCTGTCAGCTGATTTTTCATCAGAAACTCTGCAGGCCAGTAGGGAATGGCATGAAATATTCAAGTTAATGAAAAGCAAGGATCTGAAACCAAGATTACTCTATTCAGCAAGGCTATCATTTAAGATAGATGGTGGCCTAAAGGAGTTTATCACTACAAAACCAGCATTGCAGGAAATGTTAAAGGGACTGCTATAATAATAATAAATATGTATAGAGAGAAACATAGGCATAAAGAATTAAAATGTCAATAAGTAAGTATGTATCAATAATGACCTTAAATGTAAATGGATTAAATGCTCTATCAAAAGGCTTAGGGTAGCTGAATGGGTAAGGAATCATTGCCAATATATATGCTGTCTACAAGAGACCCACTTCAGAACAAAAGACTCACACAGGATGAAAATGAATGGATGGAAAAAAATGTTCCATGCAAATATAAAGTAAAAAAAGTTGGGGTATCAATACTTATATCTGATAAAATGGACTTCAAAATGAAGGCCATAACAGGAGAAAATGAACTTCACAACATGATATTAAAGGGATCGATCCAACAAGAGGATATAACCCTGATAAACATATATGTACCCAATATATAAGCACCTAAATACATAAAGAAACTTCTGGCAGACTTGAAGGGAGAGATCAAAAGCAATACATTCATAGTGGAGGAATTTAACACCCCACTGATTTTGCTGGATAGATTTCCCAGAGAAGAAATCAACAAGGAAGCAATGGCCCAAAATGACACACTAGATCAGGTGTACTTAATTGCCTTTACCAAACTTTCACCCCAAAGCTGGAGACTATACATTCTTCTCATGTGCACATAAGACATTCTCAAATATAAACTACATTTTAGGAAACAAAGTCTCTACACATTCAAGGAGATTGAAATCATATCAAGCATCTTCTCAGATCACAATGCCATAAAACTAGAAATCAACTACAATAAAATCATTGAAAAACATTCAAACACATGAAAGCTAAATAACATGTTATTAAACAATGAATGGCTACCAATGAAATCAAGGAAGAAATTAAAAATTTCCTGGAAACAAATGAAAATAAACACACAACAACCCAAAATCTATGGGGCACAGCAAAAGCAGTCCTGAGAGGGAAGTTCATAACACTACAAGCTTACCTCAAAGTCAAGAAAATCTCTATTAAATTCTATAGCCCTACAACTAAAAGAATTAAAAACAGAACAATAAGAAAGTTTCAGAGTAAATAAAAGGAAGGAAATATTAAAGTCAGAGTGGAAATAAATGACACTGAGACAAAAAACAATACAAAAGATCAATAAAACCAAGAGATAGTTCTTTGAAAAGATAAACAAGATTGATAAAGCACTAGTCAGACTCATCAAGAAACAAAAGGAGAGGACCCAAATAAAATCAGAAATAAAAGAAGTGAAGAAACAACTGACACCACAGAAATACAAAGGATTGTAAGAAAATATTACGAGCAACTAACTGCCAACAAATTGGACAACCTGGTAGAAATGGACAAATTCCTAGAAACATAAACTAATAGTGTTTCCCTTAAGAAAAGGAACACAACAGAGATGTCTGCTTTCACCACTTTTATTCAACACAGTACTGGATGTCTTAGCCACAGCGATCAGACAAGAAGTAAAATATGAAAGGCATCCAAATTGGAAAGAAGGAAGTAAACTCTCATAATTTGCAGATGGGATGATATTATACAAAGAAAACCCTGAAGATTCCAAAAAAAGACCCATCCTACTGGATTAATAAATGAATTCTGCAAAGTAGCCGGATACAAAATCAACATCCAGAAGTTGATGGCATTTTTATACACAAATAATGAACTCTCAGAAAGAGACCAAAAAAAAAAAAATCCCATTTACCATTGCAACAACCAAAAAAGATACTTTGAAATAACCTTAGGTGATCAAGAAGGTAAAAGCCAGTATTTGGAAAAGTACAGAACATTAAAAAAGGAACAGAGGAAGATACAAACAAGTAAAGCAATACCATGCTAAAGGACTGGAAAAATTAACATCATTAAAACTCCCATTCTACCCAAAGCAATCTATAGATTCAGTACAATCCCTATTAAAATACCAAGGGCATATATAACTGATAGACACAGGCAATAGTATGCAGAAGTCCTGGGGGTGAGACAGAGGAGGTGTGTGGGGGATGAATGGGAGGGGAAGGGGAAATAAAAGAAAAAGACAAAAAATACCAATGGCATATTTCATAGATCTAGAACAAATATTCCAAAAATTTATATGGAACCTAAAAAGACCCTGAATAGCTACAGCCATCTTGACAGAGAAGAACAAAGAAGGAGGGATCAAAATACCAGACATGAAGTTGTACTGAAAAGACACTGTAATCAAAACAACCTAGTACTGGCACAAGCACAGACATAGATCAATAGAATGAAACAGAGAACCCAGAAATTAACCTAAGCCATTATGTTCAATTAATATTTGACAAAGGAGGCAGGAACATACAATGGAGTAGAGACAGTTTCTTCAAAAGATGGTGTTGGGAAAATTGGACAGGTACATGCAAAAAAAATGAAACTAGACCACTCACACCATACACAAGAATTACCTCAAAGTGGTTAAAAGACATAAATGTAAGTTGTGAAACCATAAAAATCCGAGAGGAAACCATAGGCAGCAAAATCGCAGCAATTTCTTGTAGCAATATGTTTGCCGATACATCTCCCAAGGCAAGGGAAACAAAAAAAATAAACAAATGGGACTACATCAAACTAAAGTGCTTCTGCACAGCAAAGAAACCATCAACAAAATGAAAAGAGCACCCACTGTATGGAAGAACGTATTTGCCAATGATACATATGAAAAAAACCCTCAATGTAGTTAATCATCAGAGAGATGCAAATTAAAACCATAATGAGGTATCACTTCACACCTGTAAGAATGGCTGCCATCAACAGATCAACAAATGACACTTGCTGGCAAGGACCTGGAGAAAGGGGAACCTTGTACACTGCTGGTGGGAATGTAGACTGGTGCAGCCATTATGGAAAACAGTATGGAGGTTTCTCAAAAAATTAAAAGTGGAACTGCCTTTTGACCCAGTGATTCCACTTCTATGAATATATCCTAAGAATCCTGAAACACTAATCAGAAAGAATATATGCATCCCTATGTTCATAGCAGTACAATTTATAATAGCTAAGACCTGGAAACAGCCCAAGTGCCCATCAATAGATGAGTGGATAAAAAGCTGTGTGATATTTACACCGTGGAGTACTATGCAGCTCTAAAGAAGAAGGACCTCATACCCTTTGGGACAGTATCGATGAACCTGAAGTGTATTATGCTAAGCAAGATAAGCCAGGCAGAAAAAGAAAAATATCACATGATCTAGCTTATGTCTGGAATCTAAAGAACTTAATAAACTGATGAACAGAATAGATTCAATGACATGGAAGCATAGATGAGACTGACGAATGTCAGAGGGATGGAGGAGGGCAGGTGGGTGGCGGGGGAGAGAGTAACCAAAGAATTTATATGCATATATGCACAACCCAAGGACATGGACAATGGTGGGGAAAGGGACTGGGGAGGGGGAAGGGATGGGCTGGAACGGGTCATTGGGGAGAAAAAGGGACATCTGTAATATTTTAAACAAAAATAAAATGGAAAGAAAAAAAAAGAATCCAAAACACCAATCGGAAGGAATATATGTACACCTATGTTCATAAAACAAGAGTTATTTACAATAGCTAAGACCTGAAAACAGCCCAAGTGCCCATCAGAAGATGAATGGATAAAAAAGCTGTGGTACATTTACACCATGGAATACTATGCAGATCTAAAAAAAAGAAGCATCTATTACCCTTTGAGGCAGCATGGAGGGACCTGGAGAGTATTATGCTAAGTGAAATAAGTCATTCAGAGAAAGACAAGTATCACATGATCTCATATGTGAAACCTAATGAACAAATTTTGAGATACAATAACACACTTTGGGATACAATCTTAAATAATAAAGGCTAGTAGACAGGATTACTTTATTGTTTTTATCTTTATCTGCTATAAAACTCCTTGTAGAGACTTTCACAGGATGGGTGGCCAAATTATAATCACTGAATGATACAGTGGATGATGAATAAACTGATGAACAAAATAGATCCAGAGACATAGAAGCTTGGAACAGGCTGACAAATCTCAGAGGGAAGGGGGGAAGAGGAACAGAAAGAGGTTAACCAAAGAACTCTTATGTATATATATATATAACACAAGGACAGAGACAATAGTGTGGTGAAGGCTGGGGGGGAGGGGAGGTAGAGGGGTTAAATGTGATAAAAAGGGGCCATCTGTAATACTTTCAATAATAAAGATGATTTTTTTAAAAAAAGATTTCCAGCAAACCGCCCTAAACTGGAGTGAGGCATCGAACAGATTCTCACAGCCCCAGAAGGAACCAGTCCTTGATCTCAGACTTTTAAGCTCCAGAACCATGAGACAAAAAGTTTATACTCTTTCAGCTACCCAGTTTGTGGTACATTGCTACAACAGCCTTAGGAAACTAATACACTTTCATTGTTCTAAACCCTGTTCTGCTGAAGGACACTGGGCAGGCATAGAGGTGCTTTCCTTATTTTCTTCACCACAAAATACCTCTCTGTAACAAAGACCTTTAAAAGGGGGTTGAGGAATCAATGGCATAGACTAGAGTATAACTCATTTATTTATCCATTCATTCATCTAGAAATATTAATTCAACCAGTATTACTTTGGAACCTACACTGTTTCAAAGGCTCAATAAAACCTGAAGTATTATCCCCATTCATCAAAGAAAGCACTTGTTTGGGGGTGGATAAGAAAATTATAGCCAAAATCTTGAACTGAGTTAAACAATGAAGAAGTTTGGCTGACCTCCAGAAAAGCATTCTTAATAATAAAGGCTATTATTCTGCAAAGAGCTTCCCATAGTTTGAGTAATAAGAAATTTTGCTGGGTAGGACATTCAATAATACACCTTGGGATACAATCTTAAATAATAAGGGTTGGTAGGCAGTATTACTGCATTGCTTTTATCTTTACTTACTATGAAAGCTCCTCGTAGAGACTTCCACAGCATGGGTGGCCAAGTTAAAATCACTGAATGGTACAGTGGAATATGAGTCAAAATGTCATGATTGTTCTTTTCACTCCTATTTCTGACTATTATTTCCTGGGCTTATCCTCTGGATGCTTTCTCCTTAGCATCTGCCATTAATACTCTCCATTTTTCATATTTTCTATTATTGACTTTGTACTTAAGTTTTGGGGGCATTAATAAGATATGGAAGTTACAGACAGTCTGGGTTCACAAATCTTTTGGTGTAGCTACTAAAATAACCTTTTAGGTGCAAACCACCAGGATAATTTGCCCAGTTCCCAAGCCTTTAATGGTGTTTCAGTAAGTATCACATTGTTAACAGGAACAAGATAATCCTCAAATGTTTTCTTTTGAAATTCTTACATTTTGTGTTTAAAGAACAGAGTTTTAGTTTCCGGACAACTTTTAAATTTCTTCTTAATGTATTTCTCCATTTTCGGATGTCTTATTTGATGGGGAGAGATCAGTCCTTCTGGTTACTAATTAGCCTAAAGCAAAGGGGAAGAAAGCTTTGAAAAACTGACCCTTTCCAGCAGAATTGACTTATCAGCAAATATTCATTGATGCCTGAACAAGCAAAAACAATTTGTTCCTCAGGGAATGTGAAGACTGGTCCTCATCAGAGAGAACCAGATGCTTATAGATCATAAGGATGGAATTTTTTTTTTATCCATGTCTATAACAGAGGTTTGGGGCTCGTAAGACACATGGTATGACACCTCCACAAAGGCCACATCCTGTGGTTTTTCAGAATAAATGGTCATTTCTGCCTGGAATGCCACCAGGTCTTGGTTTAAGGGTCTCAGATTGGGTAACAGGATATGAAGAAGGGCTTAGGCTTTCTTACCCTTTGGGACACCATGGATAGACCTGGAATATTATGCTAAGTGAAATAAGCCAGGCAGAGAAAGATAAATATCACATTATCATCACATATAACTTATATGTGGAATCTAAAGAACTTAATAAACTGATGAACAAAATAGATCACATGACATAGAAGCATGGAACAGGCTGAGGAATCTCAGAGGGAAGGCAGGGGTGTGTGGGTGTGTGGGCGGGGAGAGATTAACCAAAGACTTTCTATGCATATACGCATAACTCATGGACACAGACAATAGTGTAGTAAAGGCCTGGGACTGGGGGTAGGTGTGGAGTAGAATGGGTCAATGGAGAAAAAAGGAAGATATCTGTAATACTTTCAACAATAAAGATAAATTTTAAAAAAAGAAGGGCTTAGACAATTTATCATTTCTCAGATAACTTTCTTTTTCTGGAAAGACTTTCAACAATCCATTGTCCTTTCCATTGAATCTTAACTTCTTTCTTTAAAATTCCAAGACTCTCAGTCAAATTTCCAGCAAAGAAATGCCTTTCCATCCTTTCTTTGCCCTCAAATCCAGTGCTCCGTTAAATAGAGGGTGTGAAGGCAGCCACTGGAAGCACAGTCTTTAGCAAGGGCAGTGAAGAAGGAAAGACAGTTCTGAGTACATGAGTTTTTTTGTTTTGTTCTAAGAATTCAAGAGCCTACAACAAGTCATTTAATAACAGAAATATAGATAAGTTTCCTTGCTGCTCTTTGCTGTGGATTTTGAAGTATGCAAAAGCTTCCATTCCCTTCTTCACCTCTCTCTATCACATGCAGTAAAAGGGATCATACATTTGTCTCTGGACTCTCCTCAGCTATGGGAGAAAGAACGCCAGAGATCCTGGAAGCATATGGATGGTGACTTTGGGGTGAAGGTGTATATTAGTTTCCTTTTGTTGTTATAGTACATTGTCACAAACTCAGAGGCTTAATACAATACACATTTGTTATCTCACAGTCCTACTGCTCAGAAATCAATGTTGAGTTGTCTGTTTTCTCTGCTTAGAATCTCAAGAGGCCAAAATCAAATGTATACCATCTGGGCTTCTATTGGAAGGCTCTGGGGGAAAATCTGCTTCCACAGTAATTCAGGTTGTTGGCAGAACTCAGCTCCATGTGGCTGTAGGACTGAGGTCCCTATTTCCTTGCTGGTTGTTACCTGGAGTTACTCTCAACTTCTTGAGGCTGTCCTTATTCCATGGCTTATGGCCCACTCCTCCAGCTCCGAAGTCATCAAAGGCAGGTCAAATCTTTCTTATGCTTTGACTCTCTTTGACCTCTCCTTCTTCCTCATGTCTCTTACTTCCCTCTTCTGTTGCATCGCTTTAACGGTCCCACCTTCCTCTTCTATTGTCAGGGTTCATGTGATTATACTGGGTCTACCAGGAAAATTTCTCTTTTTGAATGTCAGCTAATTAACAACCTTACTTACTTCGGCAATGTACCTTTACAGCAGCACCTAGATTAGTGTTTCCTTGAATAACCAGGGGACAGAGATCTTGTGGAGACATCTTTGGAATTCTGCTACCATAAGGTGCATGGCAAGGACATAGCTTCAGGCCATTGTGTACAACAAGATGTTAAACAACCTCCTGCTGTGTGGGGGTTTCATCAGAGGCATTAAAGATGGAGAACAAATTAGTAGGTGCTGAATATTCTCACATCCTAAAGAGTTGCTGGACATATGTTAAGCAATTACAAAAAAAGTTCACCCAACATTACCCTAGCACCCATGCCTGTCCTGTGAGAGAAAGCTTCATGGTAATGAGAATCATTTCAGAGAGATTTGTCGGTGTGCTGTGTGTGCTGAGCTCACCAGCACCCCTAATGACAGAGAAGGTGCTTCCTTCCACCTCCAGTTGACAAAAGGCCATTTCAAGACAACCATTCAGAGACCTTGGCACTCAGTCTGTGTAAGCTGAGGAATGCAGGAACAGGTACTGGGCTCGGGCCTGAAGAATTAAGATGCAGACTTCCCCTTCCTGGTGGCAGAGGGAAGAGCCATAGCTATATAAGGAATAGTCTGTCCTTCCAGAGTTTGATGGGGCAAGGAGATACATTTTAAATTTCTGGAAGTGAACCTTGGAAGAGAGACAGTCTCTCTGTTGAAGAGCATCTTTTAAAAGGAATGACATTAGAAGAGGGGGGAAGATGGTGGAACTACGACAAGGAGCAGAGCACCCTTACTCCCAGCCATGGACTCAATTTACTGCTAAAATACTGCATAACCAGCTTGGAAAAACCAAGGAAATATACCTGAGTGGACATATTTTGAGTAGGAAGCACCGAAGAAACATCATAAAGTCTGGTAAAAGAGGGTGGTGCATAGAAAGGGGGATTCCCCCCCTGAAGCCTGTGCTGGGTTCCAAGGCCCTAGGGCTAGAGGCTACAAAGCTCTTTCCCCTTGGGAGTGTGGACTGGCATCCAAAAGCTGGGAACTCAGATGCTGAGCAGAGGAGAAAGGAAGGAGAGCCCAGCACAGTAGGCAGAGGGACCCAGGGGAACAGTGTGCCTGCAAGGAGGGAACCATGCCTCCCTAGTGAAACAAATCTTTTAATGGTGGCTGTGACAGGCATTTTTCACACCTGGTGCTGACCAAAGAAAAGGCTGTCCCACAGTGTGTGGCTCCCAAATAAAAAGAGGCCTGAGGGCTGCACTGAGCAGCCACATACACAGACCCTCTGTTTTCCTGTAAGGCATTGTGTAGAACCCCAGAAAGCATTTGTCTGTGTGGTCCAGGAAAGGGGAAAAGAGACCTCCTACCACCAGAGATGGGCTGGTACTGTCTGTGGGGCAAATCAGTTCTCCAGTGGCTTGAGATCCTGGAAGGGTAAATCTGGGAATTTTGACCCACACTGAGGGGTGCTGAGATAGTACACAAGGAGCTGCCCCAGCTTGACTGATATGAGCTGCACAGGGGAGCTATGGGGGCTGACTTTGTGACCCCTCTTGCTTGGTGCCAAGGTGACGGGGTGGCAGGACCTTGCAGGGCAGATTCTCTGATTGTGTGTTACATTGTGCATTTCTGATTTATTTTTTATCACTGAAAGGGTGTCCACCTTCCAGGCTTGCATTGAGGAAATAGACCAGTGAAAGCTGGGATTTGTGTCTGCATTGTGGGGACTTTGAAATCAGTGCCCCTCACATCAGCCAACCAGATCTGAGTAAGAAGGGGCAGAGTGTGCCTACCTCTCCTGCAGGCTAATAGCACCAGCCAAATAGGAAAGGGGCTGGTTCAGCTCACTGAAGCCCCAGATATCTCCCACAGGGAACAGTCCTGAGGGGTAAGGGAGAACAGCTCACAAGAGGTCATTATAAGAATAGGACCCTCAGGGACTATTGTTTGGGAACTGGAGGAAAAGATTAAAACCCCTGCTGGGAGCTGGCCAGGCAAAGTTCTCTGGGGAATTTTTTTTAATTGAACCCACTGAGCCAAGGCTGTTGAAACTGCCCATACAGAAAAAGCAACAGACAGAATTCAATCTAAAACTGCAGCAGGTCATTGTATGGAGAACTAGAATTGGAGAATTTGGTAGAAATAAGGGAGTTGGCTTTGAAGCAGAAACTAACTTCCCTATAGTGAGTGCCTGACAATGAAACCTCTAATTAAAGTGAGAAATATCCTGAGACATGTTAGCCAGCCAGCATTCTAAAGATTTTCAGAAGACTCTGGAGTAAGACCAGGCAACCACAAGGGGGAGGCAAAATAGTTGACAAGTGGAGGTGGTCCACAGAGAGCCTCAGATCAGTCACTTACCAAAAGACACCAGAGCCAAACCTAGACAGCTCCAGATACACAAGTACCTCCCAGGAGACCTGAAATCAGCATACAAAACAGTGAGCCACAGACAATATAAGCTGACCAGATGAAACTCACCTGATTGACCTTTTTTTTTTTCCTCAGGAGAAAGAGAGAAAAGAAAAAATTTTCTTTTTAAATTTTTAAATTAATTAAAAAATTGTTTTGCTTTGCTTGTTTTATTTTTGTTTATTTACTGACCTACACCAGAGATCATCCAAAAGACTAGCAGTCCTAGCAGATCTACCTAATACATAGAAACAAATACAAACAGGCAGTCAAAATGGAGAGACAAAGAAACAAGCCCCAAATGAAAGAACAAGAAAATTCTTCAAAAACGAGATTAATGAAATGGAGATAAGCAATCTCTCATATAGAGAGTTCAGAATACTGATCTTAAAAGTCCTTAATAGCATGAGAAAACATGGGAACTATGAAGGAAATTAAGAATGATATAGTAGAAATAAAAAATACATTGGAAAGAATAAATGGCAGATTAGGAGAAGCAGAGGACTTGATCAGCAAATTAGAAGATAGGATAGAAAAAAATCACTCAATCGGAGAACCAAAAAGAAAAACAATTATAAAACAGGAGGGTAGTTTAAGGGAGCTATGGGACAACATGAAATATAACAATATTCACATCATAGGAGTGCCAGAAGAGAAAGAAAATAAGTAAGGGATAGAGTACCTGTTTGAAAAAATAATGGCAGAAAACTTCCCTAACCTGGTGAAGGAAAGACCCACAAGTTTAGGAGGCACAGAGACTCCCAAGCAAGAAGAATCCAAAGAGGTCCACACCTAGACATATCATAATTAAAATGCCAAAAATTCAAGACAAAGAGAGAATCTTAAAGGCAGCAAGAGAAAAGCAATCTTTTACCTACAAAGGAGTTCCTATAAGGCTGTCAGCTGATTTCTCATCAGAAACTCTGCAGGCCAGAAGGGAATGGCATGAAGTATTCAAGGTAATGAAAAGCAAGGATCTGAAACTAAGACTACTCTATTCAGCAAGGCGATCATTCAAAATAGATGGTGAAATAAAGAGCCCCCTAGACCAAAAAAAAAAAAAAATCTAAAGGTGTTTATCACCACCAAACCAGCATTGCAAAAAATGTTAAAGGGCCTGATATAATAAGAAATAGAAATATATATAGAAACATAAACATAAAGAATTAAAATGGCAATAGATAAAGTCCTATCCATAATAACCTTAAATGTAAATGGATGAAATTCTCCAATCAAAAGACTTAGGGTAGCTGAATGGATAAGAAAACATGACCTTAATATATATGTTCTACAAGAGACCCATCTCAGAACCAAAAACTCACACAGGCTGACAAAAAAACTGCAGGAGGACTTTAAGAGAGAGATTGACAGCAATACAGTGATAGTAGGTAAATTTAACACCCCATTAACTTTACTGGATAGATCTCCCAGACAAAAAAGTCAAGAAAACAATTACTCTAAATGACATGAAATCAGATGGATTTAATTGACATTTAAAGAACATTTCACCCTAAAGTTGCAGAATATACATTCTTTTCAAGTGCACATGGGACATTCCCAAAGATACACCACATGTTAGGACACAAAATAAATCTCTACAAGTTCAAGAAGATTGAAATCATATCAAGCATTGTCTTGGACACTTACACCATGGAATGCTATGCAGCTGTAAAAAGGATTCCTTACCCTTTGAGACAGCATGGTGCGACCTAGAGAGTATTATGCTAAGTGAAATAAGCCAGTCAGAGAAAGATAAGTATCACTGTATCTTACTCATATGTGGAATCTAATGAACAAAGTAAACTGATGAACAAAATAGATCCAGAGACATGGAAGCATGGAACAGAATGACGAATCTCAGAGGGAAGGCAGGGGTGGGTGGGTGAGTGATGGGAGATTAGCCTAAGAATTTAAAGGCTTGTATGCATAATCCATGGACACATACAGCAATGTAATGAAGGCTTGGAGGCAGGGTGTAGTGTGGAAGGAATCAATGGGGGGAAGAAAGAGGCATCTATAATACTTTCATTAATAAAGATAAATTAAAACATTAAAAATAAAATTGAGTAGAAGATACAATGTTGGAAAATCAGAGTTATTGGAGAATACTAGGGTGTTGTATCCCAGATGCCAAGGGAATAAAGAGTATCAGAGAGGAAATCACCCTAGAATAAAGTGTAATGCGAAACCAAGTGAAATGAGGAGTAAAAATGTCTTTGTGATTTAGAAACGGGATCTCTAGTGATTTTATCAAGAGCCATGTAGACAGTAAATAGAATAAATAGTATAATTATAGCATAAGCAATTATTTCTTGAGAGCTGAAGAAGTTTAGTGCAGACAACTCTTTCGAGTTGGTGTGACCAAATGTTCAATTTTACCCCAAACAGTTCCCATTTGTCCTGTTGCTCTGAAGAAATTATCAATAGCTCCCTCCTTCACTCTTGAAAGGATCTAGCTTTGAGTGATAAATCATACATCATGCTATGTGAAGACAGGTGACAGCTGGAGGATGAACTGGCTTGGAAACTGGTACAGTCCTAAACTCTGGTACAAGAGCTTGGCAGCAGAGAGGTGTGAATGAGTCCACATTTGAAGGCAGACAGCCCCAAGTACAGTTTTTAGTTCATCATTGTGTTGGCTGTGGGATCTTGAGCAAATTCATTTAAGCTTTTTGAGGCTGACAGGATATATAGCTCAGGATAAAATGAGGGTTTTGTGTAGACTGCTAACAGAGCACTCCACAAAACTCTTCTCTTCGGTCCTATGCCTTATTCTTTTACCCTGTTGTAATGATTCTGCTGCATTTCCTTCTTTCTCTTTTCTCTTTCCTCCCCTCCCCTACTCACCATAATATAACTCAAACACTTTGTCAAAGAGGAAGTTCTACTTTTATATTTCTAACAAAGCACTCTATCTGTGTAACATGTTTCACTGCTCAGAATAGTTGCTTACCTAGGCTTCCGTCCCTTACTCTAACTGGACAAGCGTATGGATACCCAACTCAATCACATTCATACATTTCAACTGGTCCTTACTGAATGTTGCTTGCATCCAATGTTAGACATGCTGACAGATGCTGTAGGAGGATGTGATGTGATCCTATTTCTCAAGGACAGTCTTTTGCAGGGAAACAACCTATCAAGCATAATATTTCTGTTACTCTTGTTCCTGCTGTTTCTGCTAGTAGCTACTGTCTATTAAGCACCTTAGATATACTGTGCTAAGCAGCTGGAATATCTTATCACATTAAATCTTTACCTTGCACAAGTTATTATTATAATTGTTCAATTTTACAAATGAGGAAAATTGAAGTTCAAAGAGGTTAATTAGCAAATTGCTTAGAATTACAAAGCTCTTAAGTGTCCAAATGGATATGAATCCTGAACCAATGGCACCAAGGCCCTTGAGCTTTCCATTTCTCAGTGGAACACCAAACAAATAAAAAATTTCAACATTTTACAATTAAAATAAATTAATGTGCCACTTGTATACACTATATATGGTTTAAGTTTTTAAGTAACAAAACCAAATCAATTTCTAAATAGAAAAATTTACTCTGTGTGTCAAAATAAATGGGACACTATAAATAGAAGTCAAAGTGTGCACTTATATAGCAGATAGGAAGTGCTAGGGGTGTTTGGGAGAGACAGAGGGCACCCGCTGCAAAACAAAGGCACCGGTGAAGGCTGCATGGAGAGGTGTGGCCTGAATGTCCTGGAAGAATGTTTGATGCAAGTGATTGTCTAAGAAAGCAAAGTGCTTTACAACTTGTTAAGCTAGAAATGTTTCCCAAGGGATTAGATGTGTAGATTTCCAAGGTCTTTGTTACCTCAACCTTGACTATTTAAAGCGAATTTTGACTGAAATGCCCCTGAAGTCAAATTGGACAGAATCAGCTTCAAGCCTCCCTGACATGAACTCTCAGCTCTATAAGCATGAATAGGTGCTCAGTTCAAAATTCCAAAGTTCGCTGCAGTTGATAAGTAACAGGATTTGTTTTCAGTTCCTGCCTCTGGTACTGCAGTGGTACAACCCTTAGCACGAGAGCCTAGCTGAATAATGCTTGACCTTCATCATGGCTGAAAGGGTACTGAAAGCACTGTCCCTGCAACTGTGTCTTTCCTGCAAATCACGGTTGATTAATAACTAGACTGCCTCACCCTGGCATCATGCCTTTCTTCTGAGCAAGACGGAAGCTATTCCAGAAAAACATCCAGCTTTCTCTTGTTGTAGTAGTGGGGTGTGTCAACAGCAAGCGCAGAAAGAAAGGTCAAAGTTAGCATTTGGGTTTGAGCTGTGAGGAGAGAAAGAAGAGGATTGAAATCCGTCCTGTAAAATGACATTAAGGTCTTGCATGCTCATGGCACAGGGTTGACCTCAGGGGTGGGGCTGCGATCATGCTTTTTCTGTCCAGCCCAGCAGGCACCATTTTATGGGCAAGCCTTCTGGAACATGTTGATATCATTAATGGGTGTGGTTCTAGGCACTTTGCCTGCCTTTCTTCTGAAAACAAGCAGTCTATTCTTCTGCACAAGAATTTTCCATCTGTACTCCATGGAAGATTGCCATGGATTGGTGGCCTGTTTCAAAAGTGGAGTTTAGGCTATGGGAATTTTTGTAAGAAATGTTTTTGCTCCATGATTTACATTGAGAATAAGGATAATCTGTCAATCTTTTCTCCTGACGTCCACTCCACTGTGTCCTGTATCATTGATGCCTACCTCAAAGCACTCCAGGAATGTGATTTAAAGCAGTCACACTCATGCAAAGACAATGTTTTGTGTTGTACTTGACATACATAAAAGTGATCTGTATTGAAATGCCTTCAACTGTTTTTCTTCATTACTTTGATTATATTTGCAATCATTTAGTCACTTGTGTAGTTTTCAATATTTTTCCACCACCACCCTCACACTACATAGATCTAAGAACTGTTGAGATTGCTAGCACATGCTATGAGTGATTATATATATGTGTGTGTGTGTGTGTATTTATATATAATGATATTTTTCTCAACCACATTTATCACCCCTGACCCAAAGACAGGTTCAAACTTTACAACTTGGTCAAAACGTTTAAATCTGAATTGTTTGATCTTTAATTTGTTTTTCATTTTTTGGGGAAAGATTGTTTTTAGGTATGGGGAAAAGTAGGTCAAACTTTCTGGATCAAAACAGAGTAGTTGGCTTTTCTCTAGCAAACTTGCTGATGATCTTGACAAATATAAAAGCTATGTGAGCATTCAAAAAAGTTGCAAATATTACTTTGCTAGTGAAACTATAGAAAACTTAAGACTCTGCTACCATCTTTTTTATTTGCATGGATTTGTTCTCAGAGTTCTAACCACTGGTTGAATCAAACATTCATTAAGACATCTATCCATTAATAGTTATTTAAGATTTCCTTTCCTATTAATATTTTACTTGAATTAATTTAAAATGTGTTTGAATTTACTAAACCACACCAATATGTTAATGGAGAAATAAGCCTGGCTTCTGCATTTGATGGACAAGACCGAGAATTTACTTGTGAATACTGAGGGCTGACTGTATTTGGATTTTGTGGAGCATAAAAAGTAGTTCTCATCTAAGTAAGGAAGGCATTTGAATAATATAAATTTTCAGTGAAAGTCTAATTGAAAGAAGAAGAAGGTACAAGGCAAGTGTGAAGTCCCCATTCTGTCCCTTTGATAGGTGCCCTTTGATAGGGAGTCACACTGAATGCAGGGCTGGAGGAAAGGGTTGACATTTCTTTGTGCAGAGAACTATCAGTGGTTAGGAAGAGAAGTCAAGAGATTGTGATTAGTACATCAATGAAGAGTCCTTAGTGTTTTTTTCAGGGTGTCTTTGCTTGAAGCAAAGAAGAGCATTTTCATCTTATTGATCAACTGATATTTGCTGACTACCCATCAAATTCATGATTAACACTTGAACGTTACAAGTGTCTTTAAAATTGTACCGTGCCCTTTCTAACTACAAATTCACTAGTTTTATAAATCAGGTTATAAAATTTAATTGGAATATGCAATATAAAAAATTTTATCCAAAAATAGAAATATTGTCCATCCAAATATTCCACGTGTGCGATCTTTTCACCAGAAAGAACATGGCTAATTACAGAAACTTTATTATTATTATTATTATTATTATTTGTAGTCTTTAGTCAAAGTTACAATCACAGCACATTAAATGTCTACTCTGAAGACTAGGTCAACAATGGCAAACAATCTTAGAAGACAAAATTCTCCTCTTACAACTAAGAATAACATTACTGAGCCTTCTACAAGGCTTTCTGTATCACCAGTCCCAGAGAGGCCCTGAAGTTTGCTACTTTCTAACCCGGCAACTTTTCATCCTATAATTATATGTAGGTTGTAATGCCTCAGACTTAATTTTCCAGGTGAGTTAATGAACAAAGAATTGCTACTTTGTTATGCTAATCTTGACATTTCAAATTGCAATTGAAAACAATTTTCCTTAATTAATTATTTCTGGTGAAAAAAATAAGATATGAGTAATATGTTTGGTTGGGCAGTATTTCTAATTTGGTGTCTTTTTAATATAGTCCTTTAGGCCCAACTTGATATTCATATATTAATTTCTCAGCTTGCCCCAAAGAGAAATTAAATATAAAGAAAACTCTATAACCCTATTTAGGAAATAAAGATTTTACCCATAATATAACCATCTTATCAATATTACCCACAGTAAAACTATTATGAGAGAGGTTTTGTGAAAAATCCTTTTCTCCCTTTAATAGGTAAATACATTGTTCAAAAGTTAGTTTACCAAATAAGGGAGAAATTTTAGAGAAAGTGTTAAATCATTAATAACATTAAATGTGCATTTACCTTCAAGGATCTTAAAATTAACTGTATCTTTTCTCTCTAAAATATTTACTAAAGCATAATAGGGGTTTATTAATATATATTTATTTCTCTTTTCCATTTACAATCAGCTTTTAGGTTATATATATAATAGTACATATAATACATACTATATATTTATATATAATACATATTAAATTATATATATATATACTTAATATATATAGCAATATATATAAATTTTACAGGAGAAAATTGTAGGCTTGTAGAGAACGGAGGGGGTTTTCAAGGGGATAGGAGCCAGTTTCCTTCAGTAGTGAAACACAGGCCTAGTTGCTACATTCTGCACCTTCCCTCTTCATCCAAGCTTTTGTCCTGCTCGAGGTAAATTCTCCCAGGAATGCAACACAAGGTGGCGCTGTTGTATTTATGCTAAACTAGCCCTGTCAGTTAGGCTATTTGTTGATTTGATCTAAAGGTGTTAAGAAGTGAGTGCCGCCAAAGGCTGTGAGGGATACATTTTGCACATGTAAGTGTTTCCAGGGTAGTTATCCTTTCAAATAAGAAAAGCCACATAGAAAGGAGAATGATTGTAAGTTTCTTTCATGGGGAAGCCATCTTAACATAAAGTGAAAGAGCATAGAATATGAGGGCTAGAGTATTTATTACCATGTTATGTAATACATTTCCCTATTTTCAGACAGGATTTCATTTATTAAATTATCAGCCAATTAAACTTTTTTCTTTGTTTTAAAGTTTCTCAGGGAAGGAAATGTGGGAAATTAACAATCCCTAATGTCAGTCAATTCTCTCCTCTTCTCCCTCCTTTCTCTCTGAATTCACTTTCAGGAGGCATAGAAAGGATTTCATCAGCAGCAAGCCTAGTGACAAGCATAAAATGATTAGAAGTCAGAGAGCTTGACCTCTACTTTCTCCTCTGACTTGGGACAAGGCAGGTGTCAATTCCACAAGTCCGAAGAGATTGGACTAGCATCAGTGGTTTCCACAAATAGTCAGATAACATAATCATCTGGGAGCGTTTAGAACTATACAGATTCCAGGTTCACACGCACAAAATGCTCAATCAGAGAATTCAGAGCAAGGCCTAGAACCTGAACTTAAAACAAACAAACAAACAACAGAAACAAACAAACAAAAAAACTAAAACAAAAACTGGAGTTTTTATTTCCAGGGAAAACTTTTCTTGTCCGAAGATAGGGAAATTAGCTATACATTCATAGGCAGGCAGCCCAGCATGGGCCTAATGAGTAGGTACCACTCGATTAAATAAGAATTAAATTCCATCTGGCTTTGAAACTGCCAGGCATCTAAATACAAAGGCCTCTAAAAATACAAGTAAATTATCCCAGGTTCAAAGTGGTTTCCTCTTGAATTATATTCCCAGCCCTTTGAGCAATCTGTTTTGTACAGATCTAAAACTAAAGGTTTTCTAAATTTTTTATATGTGTGAAATTGGGAGGTCCAGGATTACTACTACAGTGAAAAGCAGTTTAATAATAGTGTGTGATCAGCCTGCTTCTACGTACTACTTCATCTTCCTATAATTATAATTATGAATTGTTGACTGTTATGAAAATGGTATTTTGACTATTTCAGCTTTTATTTGTATCAAACTGGAAAGTTCAAAAGCTGGTCAAATACCTGGCAATATATAAGTTTGTAAGTCACATACATCCTAGCAAATTCAGCTGTATAGCGGTCACTCACAAAAAATCCTCTAGAAAAATTTGGCTTTCTAACTCTTAGACTATGTCTGGTTTAACAAAGCAAAAGTCAGTAACAATACAATTCAGATCATTCACACCTTAAAAGTCTCATTTGAAAAAATCAGATAATTGAAGCAACATTTGTTTACTCTAGCTTATAGTATTGAGGTAATTAGTTCTGTTTCCCATTTGCCCTAGCTAATGTAATGTGACTACAATGTTATTTTCTAAGTAAATGGATCAGGAGATTTGGCTTTGCAAATGCAACTCTTGCAAGTGGTTAAATTATTGAAGCAAACAAACTTTTATACTTTTTGCAAGCTATAGTCTTAGTGCCATTTTCAAATATTTGGTTCTTATTACTTGCAGTTTAAAAGCCATTTAGAAGCCTAATTAATTTCTCCCTCAGCAATCTAAACATCAATGTGTCTAACCCCATGGATTGAATATATACAATGATGCAAAGGGCCAAAATTAGTATTCAGTTAAATATTAAGGTAAGTCCAATGTTAGAGCTAAACTCTACTAAATGCCTTTTAGGTGGTATGTCCATTAGACTTTTAAAATCACCTAGCAGAAATTTGGCTCAGCTATAACCATCTATCAATTACAAATTTCCACATTCCTCCGTTGCTTAGTCATGCTGTTCCAAATTATCTCAAGTCCATACCTTATGATTCTTCATGTAATTACATCTCCTTTTCCTTGATTTCCCAAGATCTGTGTCATCCTTTTAAGATAGCTCATGAATGCATTTGTTCTCTTTATCAGAAGGACATCAGCACTGAGACTCTTTCTCTACTGAGACTTCCCAATGAATACAAACAGTCTGTGTCCTCTGGAGTTCTCTGAGCCATTTGAAAAGAATGTTTGTCATGGAATCACTATCATTTACAATGTCCTCTCCAAAAGAAAGCCACAGGAAAAAACGTAAGATTCTTTGTGGCCTCATGAAGTACAAGAGGAAAGAAAATGTGCTCAGAACAATACCTGTCCTTTATTGGACAGTCCCTACTTCTCTGAACCCTACTGATTTTTGTTAGTGGACTTGGCGCTGGTCATATAGAGGTTCTGAGCATGAGAGAATCAGTTGCTGTGTCAGTAGTTGATATGAAATTACTCTGCATTTTGAACCTGGCTGTCTGCTTTTACTGCCATCACTGCTGTGGTCTCCCGAAGACTGAGGATGCTCTCTCCCTGGATACTGACTTTCTCCTTTCTTCCCCAGAAGCCCTTCGCAATGCTGGAGAGGAACTGGGAGCCACAATGTAAGACTGCAGTTCTTCATTCAGCATTGTTTTTGGCTTTGTACTTCACCAAGTTCCTGAACTTGACTGACTTGAAATAAATCGCATGTAAAACAGAAACTGTATCTACCTCTCGGATACCTGCAAGGTAGATACCTCGTGTTGTTTGCATGGAATTAACAATTCCATGAAATGAAACACTGTGACAAAAGCCTGTCAATCATATGTTGCTGCACAAATGTAAGGCGTTTTTCAATACTGGTTGTTGAGAGCAGTGAGTGGCCTTCAACTGGGGGCCCATAACCTCAGGGGCACACAGCAATTAAGTGAAGCATGGAAAGAGAATGTTAGAACTTCTGTGTCTAACCATTTATACTAAAAAGATTAAAAGGATATTAAGCATTCATGATATTTAATACACAAATTAAAGCTGATGCTTTCTCTAGGTCCGTATGTGAAATGGTCACAGGACTTGGTACATGAGACCCTGGGTTGCATACCAATGCCATGATGGAGGGGTGACAGCAAAGTCCTCGTATATCTGTATATAACCTACACACTGCAATATGCAGCAGTTTGTGTGGTAGCAGATTAATGGCCCGCTAAAGATATCAATGTCTTAAGGCGCAGAACCTGTGAGTAAGTTACCTCATGTGACAAAGGGAACTTTGCAGATGTGTTTAAGTAAAAGAACTTGAGATGGGAAGATTGGGGTGGATCCAGGGTAATCACCAGGGTCCTTAAAAATGATGAAGAATGAAAGAGGTCACAGTGAAAAATATGACAACGGAGGTGGAAGTCAGAGCCATGTGATTACCAGAAGGAGGCATAGGCCAAGGAAGTCAGAAGCCTCTGGAAGCTGGAACAATGTCTGGAAGCTGCAGTAACCCAAGTTACTATATATATTAGTTTTCTATCGTTGCTGTGCCAAATCACCACAAACATACTGACTTAAACAACACACATTTATTATCTCATGGTTCTGAAGGTCAAGAGTCCAGGAGCAGTGTGGCTCAGTTGAGCCTTGTGCTTAGACTCTCACGAGGCCTACATCAAGGCTTGCATTCCCTTCTGGAGGCCCTGAGGATGAATCTGCTTCAAGGTCTTTCAGGTTGTTGGCCAAATTCAGTTTTCTGTAGGACAGAGGCCTTCATTTCTGTCAGCCTGGAGCTTGCTATCAGCCTGGAGCCAGTCTTTTCTCCTAGAGGCTGCTTGCATCCTTCTAATGCTTGGACTCCCTACGACCTCTGCTTCTAACACAACACCCTACTCCACCCAGAGGAAATTCTCTGCTCTTAAGAGTTAATGTGATTAGATTGGGCCTACCAAGATAATTTCTCTTTTAATATGCATAACCTTAATTACATCTGCAAAGTCCGTTTTGCTATGTAATATAATACATTCATAGGTTCCAGGAAAAGAGAGTACAGGCACACAGCATTTTATTGTGCTTTACTTCATTGCTATTCACAGATCCTGTGTTTTTACAAATTTAAGGTTTGTGGTAACCCTGCATCAGCACCAAATTTTCCAACATTTGCTTACTTCATGTCTCTATGTCACATTTTGTTAATTCTCATAATATTTCAAATTTTTTATTATTATATTTGTTATGGTGATCTGCGGTCTGTGATCTTTGATGTTTATTGTTTTTGGTCACTATGAATTGTGCCTATATAAGATGGCAAATTTAATATTTGTTGTGTGTATTCTGATTGCTCCATCAACTGGTCATTCCAGTCTTCCTTCATTTCCTCAGGCCTCCCTCTTCCCTGAGACACAACAATATTGAAATTAGTCCAATTAATAACCCAACAACAGTCTCTAAATGCTCAAGTGAAAGTAAGAGACACATGTCTCTCACTCTAAATCAAAAACTAGATGCTTAGTGAGGAAGGTGTGTCAAAAGCCAAGATAGGCCAAAAGCCAGGCCTCTTATCACAAACAGTTAGCCAAGTTGTGAATGCAATGGAAAAGTTCTTGAAGGAAATTAAAGGTGCTACTCCAGTGAACACATAAACAATAAGAAAGCAAAACAGCCCTATTGCTGATGTGGAGAAAGCTTTTGTGGTCTGGATAGGTCAAACCAGACATAACATTCCCCTAAGCCAAAGTCTAATCCAGAGCAAGGCCCTAACTCTCTTCAATTCCATGAAGGCTGAGAGAAGTGAGGAAGCTGAAGAAGAAAAGTGTGAAGCTAGCAGAGGTTGGATCATGATGTTTAAGGAAAGAAGCGTCTATAACATAAACGTGCAAGATGAAGCAAGTGGTGATATAGAGGTTGCAGCAAGTTATCTAGAAAATCTAGATGAGATAATTAATGAAGGTGGCTATACCAAACAACGGGTTTTCAAAGTAGATGAAATCGCCTTATATTGGAAGAAGATGCCAGCTAGAGAGAAGGCAGTGCCTGGCTTCAAAGCTTCAAAGAGAGACAGGCTGACTCTCTTGTTAGGGGCTAATGCAGCTGGTCATTTTAAGTTAAAGCCAAAGCTCATTTGCCATTCTGAAAAGCCTAGGGCCCTTATGAAGTAGGCTAAATCTGCTCTGTCTATGCTCTAGAAATGGAACAAGAAAGCCTGGGTAACAGCACAGCTGTTTACAACAAGGTTTACTGAATATTTTAAATCCACTGTTGAGACTTACTACTCAGTAAGAAGAAAAAAAAAAAAAAGGGATTCTTTTCAAAATATTACTGCTCACTGATAATGAATTTGGTTACCCAAAAACTCTGATGAAGATGTACAGCAAGATTAATGTTGTTCTCATGCCTGCTAACGCAACATCTATTCTGTAGCCCCTGGATCAAGAAGTAATTTCAGCATTCAGTTCTTATTATATAAGAAGTAACAATGCATAAAGCTTCCAACAATAGTGACTCCTCTAGTGGATCTGGGCAAAGCACATTGAAAACCTCCTGGAAAGGATTCACCATTCTAGATGCCACTAAGAACATTCAGGATTCATGGGAAGAGGTCATAATATCAACATTAACAGGATTTGAAAGAAGTTGATTCCAACTCCCATGGATGACTTTGAGGGGTACAAGACTTCAGTGGAGGAAATAATTGCAGATGTGATGGAAATAGCAAGAGAACTAGAATTAGAAGTGGAACCTGAAGGTGTGATGTATTGCCTCAATCTCATGATAAAACTTTAATGGATGAGAAGTTGTTTCTTAAGGGTGAGCAAAGAAAGTAGTTTCTTGAGATGGAATCTACTCCTGGTGAAGATACTGTGAAGATTGTTGAAATGACAACAAAGGGTTGAGAATATTACATAAACTTAGTTGATAAAGCAGAAGCAGGGATGAGAGGACTGACTCCTAAAAGAAAGAATCAATTGATGTGACAAACTTCATTGTTGTTTTATGTTAAGAAATTGCCAAAGCTATCCCAAGCTTCAGCAAACACCACCCTGATCAGTCAGCAAGCATCAAGGCAAGAACCTCCACCATCAACAAGATTACAATTCTCCGAAGGCTCAAATGATGAGGAGCATTTTTTAGCAATAAAGTGTCCTTTAAAAAGGTATGTACAATTTTAGACATAATGTTATTGAACAGTTAATAGACTACACTATTGTATAAACATAACTTTTATATACACTGGGAAAATAAAAAATTTGTGACTCATTTTATTGCAATATTCACTTAATAGCAGCGGTCTGAAACCAGACCTGCAATATAGCTGAGGCATGCCTGTATACATCATTTTTTTGGAGGGTGAAGAGGGGCATTATTCTTTCTACCACATTATGTCTAACAATAGTTTGTACCTTTCCATTGCCAATAGTATTCCATGGTATGGGTTTACCACACTTTAACCGTTCACCCACTGAAAGACATTTAAATTGTTTCTAGTTGTTAGCTATTATTAATAAAGATGCTATGAATGTTCTTGTACATATTTTCAAGTGAAAATGATTTTTTTATTTCTTTGGGATAATTGCCCAAAAGTGCTTTTGCTGAGTCATATGGCAAGTACACGTTCAGTATTATTAGAAACTGCCAAGCCATTTTCCAGAGTGACTGTGCCATTTTACATTCCAACCAGCAAACATGAGTAATAGTTTCTCTGCATCCTTATCAGCATTTGTCATTATCACAATTTTTTATTTTAGCCATTCTGATAAGTATGTAGTAATTGCTCAATGTGGTTTTAATTTACATTTTCTTAATGACTAATGGTGTTGAATATCTTTACATATTCTTCTTGGCCATTCTTTTCAATGAAATGTTTGTTCATATCTTTTGTCCATTTTCTAACTGGATTGTTTGATTTTTTTAACTGCTGAATTTTGAAAGTCTTATATATTCTAGATACAAGTCCTTTGTTGCATCTGTGGTTTTCAAATATTTTCTCCCAAACTGTCATTTGTCTTCATATGAGCTTCATAGTGCAAACAATTTAATTTTGATTAGGTCCAATGATCAATTTTCCCTCTTACGGGCTATTTTTTTAATGTCAAGCCTAAGGAATCTTCACCTAGGCCCAGGTCCTGAAGATTTTCTCCTATGTTGTTTTCTAGAAGTTTTATGTTTTACATTTAAGTTCATTATCTGTTTTGAGTTATTTTTTCATAAGGTATGAAGTTTAGGTAGAACTTCATTTTTTTTCTTTGGATAACCACTTGTTGAAAGGGTTATCCATTATCCATTGCAATGCTTTTGCACCTTTGTAAACAATTAGTTGAAAATCTTTTTGTGGGTCTGTCTCTGTGTTCTCTATTCTAATCCACTGATCTATGTGTCTATCCCTTCACCATTAATTACCAAATTCTCTTAATTATGCTAGCTATATACTAAGCTTTAATGTCTGGTAGAATGATTCTACCAACTTTATTTTCCTTTTCAAAATTGTTTTATCTGGTCTAGTCCCTGTGCCTTTCCATATCAATTCAAGAATTCATTTGTCTGTAAACTGCTGGGATTTTTATAAGAATTACATTAAACCTATATTCCATTTGGGGAGAACTGACATCTTTAATATGTTGAGTCTTCTATTCTATAAACATGGTATATCTCTGTTTATTTAGCTTTTCTTTGGTTTCTTTTATCAGAATTTTGTAACTTTCAGCATATAGATCCTGTATATGTTTTGTTAAGTTTATACCTGTATATTTTCTTTTCTTTGGCATAATTATAAATAGGATGTTTTATGTTTTGTTTTCCACATGTTTATAGTTATCTATCAAATCCTTTTGACTTTTTATTTTTGTATATGGCTCATACATTTATAATATGGAAGAAAAGTAGTAATATATATTATTTATAAATGAGTATGTATCATTAGAATGTTTGTCAAATTTTTAAAAATAATTGGCCAACCTTCAGAAACCATTTAGTTAGAATACCAAAATTATTTTGCATGCAGATTCTAAGACAACAGACAGATAAATTAGAGACATCCCAATTTAGTTTGATCCCAGGCTTGTTTGTTCTAAGTAATAAGTTTCACTTGGAGATTTCTTTGGTTTGAGAACTCTCCATCAGATTACGAGGTTACCCAATGGGCTTACTTTATCCTGTGTGATGCTTTAAGAATCACAAGGCTGACTGGCCAGTGTGGCTCAGTGGCTGAGCTTCGACCCATAAACCAGGAGGTCAGGGTTGCAGGCTGGATTCCCAGTAGCGAGCATGAAAGAAGCAGCTGATCGATGATTCTCTCTTGTCATTGATGTTTCTCTCTCTGTCTCCCTCTCCTTTCCTCTCTCTGAAATCAATAAAAACATAAAATTGCCCAGCTGGGCATGTCTTAGTGGTTGAGCATCGACCTGGGATCCAGGCAATCAGGGTTCGATTCCCAGTCAGGGCACATGCCCAGACTGCAGGCTCGATCCCCAGTTGGGGGAGAGCAGGAGGCAGCCGATCAATGACTCTCTCATCATTGATGTTTCTATGTCTCTCTCTCCCTCTCCTTTCCTTGCTCTGAAATCAATAAAAGATATATTTAAAAATAAATAAATAAGTAAATAAATAAATAAACATAAAATAAAATAAAAAGAACCATAAGACTTTAACTGGCAAGAAGGCTTAAGATGATCTACTTAAGCTCCTTCATTAGTGGAAAGAAAACATTAAGTCCACATATTTATCTTCTCTTTTTCTCTCCCTTTATTTACTATGCTCCTACCACAGCTCAATTAAAAGGCCTTTTCCCAACACCCTGCACTTTGTGTATCAAAATCAGTCAATGAATGCTTGTTGACTGAGTTTGTTTCTGGTGATAACTTCTGAGAACGTCTTCCTCTGTAGCATTCTTTGTATTGTTATTGTCCCTCTGTCAATTCCTGGTTTTCTGCTCTTTGTTGTTTGTCACTTGTAAGTTAGGAGGCTTTTTTCCTCAGTTCGGTCAGTATCACTCCTCTGAAGCAAGACAATGCAGACTCATTTTCTTTCTTTCCCATCATGAACTACACAATATGATATACAAACAACTTCCTTCTAGTGGAACACTCAGCACTTCCTGAATAGTCAGGGAGAATATACTAAGCCCAGATCATGACATTGTTTAGAGCTCCATAGAAGCTTAGAACATTTGTTTTTTAGAGATACAAAGATTTTAAGGGTCCACTTTCTTCCCTTTTCCATTGGAGCTCTTTTCAGTCCAAGAATATTCTGCAGAGACAAAATTGAGGATGGTAATTGGATTGGGTTAAACACTAAGTATTTTTTTATGACCTAAATACTAGTGGTGCAGTTTCATATTCAGGCAAGTATTAATTGCAGAATTATTATGGTTAAGGAGGATCAAGAAGATTGTCTGAGAATTGCTGCTAATTTCTTGCAAGCATGCTGTTCTTAGATTGACCCCCAAAACCCCAGTTCCGCCTTGGACATACTCTTAAGAAGACTCCTAAATTACATATAGGAAAAGCTCAATAAATTAGATATGGATGAAATGAATGGGTACCCTGCATGATAGAGGTAACCCTAAGGTCTTTTCTATACATGTTTATATTATGAATGTCAATAGATCCTGAAATATTTTTCTAAGCTGGTCGAAGAGCAACTTAGGTCATTGAGGTCAAGAAATTTCCCTGGGACTCAGAATCATCCAAAGAACTCTATAAAAATCTTCATTGAAATTGTGGTGAATTCAGGAGTTATATTTTTAAAAAGTTGTCCAAGTGATTCTGATCCTCAATAAAGTAAGGAACCAAGGTCCAGTTATCAAACACACAAAGACTGAGTTTGTTTAAAAAACATCATGTTCCTAATTTGTGTGTTGACAAATGGTCACTATTTTTACTACCTTAAGTTGGGGGAGAACCTGAAGGCCTGCATAGACTTCTAATGTGACATAAACTAATGTTACACAAATTCATTAAGAATTCTTAGGCAATAGTCCCTACACAAATAATTTTTTTCTCCTGTTAGACATTGGACAGCTGTTTAGATTCAGGGCTATGAATTGAATCCTTAGACAGCCACACAAGAGAGAAAATAGAGAATGTTCCATGGTCCACTCAAGTCAAGTAGCATCAAAATTTCTATAAGGAAAATCATTTATTCATTCAACAAACATTTATTTTCTTACACATTCAATGCATCATGCTACATGTTGGTGCCCTGATTGATACATATAGTCCTTGTCTTAGTGGA
Source organism: Miniopterus natalensis (assembly GCF_054644295.1). Classification (NCBI taxonomy): domain Eukaryota; kingdom Metazoa; phylum Chordata; class Mammalia; order Chiroptera; family Miniopteridae; genus Miniopterus; species Miniopterus natalensis. The sequence goes on along the minus strand of NC_142082.1, from coordinate 84,490,231 downwards.
GGCATAGCTCCAGGCAAGTAAACAAGCAAATGCAAAGGAGTGACAAATGCAGTACTAGGGGAAAGACAGAGAGCTATAAGCACACACAGGAGGAGTGTTTAAGTCAGGAATCATTTGGATGTAGTAATAGAAACCACTAAAGACAGCAAAAATTGGTAATTTAATATTTGGGTAAAGGCAATTCTCAGGAAACCCAAAGGGTAGAAAGTAGAGCTGTAGGGAAGAAAGGCAGCTGGTTTCTTGTTCTTTTTCTTCCTGAAGCCACATGACCTTGCACATTTGCTTCTTCCTGGGCATCACTTTCATTCTGCAGCCTAGTTTTTATAATAATAATAACTATTATTATTATTTATCATAGTATCCATGGTAGACTATGGAAGTTCCACACTGGCACCCTAACTGAGTTTACTTCTTTTCCCGTTACCTGTACAAACTGAAATGGATTATTAGCTTAGATTCCAAAGCAATTTCCTAGGGGATAATCCAACTAGACTAACTTGGCTCATGCACATATGTGGACTAAGACGCCTTAAATTATGTCTACTTCAAAGGATATTGTGTGTTGACTAGGAGATTCAGAGAGCGTGTTCTAGAGGAAATGGCAACTAACTGAGACCTTGCAGAGATAATATCATCCAAAGCTGGGAGAAAGCACATTTGGAGCATTGAAAGTTCAAGACAGCTAGAACAAAGGTATGGTGGGAGTGGGGAGGGGACATTAGGTGAGGAGTTGAGTCTTGAGATGGAAAAGGAGGCCAGATAATAATGGTTCTTTAAATCCATGTTAAGGGGCTGAATTTTGGTGAGGTGGTTTTCCTTGATGTAAACTTCAGCATTAAGAATCTTGCATCCCATCCACCAATCCCAAATTACCATTTGTGACTGTAAACACATCCTTCATAAAACTAAATTATAATGTTTTGTTCTGGTTTATGGCCATATGTTTTTTTCTCCTGTTGTGTTCTTACGATTGTCTTTTTCTGAGCTTTCTCTGTACCAAGGTTGAGGTTAGGTATGTAGAATCATGGTTTTCCTCAGGGGTGGAAACATGTTTAATTTGTATTACTTTTCTACTCATATACAACATGTCTTTGAACTCTTTGATGTACTGGGAAAAAAGCCAACTCCCTTGATTGAGCTATCTACTTTTAGTCCCAGAAGATAACACAAATAGAGTGAAAAACAAACTGAAACAAAGACAAACAAAGACATTAGACTAACTTATGTATTTTCAGTTTTCTTTTCTTTTTTTCTTTTTTTGAGATTTATTCCCAAGCATGACTCAAAAGGTCATAATATGATAATTTGGAAAATTTCATTTCATAGTAACTTTCCTTAAAATAATAAGGGAAAATATGCAGTAAGAGACACTGACAGAAGAGATGCCAGTTTTGCCACTTAAACTTGGTTTGCATAATGAGTTTCACAAAAAATATTCCTGTATTTTAGAAATAGTTTAGGACAATCCCCATTTCTACCTCATTTGTTGAACTATACAGGTTTTTCCACACTTTATTTTTATTTCCATCAATCATGACTCCAAGTTACAAACATGAACCCAACTTTATTCCACTAGTTCCCCTCTTTTATCCTCTTGAATTTTCCTTTTAGTGTTTCTGGTTGCATCTTCTCATTTCTGCCACCGAATAGGCCTTATTTAGAACTGGTTTACTGAATTATTGGTTTTTTTTTTCTAGTTTCTGATCATTTTATTCTAGTCTGCTTAAAGATACTTCACTGGAGTCAGATCAAAGGGATTCAACTTATCTCTAAGAAATCACTGGGAAAGGAATGAACAGCTTCTTATGACTTTAAATGACAACTTCTTTCCTTTCAGGGGCTTGGGTCAAGGAAAAAATTAGGTTTATGTGGACTGTTTGCTACATTGAGACAAGTCAGACTGCACTAAGTAGAAGGGATCTTCTGGAGGACAGTATGAATGGCTGTCACTTCTTTGTTCCTAGAAGCCACCATGACACTGGTTATCCCCTTCCCTTTATTCTGGGAGTATGGCTAGATGCATGGTCCCGGGGGTTATGGGGTGCTTGCTCTGAGATTTCTACCCCCACTTGGGACATGGAAAATAAAAGTTAACTAATCATCAGGCAACACACCTTTTCTTCTTGGTATATTCCTAGCGGCTACCATATTTAATAATTTAATAGTAAAGGTCAAGTCTAAGTTAAAACCTCCATGAGATTTTAACTTGCAAACTTTAAGAATTTGATTTTAAGAGTAAAAGAGTACAGACACTTTTTAACTGCATGACTAAATATTGAGGCTCTACTATAGAATCAAAGTTTTCCTTAGCAAATTTGCAGGTGCTGAATCAAATCTGCCTCTGAGCTGACTTTTACTCAAACTGACACTTCATGAATAATTCACATCTATGGAAGTACAAAGTGCATGAAAAAATTATTTTTGCTACAGACTTAAATAGGCAAGATACTTGTCATCTCTCAACATCAATTTTTGATTACTTGTTCCTTCAATAACAGAAAATAAAACCAGAGAGGGTTGAAAGGACAAGAAATACACCTCATTTTGTATTTGGAAATATACATATCCAGCTTTCTTGGACACATAAATAAGCATCTGAAAGAGAAGGAACCATGGCACCAAAGGGTGACAAGACCCCAAAAAGGTGAGACTAAAACAAAAATTCAATAAATACTCCAACATTAAACAATATAGGTGCTAAATACAGGGTGTCACAAAAATGTATATACACTTTAAATAATTATAAAGGCAGTGTTCATTAAAATACACTTCATTTTCAAAATGTAATAGAATCTATAGACATTGTGTGTATACATTTTTGGGGACACCTTGTAGACTAAATGTTTATGAAACTATATTAAACATATTTGAAAACAGTCAAAATATTTAAAAGTTAAATCTCAATAATATTTATCAGGAGTTGGAATAAAAAAATAAATTCAGACCCCAGAAAAAACAATAAGAATTGTACCTTGCAAAACAAGCCCACTTGTTTTTAGAAATGGGAAAAAACAGACTTAAAATCCTCTGGGTTTTCCACAAACAGTTTTATATTAAGCAAACTTCCTGACCTATGTGAAACATTCATTAGAATATTTTTCTTCATTTTCTCTTTTTGTAGAGCTTATAACTACAAGATATGCCTGATGTGAGAAAACATTCTGCTTTGTGTTATTCACAGCAACACCCCCCAGAGTAATTTAGGGGACTTTCCAGATCTAAAGACCAGCAAGCTTTCTATTACATTATGAAATGACATAGTACATAAAAGTCATAAACACCTACTTTACTCATGCACCCCGCTATATTTTCATTTTCTTGATTCATGAGATGTAACCTCTCTGTTGTTATGCTTCCAAATGCTTAAATTTTTTTTTTAAAAAACAATACAATGATAATATAGAGTTTTTCAGTCTTCTAGTTTCTTTAATAAAATCAGTCCAAAAATGGATCATTTCACCATTTGTTTAATATATAAATAAATTTATTTCAAGATGGCAGTGGAGTAGGTAGAAGCTACAATAACCTCCTCCAAGAGTAAACTGGAATTACAACTAAATTAAAGAACAGTCACTCAGAATAACCAACTAAAGACTAGCTGAATAGAAGTCTTATAATCAAGAATTTACAGAAAAAGCCACATCCAGACTGGTTGGAAGGGTGGAAATGCTAAAAGGGCTGGCCCTATTCCCACAGGCAGTGGGTAAGGTTCCACAGGGATTGCTCAGCTGTGGGGGTTTCTCCCTGAGAAGTGTGAGGCCTAAACCCTAAGCTAGGCTCCCTAGCCCAGAGCACTGAAGCTGGAAGAAGTGCCCATTCAGCTGTATAAAACAGTGGGATTTCTGTTCATCCAAAAAGACAGGAGTCTATTAGAGACACAGGCACCCTCTTAAAGGGCTAATGCACAAAATATCATTTGCAGTCACTCACCCTGAGCTCTGGAGGAGGGAAGGCAGAGCAGGTGAGAGTCTTATGAGGAGAGTCTGGAGTTTATGGCTCTGGGGAGAGACCTGGGGAAACAACCAGGTCTCCCATATTGCAGATGTCATTTTTCTTAAGTGGAGCATTCCCCTCCATCTGGCATCATCCTGGGGCAAAACATCTGCCCCAAACTCTGGACTCTCTGTCACCCCACTTTGTGGAGTTTAGGCCCTGCTGAGGAGTCAGCTGCCTTGGCCAGGGCCTAGAGGTTCGGGCAGACTCAGAGGGTGTTATTGACTGAGTTGCCTGGCTTTGGGGCAGTGGTTATTCCCCCCACTTTCCCCAGAACAAGACTGGCACTTCCCCTTCATGGAATAACCAGTAAGAACCACCCACCCAAATCCTGGCAGAAACACCCTCTCAACTCCAGAAACCCACTTGCCTGATTCCTAGTAACTCTATCAAGGCAAGGTTAGGCAAAACCTGGGACAGTTAGAGTCATGTGGCTTTGAGGGAGGGGCCACACGCACCATCTTCCCTGAAGCTTGATTGCAACTTCCCCCTCACAAGGGATCTATTAGCCCCAACCTATAAACTCTGCCAGAGGCTCTTTCAGTGACTGAGCTTAACAGGTAGCCAGCAAGTGGAGGCAGGTGGAAGTGGACTTCAAGGTGTCTTGGGACTTTTGCTGACATATTCTAAGCCTGTGCTGATAAAAGCTAGCCTTAGTGCAAATTTTGGGCGTTCATGCATACAACTAAGCCTAGCAGAGGCAGCCACAAACTGTGGATCACTTGTACCTCCAAATAACTTTCCAAGGGCCAGGCACAGATAGTGTTGGGCCATTGGCCTGCACCAGAGTCTCTCCCAAGATGACAAGAACCAACACAATGGCCAAATTCAGACATCATCAGAGCAGGATCAATAACGTGTACAAGCAGCATATCCAAAGAGAGATCTGAGCAGGCACCAAGCACTGCTGAGGTGAATTCTGCTTCATTTAGTCAGCACAGCAGCTTGCACTCAGTAGTCAGGGTTGAGCCTCAGAGTTGGCTGGCTTGAAGAGTGGATCCCATGCATGAACAGGTCAATAGCAATCATGACTCAGTTATACCAAGATGGCCCCACATAACCCACACAAAGAACATCTCTGGAGCACCCAGCTCAGGTGATCAAGGGGATTACACCACTGGGTCTCATCGGACACCTACTACATAAGGCCACCCCACAAAGACTGGGAGTCATAACAGAGCTATTTAATATAAAGAAACAAACACAAAGAAGCAACCAAATACAGAGACAAAGAAACAGGCCTGAAATAAAAGAACAGGAGAAATCTCCAGAAAAAAAGAGCTAAATGAAATAGAGGAAAGGAATTTATCAGATATAAAGTTCAAAGTAATGGTTATAAGGATGCTCAACAGCATGAAAAAGGACATATAAATAATAAAAAAAAGACTACTCAGAAATGAAGAATCAAAAATCCAATCAAAATATGCAATCAGAAGAGCAAAAAGAACAAAAGAATTTCAAAAAATGAACATAGTTTATGTGTCCTTTCTGACAACATGAAGTGTTCCAAAATCTGCATCAGAGTGGTACCAGAAAAAGAAGATAGAGAGCATATTTGAGAATGTATTTGAAGAAATAATGACCAAAAAATGTCCTAACCTGGTGAAAGAAAAAGACACACAAATCCAGGAAGGTCAGAGTCCCAAACAAGATGAACTCAAAGAGGCCCAAACCAAGACACATCATAATTAAAATGGCTAGGTTAAAAAACAAAAAGAGAATCTTAAAAGTGGCAAGAGATAGACAGTTAAGTACAAGGAAGCTCTCATAAAACTTTCAGCTGATTTCTCATAAAAAAAAATTCAGTCCAGAAGGGAGTGGCAAGAAATAGTCAAAGTGATGAAAAGGAAGAACATACAACCAAGACAACTCTACCCAGCAAGGCTATCATTTAAAATTGAAGGAGAAATAAAGAGCTTCCCAGACAAGAAGAAATTAAAGCAGTTTGTTACTACCAAACCAGAATTAGAAGATATGTTAAAAGGCCTGCTTAAAATGGTAAAGAAGATTGAGAAAAAAACAACATAACAGAAGAACATAGTTAATAGAGTAAAACTGCAATAAATACATACCTATCAATACTCACTTTAAATTTAAATGGCTTAAATGCTACTATCAAAAGACAAATGGTGGCTGAAAGGATACCATTTGAAAACAAGATACACACACACACACACACACACACACACACACACACACACACACACACATATATAATGTCTTTCTGTCCACCAAAGACCCACCTCAGAACAAAAGATACACACAGAATAAAAGTAAAGGGATGAAAAAATATATTTCATACAAATGCAAATGAAAATAAAAGTGAGGAAGCAATACTTATATTTGACAAAATAGACTTTAAAACAAAGACTACAGTAAGAGACAAAGAAGGACACTACATATGATAAAATAAGTGAGCCGTCAAGAGGATATAACCCTTATAATCATTTATGCACCCAACATGGGAGCACCTAAATATGCCAGGCAAATTTTGATGGACATAAAAGGAGAGATAGACAGTAATAAAGTCATAGTAGGGGATTTTAACACCCATGGACATCAGTGCATATATTTTCCAGACAGAAAATCATCAAGGAAACAGTGACCTTACATAACACACTAGATCAGATGGATTTTTTATCTTCAGAGCATTTCACTCCAAAGTAGCAGATTATACATTCTTCTCAAGTGCACATGGAACATTTTTTAGGATAGATCACATATTAGGACATAAAACAAGTCTCAGGAAATTTAAGAATATTAAACATATCAAATTTCTTCCCTGACTAGAATGGTATGAAACTAGAAATCGATCACAAGAAAAAAACTAAAAACACACAAAGACATGAAGGATAAATTATAAGTTACTAAACAATGAATGGGTTACCAATGAGATTAAAGAAGAAATCAAAGAATCAAAGATACTTTCAAAGAAATGAAAATGAAAACACAGCATGGGACACAGCAAAAGCAGTCTGAAGAGGTAAATACATAGCATTACAAACCTACCTAAAAAAAAAAAAAAAGTCTGACTTTACACTTAAAAGAAACTTGAAAAGAACAACAAAGACACTCCAAAGTGAGTAGAAGGAAGGAAATAATAAATATCAGACCACAAATAAATAATATAGAGTCTAAAAAATAATGCAAAAGACCAGTGAATCCAAGAACTGGTTCATTGAAAAGGTTAACAATATTGTCAAACCTTTAATGACGCTCATCAAGAAACAAAAAGAGGACTCAAATAAATAAAATCAGAAATGAAAAAGGAGTAACAACTGACACCAAAGTATACAAAGGATTGTTAGAAAATACTATGAACAACTATATGCCAACAAATTGGACAATCTGGAGAAAATGGATAAATTCCTATAAACATGCAGTCTTCCCAGCTGAATCAGGAAGAATCAGAGAATCTAAATAGACAGGTTAAAACAAATGAAATTCAAGCAGTAAAAAAAATAACTCCCAACAAGTATAAGTCCTGTACCAGGTGGCTTCATAGGTGAATTTTACCAAAACATTCAAAGAAGAACTACACATATGCTTCTTAGTTCCAAAAAAATTAAGAGGAGGGAAGATGCCTAAGCTCATTTTATGAGGTTAGCATTATCTTAATTCCAAAACCAGATAAATACACTACAAAGAAAAAAATTATAGACCAACATCCCTGATGAACATAGATGATCAAATCCACAACAGCATACTAGCAAACTGGATAAAGCAATACATTAAAAAGATCATACACTTCCCTGGCCAGATGGTTCAGTTGATTGGACCATCATTCTGTATAACAAATGTTGCTAGTTCAGTTCCCAGTCAGAGCACATTATTGGGTTCTGGGTTTATCCCCATTTTGGTCACATACAGGAGGCAACTAATAAATGTTTCTCTTCCTCTCTCCCTTCCCTTCTCTAAATATCAATAAAAACCCCATACATTCCAGTGAAGATTTTTAAAAAATCATATACCATGGTCAAGTGGGATTTATTCAGTGGATGCAAGGTTGGTACAATAGCCACAAACCAATAATGCAATATACCACATAAACAAAATGAGAGATATAAACCACATGATCATATAAATAGATGCAGAAAGAGCATTTGCTAAAATGCAGCACAAGTGGGAATAGAAGGATCACACTTCAGTGTAATAAAGGCCATATGTGACAAACCTACAACCAACATCATACTCAATGGGACAAAAACTACAAGCATTTCCCTTAAAAGCAGGAATAAGACAGGGTTGTCTGCTTTCACCACTATTATTCAACGTAGTACTGGAAGTCCTTCCCACAGTGATCAGACAAAAAGAAAAAATTAAAGGCATCCAAATTGGAAAGGAACAAGTAAAACTGTCATTATTTTCAGATGCCATGATACTGCATATAGATAATCCTAAAGATTCCACCAAAAGACTACTATAATTATAAATGAATTCAGTAAAATAGCAAGATACAAAATAAATAGCTACAAATCAGTGGCATTTTATACACAAATAATGAACTATCACAAAAGGAAACTAAGAAAACAATTCCATTCACAATTGCTTCAATAAAATAAAATACCTAGGAATAAAGTTAACAAAGGATGTAAAAGACCTGCACTCAGAAACTTAAAAGACACTGAATAAAGAAATTAAAGAAGATACAAATAAGTGGAAGCATAAACCATGTCCATTGATAGAAAAATTAACACCATTAAAATGTCCATACTACCCAAAACTATACAGATTCAACACAATTCCTGTCAATACACCAATGGCATATTTCCCAGAACTAGATCAAATGTTCCAAAAATGTATATGGAACAACAAAAGACCCTGAATAACCATAGCAATCTTGAAAAAGAACAAAGTTGGCAGGACAATGCTACCTGATATCAAGCTATATTACAAAGCCATAGTAATCAAAACAGCATGGTACTGTCATAAATACTGACATATAGATTAATGGAACAGACTAGGAAGCCCAGAAATAAACCTATGCCCATGTGGTCAGTTAATATTTGAAAAAAGAAGCAAAAACATACAATGGGCTAAAGATAGTCTAGTCAATAAATGGTGCTGGGAAAATTGGACAGATATGTGCAAAAATAAAACTAGAGAACCTTCTTACACCATACGCAAGAATGAATTCATTTTTTTTTTTTTTTTTTAAATATCTTTATTGATTTCAGAGAGAGGAAAGGAGGAGGAGAGAGAGAGATAGAAACATCAATGATGAGAGAGTCATTGATTGGCTGCAGCCCACAACCCGGGCATGTGCCCTGACAGGGAATCAAACCCTGATCGCCTGGGTCCCAGGTTGATGCTCAGCAGCTGAGCCACGCCTGGCCAGGCACAAGAATGAATTCAAAATGCACTAATGGCTTAAATGTTAGACTCAAAACCATAAAAATCCTAGAAGAAAACATAGGCAGTAAAATCTCAGACATTTGTTGTAGCAATATTTTATCTGATATATAACCTCGACAAGGGAAACGAAAGAAAAAATAAACAAATGAGACTACATCAAACTAAAACACTTTTGCACAGCAAAGAAAACCATCAACAAAATGAAAAGACAACCCACTGAGTGGGAAAACATATTTGCTGATACATCTGATAAGGGCCTAATATCCAAAACTTATAAGGAACTTATAAAAGTCGACACCAAAAAAACCGAAACAATCCAATTAAGAAAGGGGCAAATAAACACTTCTCTAAAGAGGACATACAGATGGCCAATAGACATATGAAACAATGCTCATCATCACTAATCATCAGAAAAATGCAAATAAAAACCACAATGAGATATCACATCACATCACATCACATCACATCTGTTGGAATGGCTACCATCAACAAATCAAGAAATAACAAATGCTGGTTGTGGAGAAAAGATAACCCTCATGCACTGTTTGTGGGAATGCAGATTGATGCAGACACTTTGGAAAACAGTGTGGAATTACCTCAAAAAATTAAAAATTGAACTTCCTTATAACCCAGCAATTCCACTTCTGGGATTTATCCAAAGAAACCTGAAACACCAATTGAGAAGGCTGTCTGTACCCTTATGTTCATTGTAGCGTTACTTACAATGGCCAACATTTGGAAGCAGCCCAAGTGCCCATCAGTTGATGAGTGGATAAAAAAGCTGTGGTACATTTACACAATGGAATACTACTTGGCCATAAAAAAGAAGGAAATATTACATTTTGCTATAGTATGGATGGACCTGGAGAGTATTATGCAAAGTTAAATAAGCCAATTAGACAAAGACAAGTACCATATGATTTCACTCATGTGTGGAATCTAATGAACAAAATTAATGAACAGAATACAAACATACTCATAGATAACAGAGAACTGACAGCTGTCAGAGTGGAAAGGGGTTGGGAGCTGGATGGAAAAGGTGAAGGGATTGAGCAAAGGAAAAAACCTCATAGACACAGATAACAGTATGTTGATTACAAGAAGGAAATGGTGTTCAGGGGAGGTAGAAGAGGGTAAAGGGGAGATAAAGGTGATGGTAGGAGACTTGACTTGAGGTGGTGAACATACAATACAATATACAGATAATGTATTATAGAATTGAATAACTAAAACCTATATAATTTTATTGACCAATGTCATTTCAATAAATTCAATTAAAATATATATAAAAAAGTAAATGTATAGTTTGTTTTGTATAAAATATGTATAATATTTTACCTGTATATATATGTATGTATTTTTCCTGTCATACAATAAATTATAGATCTTGCCATACTGTGGTACTAGTCTACAGTGTCACCAAGGAATTTTTTTCTTAAAAGGTGAAATTTTCAATCACAACACTAAGAGCATTTCTTTAGGAGTAAAGAAGAGAGGAGTCATAAAATAGAGTAATGGCTTGCTAATTTGCAGAAGTCACACAAAAGGCAAGCAGATTCTCTGTTGACAGGTAGGACAAAGAAGCTGATTAATAGCTCTGCTGTGGCATAATGTTATTAGATATTTTTGTTGTACTTGAAACATTAGTCTGCTGTTTACTTATCAGAACATGCAACACACACAATATTCCTCCCTGCACTAGGAATTCCTTCCTCCACACTGTTCCTTTCAAGAAGTTCTGAGTTAAAACATGTTTATTCTTCCCAACACAGCATTAGTCCCTTGAGATGAGGAAATAAATACCACTGTCTTTTTTTCAATAGGGAAACTGGGACAAGAAAAAGTAATTTATTAGCTAGATCTCTGTTTGGAGAAGCAAAAAAGGAAAATAAGACAATTTTCCAGGTAATTGGCACAAAACCATGTGATGTGTTTAATAGTATGAGTATGTTTCAGTACTTTGTATTTGCAATTTCTGTTTTAATTTTAGAAACACAAAAAGGTTAAAATATTGAGTACCCTAATTTCATAACTCCATGTTTCAATTGCAATGTTCCTATTATAAGATAGAAAGGTAATGGATGGTGGTGTTTTAAACCATATATAAATTTTGCTGTTTCAAAATCTAGGAAAAAAAAGAGTAGGACAATGTTTTACTGTATTTAAAAGAGTGTTTTGTAAGGGGAAAAAGCATTCATTTGAGGGTTTGTACTTCTAGCTTACTTTTCTTATTAACAAGACAGATGACATTATAGAAGCAGAAGTAGTGAATTGGTAGTGGCATCATCAAATAAGTGTGTCTGACCATCCCAATCAGCAAACTCCAAGTTGGATAATGAGAAACACAGAAACAATGTGTGAAGCTTTCTAAATAAATAAAGATGAACAAGGAGTGAGTAATATTACTGAATATAAGAGCTAAAACTCTTAGAAGAAAACATAGGAACAATCTTCATGACCTTAGTTTAGGCAATTGTTCCTTAGATATGACAGCAAAAGCACAAGTGTCAAAAGAAAAGAGATAGATAAATTGGGCATCATTAAAATTTAAATATTTTGTTCTTCAAAGGAAACCATCAAGAAAACAAAAAGATAACACACAGAATGGGAGGAAATATTTGCAATTTATATAAAATAAGGTACTTGTATCTAGATAATTCAAAGAACTCTTAAACTCAACAATATAAGCACAATTTAATTTACAAATGAGCAAAAGATTTGAATAAACATTTCTCCAGAGAAGATATACAAATGACCAACAGAGACCCATTAGTCATTACAGAAATGCAAATCAAAAACACAATGAGACACCAATTCACACCCACTAGGATGGCTAATAGATAGACCATAACAAGTGTTGGTGAGGAAATGGAGAAATCGGACACTCACATCACTAGCAGGATTGTAAAATGGTACAACCATTTTGGAAAAAATATTTTTGCAGTTCCTCAGAATGTTAAAAATAGAATTACCAGCATAATGTAGCAATTTTATTGCTCAGAATACACTCGAGAATTTAAAACATATAACCACACAAAACCTTGTACCAGAATATTCATAGCATCATTATGCACAATGCCAGAAAATGGAAATGACCCAAATAATAATTAGCTGATGACTGGAGAAACCAAATACAGTACAGCTGTACAATGGAATTTTATTTGGCTATAAAAATTGATGTGAAGTACTGATACTTAATGCAACATGGATAAACCATAAAAACAGTATGATAAATTTAAGAAGCCAACACAAAAGGCCATATGTTGTAAGCTTTTCTTTATATAAAATTTCCAGAATAGTCAAAATCATAGACACAGAAAGTATAATAGTGATTGCCAGGGACTGGGGAGAGGAAAAGAGAGTGATTAATTGGTATGGGGTTTCATTTTGGGTGATGAAACATCATACAATTAGTGATGAAGCACATATAACCCTGTTAATGTGCTAAAATACACTTAAATTGTACATCTTAAAATGATTTTATGTTATGTGAATTATATAATAAAGGGGGTATTTTTTTAAATTGTGACCAAAAATCCAGTTTGGGTGGCTGAGAAGTGGGGCAGAAAAAAATATAAAATAAATGTGATCTGGTTCTTTTCAGGTTGCCGAATCTTTAATTTTATTTAGAATTCTCCATTTTGATATTATGTGCTTCTTAATTGGAATTAATGTATTCAAAGTATAAGAAGAAAGGGTCACTCTTCCAAGTACCAAGGAAGCTGGGCAGTGATTTCCAAAGACATGAAAAAATCTGTAGCCAGTCATTCCATGAACTTTACATAAGATAATGTTCAAACTAAGTTGAATTCCAGAAACCAAGAAAGTCAGCCTACTAAAAGCAAAACATTAACAAGGGGGCAAATAAAGCTGGTTTCTGCTGTGATTGAGTGATTGATTTGTTTGTTTGTTTATTTAGGTTTTGGCCATAAAAACCACATTCATTCAAAATCAAAGAACTTGAATTAGTTTCACATGGAGTCATGGATATTTTTATTAAAAATACAGAATCTCAATGATAATACCAAGTGTTGGTGGGGATTTAGGGCGACTGGGATTCTCATATTTTGCTGGTGAAATGAAAAATGAGTTAGCCCTTTGGAAAACAGTTTGACAGTTTCTTATAAACTTATCCACATACTTAACCATATGTCCCAGAATTCCAACTCTCAAATTTCTGGGAGAAAAGAAAACTTATGTTCACACAATAACTTGTTTGTGAATGTTTTCTAGCATTTTTATTCATAATTACACCAAATTGGAAATAACCCTAATATCCCTTCATGAGGGCATGGATAAACAAATTGTGGTACATTTCTACAGTGGTGTATTACTCAGCCAGTGAAAAGCAATGAATTATTAATTCATGCAGCAACACAGATGAATCTTAAATACATTTTTCTAAGTGAAAGAAGTCAGACTCAAAGGACTACATACTCTAAGATAGTAGTTATACAACATTTTTTCAAAGACAAAACTACAGGGACGAAAACACATCAGCAGTTGCTAGGTGCTAGATGGTGAGAGAGGGGTTGACTACAAAGTACAAAGAGCATTTGGGGGAATGATAGAACCCCAGAACCACTTCATATCTTGATTGTAGTGGTGATGATATGGCTGTATATGTTTATCAAAACTCAGAGAAACTGTACACTAAAGGAGTGACTTTTCTGTATGTAAATTATACCTTAATAAAAACAAAAAACAACAACAACTTTCAAGTGTACTTACTCACTTTGAATAACATTATTTGAACACATGGGCCCAGCATAATGATTCAATTAGAAGCCTTAGTTTGTGATCAAGACTTAAAATAAAATAAAATCTGTGAGGTTTCAGGAAGCATATATATAATATATAATGCATGGTTATAGATTGTATATATGTACACACACACATATTGTGAGGACCCATCAGTATAGAGGCAGGCCCCTAGACCCCGGGGCAACCCTCCACTGCTGATATAGGGACATACTCTGTAGGGAGCCGCGGTTACTTGGGGGCGACTCTTAGGGGTCAAGAGGCCCGAGTGGATCGATAGAGCGATCCGTCTGACCCTAGGCAAGGGAGCCTAGGAAGGTCCCGTAAATCCTGGCAGTGTGCCTGTGCGGACACGCGGAAGGCCGCCGGGGGAGCCGGGGAGACATCCCCGAGGGTCCAGAACCCACTAGAGAATGGTGGGCACCGTTTGGTAAGGGTGGGTCAGAGGGAGAAATTACAGGAACACGCTGGCGTTTCATTTTCTGTTCACTGTTGTCTACGTCGTGTCGAATTTTTGTTGTCACCTTTGTTACAAGTTTGCTCTGTCTAGGTATCTTTGGACCCTTCGTCTGGGACCTGGCTATGGGACAGACCCAGTCCACCCCACTCTCTGTCTTTGTTGACCATTTTTCCGAGTTTAGGTCCTGAGGACGAAATTATGGCGTGGAAGTCTGTAAGAGAAAACTGCAGACCTTCTGTTCGGTAGAATGGCCGATGTTTGGGGTAGGGTGGCCACCCGAGGGGACAGTCCATCTCCCCACAATTAAGAAGGTCCGGGAAATTATAAACCGAGGTGGACCCCACGGACATCCTGACCAATTCCCATATATTCTCACATGACAGGTGATGGTTGAAAGCCCCCCTTCCTGGTTGAAACCTTTTTTGCCTCCCGAACCAACAGGAGCCCAGGTGCTGGCAGTGACCGCGAAGACTCAGCCTACGGACTTCCAAGGCCCTGCGCCAGCACCATCAGCTCCTCCTAAACCTATTCTCTCCGATGACGGCATTTATCCTTCCCTCATAGATCTAGATGTAGAGGAGGCCCCCACCCCCTTATGCTCCTCCACCGGCAGGACCAGAAGCTGTAGTCTCCAGTTCAGGGCCCCGGGGGGACAGCATTGCCGAATGACTGCGGAGACCACGGGGCCAAGAAGACCCAGGAGAGGGAGAGGGCCCTTCCTCTACAGCTGCTCCCCCTCTCCGAGCCATTGGTCCTGTGGGGCTAACGGCCAGCGAGCCTACCAGTACTGGCCTTTCTCCTCCAGTGACCTCTACAATTGGAAATCCCAGAATGCGCCTTTCTCTGAGAACCCCAAGGAATTAATTGATCTCTTAGATTCTGTCATTTTTACACATAATCCCACTTGGGATGACTGTCAACAGCTTTTAAAGGTTCTTTTCACAACCGAAGAGAGAGAAAGGATCCTGGCGGAGGCTCAGAAGCTAGTCCCAGGCGTTGACGGATGGCCTACCACTCAGCCTAACCTTATCAATGAAGGATTTCCCCGGACCATCCCACTTGGGATTTCGACCAAGATCAAGGTAGGGAGCGTCTTCGAGTGTACCGCCAGGTTCTAATGGCCGGTCTCCGTGCTGCGGCTCGAAAGCCCGCTAATTTGGCAAAGGTAAATGCAGTCAGGCAGGAAGCCAGTGAGACTCCGGGAGCTTTCCTCCAGAGACTCTATGAGGCCTTCAGGCAAGATACCCCTATGGACCCCTTAGCTGCAGAACCCAAGGCTGCGGCAGTCTTAGCTTTTGTGAACCAAGCAGCCCCTGACATTAGGAAGAAGTCACAAAAGATGGAGGGGCTCGGGGAACAGTCAGTGCAGGACTTACTAAAAGTAGCAGAGAAAGTGTATAACAACCGGGAGACGCCAGAAGAACGAGCAGACAGGCTCAGGAGGGAAGATCAGGAGAGAATGGAGCAAATTAGACAAGAAGATAGGGAATTTCAAGTTAAGGAAAATCGAAGACACCAGAAAGAACTAGCCAAGGTATTTTTTGCAGGCGCCAGGGAGGGACCGGAAAAGGTTTGCAGGAGAAACCCTGGCAGGCTGGCCGAGGCCCTAGATGGTCCAGACTAGGGAGAGATCAATGCACCCTCTGTAAGAAAAAAGGACATTGGAAGTCAGAGTGCCCATCCCACAGAGGGCCAGAAAAGGGGGGCACAGAGTTTAAGCCCAGAGAGGCCACTCAGGTACTTGTAGCCGGGGACGACAGTGACTAGGGCCGACGGGACTCGGAGCCCCTCCCTGAGTCCTGGGTAACCTTAGAGGTGGAGGGGAAACCAGTTGGCTTCGTAGTAGAAACCGGGGCACAATACTCTGTAATCAACAAGGACGCCGAGAAAAAGTCCAGCAAAACCAGTATTGTTCAGGGCGTGACTGGGTCCAAATCCTACCCTTGGACCACCCAAAGAACAGTCAATTTAGGAAAACAGCAAGTAAAGCACTCCTTAGTTATCCCTGAGTGTCCAGCCCCGCTAATGGGCCGGGACCTGTTAACCAAAGTACGTGCCAGAATCTACTTCGAGGAGACAGGTGTACACATCACGGATGGAGAAGGGCAGCCTATCCAGGCATTAACCATGTCCCTCCAAGATGAGTATTGGCTGTACCAGTCATCCCCCGGCCCTGAAATAACTCCTGACATGGCGGCTTAGCTTAAGGAATTCCCTAAGGCATGGGCAGAAACAGCTGGAACAGGATATGCCGCCCACCGAGCCCCTATTATAATAGGCTTAGAGCCAACTGGAAGGCCAGTAAGAGTACGCCAGCACCCAATGCAGTCAGAAGCCAGGAAAGGAATTGCCCCTCATATCAAGCGCCTCTTGCAACAAGGGATATTAACTCCGTGTCAGTCCCCGTGGAATACCCCACTGTTGCCTGTCAAGAAACCAGGGGGCAAGGACTATAGGCCAGTACAGGACTTAAGGGAGGTAAACAAACAGGTCGTGGATATTCATCCAACGGTACCCAATCCACATACATTATTAGGCAGTTTACCTCCCGGCCACATATGGTATACCACTCTAGACCTGAAAGATGCATTCTTCAGCCTGCCATTAGCCCCTCAGAGCCAGGAGATCTTCGCTTTTGAATGGTATAATGAGGAGAAGGGAGGCGTTGGGCAGATAACTTGGACCAGACTGCCCCAAGGTTTTAAGAACTCACCCACTCTCTTTAATGAAGCCTTACAGGAAGATTTGAGGGGATTTCGGGCACAATGGCCTGCACTAACTCTCTTACGATATGTGGATGACCTTCTCATTGCTGTCAGGACCAGGCAGGAGTGCCTGGCGGGGACTCGAGGTCTACTAAGAGTACTAGGAGACCTAGGATACCCGGCTAGTGCTGGGAAGGCCCAGATCTGCCAAGAGGAGGTAACTCACCTAGGTTACAAGTTAAAACAAGGCAGTCGGTGGCTTACCCAGGCAATGAAGGACACTGTACTTCGAATCCCAGAACCTAGGTCACCTAGAGAAGTAAGAGAATTCCTTGGCTCTGTCGGGTACTGCAGGCTATGGATACCAGGCTTCCCGGAAAAGGCTAAGCCCTTGTATGCAGCCACAAAAGAGGGAAAAGAGTGGGAGTGGACAAAAGAAATGAAAGAGGCCTTTGAAGGCTTATGAAGGGCCCCACTGGAAGCGCCGGCCTTAACGCTACCTGATCCGACCAAGCCTTTCCAGCTATTCGTAGATGAAAGAAAGGGGGTAGCTAAGGGGGTATTGCTCCAGATTCTGGGACCCTGGTGAAAGCCGGTTGCTTACTTATCAAAGAAATTGGACCCCGTCGCAGCAGGATGGCCTCCGTGCTTAGGGATCATAGCTGCCAGGGCGACACTAGTACATGACGCTGACAAATTAACCTTCGGAGAGCAACTAGCAATCACCACCCCCATGCACTAGAGGGACTATTAAGGCAACCCCCCGGTAAGTGGCTCTCCAACGCCCGGCTGACTCACTACCAAGGCCCCCTCTTAGATGCGCCCCGGTCACGTCTGAGGCCCTGGCCGCCCTGAACCCCGCCCCCTACTCCCTGTCCCTGACCTGGAAGCCCCGCTGCACGGCTGCTCAGAGATCCCAGCCGAGGTGACGGCGGTTGGAAGAGACTTAGGACCGGCCGTTAAACAATCCTGACCTGACGGTATACAGACGGGGGCGGCCACGCAGAGCGAGGGGAGCGATGCGCGGAGCGGGGTGGGAGACCAGAGAGGGAACGTGGCCCGGGCCCGGGCTACCGAGGGGCACGGGGCCCTGCGAGCAGAGCCGGGAGCCGGGAGCCCTGCCGAAGCCCTGGGCGGGCGGGGCCGGAGGCTCCCTGTTCACACAGACGGCCGACTGCCTTTGGGACTGCGCATCTCCACGGGCCATCTATCGGGAGCGAGGTTTCCTCACTGCTGAAGGAAAGAGACTAAAAACAAGAGGACATTTTACGGCTGCCATCGGCAGCACAGAAACCGAAAGCCGTCGCCATCGCACCTGTCCCCGGCCACCAGAAGGGAGGAGCTCCGGAGGCAGCAGGAAAGGGGCGGCCGACGCTGCGGCGCGCGAGGCGGCGAAAAGCGGCACAACTTCCATTCTGAGCCCGCGGCTCCCAGCGCCAGGCACGGGCCAGCCCCCCAGCCCCTTGTACTCCAAGGACGACACTCAGTGGGCCACTCAGAAGGCAGGCGCCGAGGCTGGGTCGGACCTCTGGCACCGAGACCCTGAGGGGAAACTGCCGCTGCCAGAGGACCTGGGAAAACACCTAACCCTACGTCAGCACAGACTACACATCTAGGAGAAAAGGGAATGGGCGGCCTCTTAGAGACGCCCAGCTCCGGCTCACCATCAAAGAAGGACTCAGAGAAACGGCCGGCCGGTGTCGGGCCTGCCAGGTCATGAAGTCCTGAAAAGCAACCCATCAACATTCAGGTAGGAGGGAGAGGGTGGAAGCCGGGAGTGAGCTGGGAGATAGACTTCACAGAGGTAAGGCCCGGGAGGTGCGATATAGATATCTACTAGCACTAGCTGACACCTTTCCCCCACAGAGAGAAACTGCCTCTGTAGTAGCAAAGAAAATTTTAGAAGATATCGTCCCACGATACGGGGTGCCTGAGAAAATAGGTTCAGACAACGGCCCTGCTTTTGTCAGCAAAATCATACAGGGTCTGTCCTGTATCTTGGGGACTGATTGGAAACTACATTGTGAATATAATCCCCAAAGTCCCAGGCAAGTAGAAAGGATGAACAGATCAATCAGGGAGACTTTATCTAAATTGGCAATAGAAGCTGGCGGGGACTGGGTCACGCTCCTACCTTATGCCCTGTTCTGGGTTAGAAATACCCCATATGTGCTTAGCCTCACGCCATTTGAAACCCTTTATGGTAGCCCGCCCCCGGTGTGCCCCACCGGACCAGAACCCAAGGGGGAGGCTCTGCCAGGATCGGCCGAACTCACAAAAGCCACCGAGGCATTACAAGCTATCCAGAAGGAGATCATCGCGGCGGCACATAGGGGTTCGGAGCTGACTCCCGACCCAAAACGTGGGATTGAGCCCGGAGACTGAGTACGGGTGCAGAGACATCAGACAAAAACCCTAGAACCTCGCTGGAAAGGGCCTTATGTTGTGCTTCTTGTGACCCCCGCTGCCCTCAAGGTTGACGGTATAGGTCCCTGGACCCACCACTCCCACGTCAGGAAGGCCAGCGCCCGGGAACAGGAGGACGCCAGGACCAGCTGGAGAGTTGAGCCCCATCAAGAGGACCCACTGAAGCTTAAGATAAGCAGAAAGAATGTATAAGTTTACTTCCACTCCCACCACCACCCGGGGGAAAGAAACGAGCCCCTTTGGGAGCTCCTAACTACTGCTTATGCCACTCTGAATACCTCCAACCCAAATGTAACTACCTCCTGCTGGCTTTGCTATGATATCCGACCCCCTTTCTATGAAGCCGTTGGTCTAAATTCTACATTTAACACCTCGGAGGACGCATCTCCTACCGAGTGTAACTGGGGGACAGGAGGGTTGGATTAACCCTCCAGGAGGTGTCTCGACAAGGAATGTGTGTAGGAACCATACCCTCAGCTAAGCAAGAGTTATGTAGCTCAATCAATACCACTCTAACAGCTAAATGGACCACACCAGCGACTGGGGGATGGTGGATTTGTTCTAAAACAGGGCTGACCCCATGTTTAAGCAAGAATGTTTTTGATGCCAGTAGTGAGTATTGCGTAATGGTTGGGGTACTCCCCAAAGTACTGTACCACCCAGAAGAAGAAATGTTCTCTCACCGGGGGCCCCGATCCCCTGTCTCCCCAAGGAGGCACCATGAACCAATTACGGCCGTCACCATAGCCACCCTATTCGGGTTAGGGCTGGCGGGAGCAGGAACGGGCATTGCCTCTCTCGCCACTCACCATCAGGGACTAAGCTCCCTAAGGGCTGCCGTAGATGAAGATACAGACAGAATAGAGAAATCCATCTCCCACCTTACCGCGTCTCTGAACTCCCTATCCAAGGTAGTTTTACAGAATCGGTGGGCCCTCGACAGTATTTCTCCAACAAGGGGGCCTATGTGCGGCATTAGGGGAGGAATGCTGCTTCTACGCCGACCACACCAGGGTAGTGAAAGAGTCAATGGCCAAAGTAAGAGAGGGGCTTGAAAAGAGAAAACGGGAACGGGAAGCCCAGGAGAGCTGGTTTGAGTCTTGGTTCAATAAATCTCCCTGGCTAACCACCCTATCTCAACCTTAGCAGGACCATTAATAATCCTGCTCCTATTACTTACTGTCAGTCCTTGCATTTTTAACAAACATATCTTTTGTCAAAGACAGGGTTAATACCATCCAGTTAATGGTCCTGCGGCAACAGTACCACTCCCTGCCCGCTCATATGAATGAGGACGATTCCTCATTATGAGGAAAAAGAAAAGGGGGGAATGTGAGGACCCACCAAGACAGAGGCAGGCCCCTAGGCTCCAGGGCAGGACAAAAGGCATACGTGAGTGACTCAATAAACTGCAGAGGGTGGAGGCAGTTCCAGGAATTAACTTAAATCGGTGGGTTTGACAAATACCAGGTGCACTCAAGCTTCGGGTGCCTGTGGTTGAGAAACATCCTGAGCCCACCCTTCCTAAAGAATTTATAACCCTGGTAAGGATAATGAGTGCTTGCTCACTGTAGCCCTATATAAGCTTGTTGTAAATTTAGATAGGGGTTCGAGTCAGAATTCCACTGCGTTGGATACGACCGAACCCCAGCTAGCTGGAATAAAAGTCCCTTTTGCTGTTACATTATCAGCTCTGGAGTGATTGTCTTTCTGCCACATAGGGGATCTGATTCTTGGACATAACGGTTTGAGCCTTGGTTCAATAAAGCTCCCTGGCTAACCACCCTTATCTCAACCTTAGCAGGACCATTAATAATCCTGCTCCTATTACATACTGTCGGTCCTTGCATTTTTAACAAACTCATATCTTTTGTCAAAGACAGGGTTAATACCATCCAGTTAATGGTACTATGTCAACAGTACCTCCCCCTACCCTCTCATGCGAATGAGAAGGAAAAAGAAAAGGGGGGAATGTGAGGACCCATCAGTACAGAGGCAGGCCCCTAGACCCCGGGGCAAAACAAAAGGCATACATGAGTGACTCAGGAAATTACAGAGGGTGGAGGCAGTTCCAGGAATTGACTTAAACCATTGAGTTTGACAAATACCAGGTGCACTAAAGCTTCAGGCACCTGTGGTTGAGAAACATCCTGAGCCCACCCTTCCTGAAGAATTTACAACCCTTGCAAGGACAATGATTGCTTGCTCACTGTAACCCTATATAAGCCTGTTGTCAATTTAGATAGGGGTTCAAGTCAGAATTCCACTGCATTGGATACAACCAAACCCCAGCTAGCTGGAATAAAAGTCCATTTTGCTGTTACATTATCAGCTCCGGAGTGATTGTTTTTCTGCCGCATAGGGGATCTGATTCTCGGACATAACAATATATATAAAATTTTGGTAACTACTTGAATTATCTGGCATTGTTTTAGATAAAGAATAATATTGGTTAAAGTGAGGCTAAAAAGATTTATTTTTTCCTCTAGAAAAGCATAATTGTATTTAATCAGAAAAAGTTATTAATAAAACTGTTGAGATTGAATTATCACAAAGATGTTTAGTTTGCTTTTATCCTTGTTATGAAATTCTACAAGTCTATGCAAGCATATTACCTTTTGAATATTGTTCCAGGGGAGAAAAAAGGGAGAACATTTTAGTCCTGAAGTGACATTGCCAAGGATTTCATAAATTTGGTCAGCAGGTGGTATATGGTATTTATGAGCCCAGTTGTTGAATGTTTACAGAATGACTCAGGAACTGATATCTGTTTATTGAAGGGGAGGAAATGGTGTTATCTTGTTTAAAATGTTGCCATGTTGCAGAGAGAATACAAATCTCACTCAACTTTAAATCTCTCTCCTTTCTAGTTTCATTGACAGTAGGCCCCTTCTGTTCAAGTTATTTTTCACATCTAACTATTTATTTTAACATAGCATTTATATGCTAGGTCAAGTTTTTACTTCAAATAAAAGACAACTGCAATGTGTTTACATGAATATGTTTTAGTTTATTGCTTTTCATATGTGAGAAAGTGTGTCCATATAAGCAACTAAATTCATTAAATTTGCTTATACATCATAGTTGGATTTGAATAAACCAAACAGTTAGTGTTTGGGCTTCCTTTAATCAGAAAATGAAATTAAAGTAGAGGGAAAAAGAAGAAGCACTCTTCTTCCTCTAGAAAGTGCTCTTCCTGGATTTATATGGAACCAAAAAAGACCCTGAATAGCCTAAGCAATCTTGAGAAAGAACAAAGTTGGAGGGATCACAAAATTGGATATCAAATTATACTACAAACCATTGCAATGAAAACAGCCTGGTACTGGCACAAGAACAGGCATATAAATCAATGGAACAGAACAGAGAACCCAGACATCAACCCACGCCATTATGTTCAACTAATATTTGACAAAGGAGGAAAGAGCATACAATGGACTAAAGACAGTTTTTTCAATAAATTATGTTGGGAAAATTTGACAGGTACATGCAAAAAAATGAAACTAAACCACCAACTTACACCATACACAAGGATAATTCAAAGTGGATAAAATACTTAGATGTAGGCTGGAAAAATTGTTGCAACAACATCCTTCCCCCTGATGCAAGCAAAGTCAGGGATCTTTTGTGGAATAAGATGGACCGGTTTTTGAATGACAATTGATGATGAGATTCCTGGTGGTGGGGTTGGAAAGGATTTTAACAACTCTTGTTCTCCAAACATTATGTATGTGATGATGGTGTGGTTCAAATTTTGACTATAGCTGATGACTATTGAAGGTTGCCCAGTGGCTTATGAGATATTTTGAAGTACATTATTATTAGTATTGTAATATGGGTGTTTTTTGTGTTTTTTTTTTTCATTTTCATTATTATTTTTGATAGTTGAGGACCTTTCCAACTTTAAACTGAAGTATGAGTTACCAGCACTGAGATGGTGAAAAGGCCAGGGGATTCTCAGATCTAAAGTCTAATCCTTTGTGGGGGAAATGTGTGAATGAGAAGTAAAGATCACGTTTGATGTTCCAGACTGAAAATGTAGCTGAGGTTTTCGGAGCATGGGGTATTTCCTAGTGCTAAGAAACCCAGATATTTTGTTTAAGAAGAAAAGTTGAATGCATTCATCTGAATCTGCCTGCTTTTCCTACCCTCTCTCCTCTCCCCTCCCCCCTGCTGAAGTGAATATGCTCTGTAGAGTCTGCTATGTAAAAAGCTGCTTTAGGGGATCAAGGTTGTCATTCTTTACCAATAGCAGAAATGCCTAAATATTTCATTAAAAAAAAATCCAATTGCAGCAAAATGTTTTTCACACTACTCAAAACCAGTCCATCCCTGTCTTGTTCCTGTTCTTGGGGGAAACTTTTAGTTTTTGCCCATTGAGTATGACGTCAGCTGTAGGTTTGTCACATATGGCCTTTTATTATATTTAAGTATGATTCCTCTATTTCCACTTTGCTGAGAGTTTTTATCAAAAATTGTTGTTGGATTTTGTTGAATGCTTTTGCTGTGTCTATTGATATGATCACACAATTTTTGTCTTTCATTTTGTTTATGTGATGTATTACATTTATTGATTTGCAAATATTGTACTAACCTTGCATTCTGAAATAAATCTCACTTGGTCATGGTATATGACCTTCTTAATATATTGCTGGATTCAATTTGCTAATATTTTGCTGAGGATTTTAACATCTATGTTTATCAGGATATTGGCCTAAAGACTTAAATGTAAGTCATGAAACCATAAAAATCCTAGAAGAAACCATAGGCAGCAAAATCTCAGGCATCTCATGTAGCAGAGTTTTCACTGATACCTCTCCTAGGGCAAGAGAAACAAAGGAAAAAATTAAAAAATGTGACTACATCAATCTACAAAGCTTTTGCACAGCAAAATAAACCATCCTCAAAATGCAAAGGGAACCCACTGCACAGGAGAACATATTTGCCAATGACACTTCAGATAAGGAGTTAATCTCCAAAATATATTAAGAACTCCATACAGCTCAACAAAAGGAAGAGATGCTTCTCCAAAGAGGACATATAGACAACCAAGAGAAATATAAAAAAGTGCTTAATAAATAAAATAGAGACAGGGACATGGAAACAGAAGAGAGGAATCTGAGAGGAAAGGGAGAGGGGATGGGCAGAGATTAACCAAAGAACCTCATTGCATACATGCATAACCCATGGACACAGACAATAGTGTGGTGAAGGCCTGGGGATGGGTAGGAGCCTCATGGATGGGGTGCAATAGGGAAAACATAAGGGGGGACATTTGTGTTATTCTCAACAATAAAGATAATTTTTAAAAGACTCTTTCCAGCCTAGATACAGCTTGAATTTACATTCTTTATGGATTATGTGTGTGAAAATTTTGTTATATGGTTTCAAAATAAAATTCAAAATTAAAAGAGCCAATTTGATACCTTTATGCTAATATAAGAGCATGTGTAATTTGAATTATTCCTGACAATTTATATTTTATTTTCTAAGATGCCCGTGCTCCATGGGAGAAAATTGCATAAGGGCTCTAGGTCTGAGATCTAAGAGTGAGAATATAATATATTTGGTCTGAAGATTTTGAATCCCACTTTTTAAAGTATATTCAGATCAAAGTTAAGGGCCAGATCATTTGCTGTCCATGCAAGGAAAATTCAGCCTTCTGGTTGGGGCAGCAGACCATGACTTCAGGGTGAAGCTGTCTACAATATTTGCCATACCATTGATTTTCATGGTTGATGCAGATGGTCTGACTGAATGGATGGAGGTCCTCTTTTGCTAAGCACTCATGTGGGTACTGCTCAGAGATTCCCAATGCCTGCCAGACCCAAAGAAAGGAATGAAAACCCATTCCATTCCTGAATAGCCAACTAATGCGAGAGTAATATCTTTAGCTATAATATACTAGTAAGATCAGAATTCGTATTCTGCAATAACGTTAGAAAACTAGAGCCATATCTTGGTCACATCTTTCAATTTTGGTTTGCTTCTGGTCTAAGAAGAGAGAACAGTGAAAGTTTAGTGTGCTCAGGAATTGAGCCCTGCCCAAAGAATCACCTGAACAATAAGTTCTACACAAGGACTCTTAGAGAATGTTTCTCTCTCACCCAATAAGCTCTGGTTCTCAGGCATATATAGAAAATAAACATCACTCTTTCCTATTCCTTAAAATGGAGATGATATAAGATATGGAGAGGTATTACTGAAGTGGTGTATATAAGCCCTCAGCAAATTACATGGTTAATAGCAAGTACTCAATAAATGTCAACTGCATCTACTTTGTTTTAGTTGTTAAAATTAATTAAACAGAGACAGAGAAGCAACTTATTGTTATAGAAAAGCATTAGTAATAGAAACAAAGTGTATGTAATCCCTTGTTCTACATTTTCATATTTATTGACTTCAGAATTAAATGAGTCATTTAATAGATTCTAGAATTATGGAATCTATTTCTTATTCATCCATTTGTTTAATGAAAATCTATTGAGCGCCTACTGTGTGTTAGAGCTGGATATGGAAAGACGACTTAAACACTGTCGCTGTACCCAGGAATTCACACCCTAAGGGGATAACTTACAAATAATGATAAAACAGAGAATAAGTGCAGTAGGAGGTACATGCAAAAAGTGTTGTGGAAGCATTTGGTAATGGAGACTTAACTCATTGAAAATGTGAAGTCCTGATGGTTAGGGGAAGTTTCAAGGGGATTGGGGAGTAAATGAAAATAGTAAAAGGGATTAAGAAGTACTAATTGGCAGATATAAAAATATTCACTGGGAAGTAAAGTACAGCATAGGGAATAGAGTCAATAATATTGTAATAACTACATATGGTGTCAGATGGGTGCTTAGACTTAGTGGAGTGATCACTTTGTAGGGGTTATAAATGCACACCTGAAACTTATACAATATTGTATGTCAACTGTAATTAAATTTTAAAAAAGAACATAGCTTTTGGATCTGAGCTCTTGGAGGCCTAGGTTAAGGCTACCCAAGGACCAATAGTCCTTCCTCTGAGCTTGCAAAACCAGTAGGTATCACAACAGTTTTTTTCCCACTAGCCAGTTGCAGTGCATGTCATAACCGCTGAAGACCAATATGCCCTCCTCTGGTGGGCTGACATTCTCCTGTACCTTCAACGACATGGAAGATCAGAGTTGTGGCTCTCACAGTTTCACATACAAACATATTTTTATGCACCAAAACTGTATACTCAGTCTTGCAATATTCATGTTTCACTATTATGATTATCACTATTAAGTCAAACTACTATTTTAGTGAGTACACATATGACAACCACTACGCTAGGTGTTTTAGGAATATTAGTTCCAATCTTTGTAGTTCTATGGTATAGGTAAAATTACTAGCTATATTTTGTAAGTAAATAAACTAAGGCTCATAGATGAATTGCCCCTCAAACACACAACTAGAAAGGAGGTAAGGTGCTGTTCAACTCTACTTCTATTTGATGTCAAACCCAGTGTTTTCCTGCTAACACCCTAAGTCTATATACTCTTGTCACATAGGGCCCAACACACTGATTGGGTAATTTTGTTGTGTGCCAAGTCGTTCTTTAATGAATTTATAGATATCCTTCATATTCTGAGATATCTGGCAAAACAAACAAACAAAAACAAAAACACTGGTTAAACAGAAAAGAAAAAGCCCAGTAGAAATAGCATAGCACATAATAACCCTCTGTATATAACATATATACTATATACTTGGCATATACATACAATTTTACATACATATTATGTATACACACACTGTCAAAAATTATAAAACTTAAAATACTGGACAAGAAAAAAATTGAAGCCCTAATCACATTCTTTGGATTTCTGAAAGCAAAGAAATGCAGTTTTTCACAAGAATAGTCTCAGATGTGAGTCTCCAGGGCTAGGTAGTCTCCTACCCCACTCTCTTGTTGGGAAGACTGTTGAATGGTTGGTGTGGAAATGCAGCTACTTGGCAAAGGATTGTAAAATATGGAGCAAACATGTAAAACCCAGTATGTCTTACACTTTTCAGAAGAGCCTATCTTATGCTAAGAGAATATTTATTACTCCCTTTTAAAAAATGTTTTCTTTTTGATGAAAAATGCTCAAAGCCAGGACAAAGAGTTCTTACGTGAGATAATTTAGGAAAATAGCTTAGGGTGGTGGACATTAAGAAGAGGCTTGAAAACTGCAGGAAAAAATAAAAATAGAAATGCAATTTTGGCATCATTTTCTTGTCTTTTGAACATTTCTTTATTGTGTGATTGGTGCCACTTTATGGGTTCTTTATGAGAAAAGAAAACTCTGAATTAATTTTTCCTTGGGTAAAACCAGAGGTGAGTGTGGGTGATACCTGTTACCACTTATGGAGCTAGGGCAGATGGAACATGCCATTTACATGTAGGCAGCTGCAAGGGATTTAAAGGTTTCTGGTGTCAGAGGTGAAAAGCTTCAATTTAAAAGAGGTTTTTTGCTGCAAGGTGTGCTACAGAGAATATAGGATGCTTTTGCTTATTTTGAAGTAAAACCCAGAAATGGAAAAGCCCCATTGGGAAAATCTCTCAGATCATAAACAACCCAGGAGAGCTGGTGACCTGCATGGAATTCCTCTCCCATACACTTTTCCTCCTCACTACTCACTCCCTAATGTACATCAGATATACTTATTTGAAGCATACAGAAAATATGTGCTTCAAATATACAGAGAGTCTGTCTCCCAATGAAACTTCACTAGATAGACTTCTGTGTCCCCTGCCATTCTCTAACATGTGCCTTCCTGCCTCTCTCTTACCTCTAACCTACTTAATGAGACTTGTTTTCTTGCTTTTCTGAAGAGACAAACTATGGCTATATCAAAGTAGAGATAAACACAACACTTCCGGAGCAGTGGAGGATAGGAATTTACTGTTTTTCTAGGAAACAAATAAACTTGACTGTGTATGTGACTGGATTTTGTTGTTGTTCTTGTGGTTTGGAGGTGTCACATGTTTATGAGTGGCTTTACCCTTTTTTATATCCAAATCCACACCTTTCATGCCTACCCATTGAGCTCTCCACAGAAAAGGTAACATGGCACAAAATACTAGGGTGGCAATAATTTATTATATCAGAGAGGAATTTCTTTTTCTTATGAAATGAAATGAATTGGTTTCTTCTGAAGGCAAGGGCTTACAGATATGGGGGGAAATAAAAGGGATTTTATAAAAGCCTGGTGACTTTTTTAATAACCTTCTAAATTCCCCTGAATAGGGAACGAGGTTACTTTCATCCTCAAGGAGAGTAGCTACAATCTTTCCAGGCTCAAAATGTCATGGTCAAAATCTTTTTCGGCTGGAAGTCTTTCACCAAACTTCCAAAACAAATATCAAATATGATAAAAACCTTCAGAATAAACTGTAAACCACACACCAGAACACAGACTGAGTTTCTGAGCATGGAAACAAACAATAACCTATGGTTGACTGTCTTCGTAGAATCATCAGATTAAATGTTATAGCAGTTAACTGTTAAATCTGAAACATCTCATTCAGATTTTTGAAACAACCAGTGCAGAAAAAAGAAACTCTATATATCAAAAATCTGTGTCAGACTTTAACAAGACATTCTTCAAATTGTTCTCAAATATGTTGCTAGGAATAACACAAGGAACTTGGTTTTCCAGAGGTAGTCCTAGAAATGCTGGGACAAAAATACCAATACGGTGTCCCTTTGATTTAAGGACTCTATAATTAGAATTCTTAAAGTATAAATGGTTTCTGGCCAGTCACTGTTATTAAACACTGCAACAGGCAGAACTTGATGAGAGAAAGCCATAAAAAATGTCTAGTTTGTAAAGGCTAGACCTGAACCAATAGCTTATCTAAAACGGCTGCTTCTTCTTATGGTGTCTGGATCTCCAACATCATGAAGTGGTAACCACACATTGGACTTCTCTTTATCGTGGGCTGTTGACTACTGCAGAGGCATTCTTGGTTTGGAAAGCTTAGCCTGAGAAGGAGCCATTCACATAGGGTGAACACTTTGTGAAAAGAATTTAGTACTGATTTTATTTATGTAGTTATTCAGGGCCAGGTATCTTCCTGAGATAGAGAATAAAAGAGTTAATTATTAATATTTTTGTGGAAAAACCAATTGAACACATAACTAGTGGCCATATTTTTCTGTTCCATCTACTGAAACCAATGTTCTTTTGACAAGTACTTTTTCGGAGCTTAACAAGTGCCAGGCACAGGACTAAGCGTTGGGGTGCTGCGATGAGCATGGGGCAGACAGCCCTGGCCTTTTAGAACTCATCTGTATTGGAAGGAAAAGACATTAAGCAGACAATCACAATACTAATTATTTTATTTTATATTTTATTTTATCTTAAGTGTTATGAAGAATTCAGGGTATGATGAGTGCATGACTTGGGTATTAATCTACATGGGGATCAAAAGGTTTTCATTAAGAATTTATGTTTATATTTCAATCTGATAAATGAGTCAAAGTTAGATAAAGAGGAAACTAAGTTTCAGCCCAGCAAATATAAAAGATATCTATAACATGACAAATGAGGAAACTCTTATTCTAAGAGCCTTTTTTGTTTTCCCTTTTCCAAATTACATCTTTGGCTTTATTTTGTAGGAAGTTTCTTTTACTCCCTCCATTCTAGCCACATTGGTCACCAAGTGTGTGTGTGTGTGTGTGTGTGTGTGTGTGTGTGTGTGTGTGTGTGTGTGTGTAGTTCAGAGCAGTTTAAGGTTTACCGCAAAATTGAGGGGAAAGTACAGTTTTCCGATATGCCCCCTACCCTTACATGAGAACCTTTTAAAATAGGATAGAATCTCACCTTTTTAAGGCTAGTGTGCTGAAGTGTCCCACCATCTAGAAACAGGTACTAAATAATCAGGGTCATATTGGGACAGGTCAGTAAGCCAGGACAAGTGGAATAGGGAAACTAAGAGAGAGAGAGCTGAACAAACTGGAAGAGCAATTTACAGCAGATACAGATCACCTCCTTAGAGATAACATCTAGACCTCAGTTGTATTTCAGCTCCAGACCCAGAAAAGCAGCAAAACCAGGTGGGGACACCAGGACGAATTCCAATGACTAATGAGCTCCTGCCCTCACACTAACCAATCAAGGCAGACCATGACCCTAAAGGAGCACACCTAGAAAATGGATGAATATTCTGCTGAAGTCCTCCCCTGAAACATCTCCTAAAATTCCTGCCTGCAAGAGAGAGATAAAATCCTTAAGATGAAGGACCCAGCCCATGGTGTCCCTCTGGGGAACAACCCCGCCATTCCCTTCCCCCTCTCTGTCCTCCTCTCCTTCTCCCACAGGCATGCACCTCCTAAACTCTAAAGGACCCCACAAGGCTTGCAGCTGGGAGAGCAGTGGGCATTGGCAGCTCATCCCAGGCTAATCCCCTGAATCTGACTCCAAGGCTTCCTTTTCTTTGATGTCCCAGAAAGCTAGGGCAGCCCAGCCTAAGCTCTTATGTTGCTTCTTTTATGCTAAGCTTTGCCTTGTTTCACTCTCCCCAGCTTTAGTAAACATTCCCTCATAATCACCTGGACTCGTGTTGTAAAGTTTTTCCTGCACAAAGTCAAGAACCCACACTCTACCAGCTGGCCCCAGGCAGGCCCACTAAGGGCCAGGTCCCATTTCCAGTAATAATATGCAGCTCCAACAAGCCCAGTGATTCTAGAATTCTAATTCCATATTTACATAGCTTTTTTTCTTACCACTTGGACTGAAAATAAGGAAGGAGCTGGCTTTGAAGGGCTAGAAAGATGTTTTCCCAAGCAGTAAAGTAGGCTCCTCTTCAAGTACCATGTTCTGATCTTGCACAGGCAGAATGCCCAGAAGTACTCACTACACTAACAAATGGAACCAAGGGAGTCTGCTCCTAGATAGGCAAAGGTAAGTGAAAACAGAGAGCACGTGGGCTGAATTACAAAGCACAGAAAGGAAAATGAAGCTTAGCAGAAAAGTAACTTGGGGTTAGACACAGGAACATATATGGAAAGAAATCATCTAAAAGTTTGCTATGAGTAAGGACACACACATGGTTGTATGACTAGTGCTCAGTGGGTAAGCCCACAGGCTCAAGAGGTTCTGAGTGTGGTCCCCTGGGTTCTCTTCCAGCACCTGATGCAGCAGCTGGGTGCCTTGCAAATGCTCACTTTTGGTCACCAGAGAATGTTGTGAAACACAGCTCAAAGTTCATTCTCTCCTTGACAGTGAAAGCATGAAAGTGAATGCACATATGAAGGTTGTCTTTTTATGGATTATATTATACTGAAAGTCAAGTTCTGGATAATGAAAATGAGTAAGAATAGAATTGAAAAAATAGGAACAAGAGTCTGTCCAGGCTCTGCTGCTTACCAGCTAAGTGAGCTAATTACTTAATCCTTATGTGCCACAATTTCCCATTTGTAAGATGGGGACAATAACAGTACCACTTCATGGAGATATTATTCAGATTAAATAGCTTAATATTCATAAAGCATTTGAAACAGTACCTGGCATGTGTGTAATATATATATGTGTATGTATGTGTATATATATGTATAGATGGTATAGGTGATATAGATATAAATGATATATTGATAGATAGATATAGAGATATAGATGGTATAGACATACATATACATCATATACATATACATATACATATACATATACATATACATATACATATACATATACATATACATATACATATGGTAGAGAGATAGAGAGATTCACCATTGAGGGAAAAGTATACAGTATAAAAGCTACATTTATTTTTTTGAATAAATAAATATAATTCTGAAGCACTTTCCTGCTGTCAGTTATGCTTCAGACTAAGATGTCAAAAATTCATATTTTACAATGAACTGAGTAAGAAAAAGACAAGTCTTTGAGGAATTTAGTCCTATATAAAATTAAAAACAAATAAGAGATCTTGAACAGAAAAATCAGTACATTGATGTATTTGAGGTTGATTATACCAGTAATTAATAAGTTTAGGTAAAAATGGAATTTCCCTGCAAGGCAAACACTATAGAACATGTAAATATATAATGCTTGGAGTAAACATTGACTCATCTATAATGTTGAAAGTGAAAACTAGAATCAAATATCATAACACTGGATTTCAGGAATTGCTGGGTCTGGCTGTGACCATCTTAATGGAAGAATTCATTGTGGCCATAGTTTCCTAATTTTCATAATTCCAAACTGTGGAAAACAGCCTTCGGATTTACAAACATATGTTCCTAATCACCATTCCCTGTGATAGGAAAACAGTCTTAAAGTCACCTTAGGAGACCATATTGCTTAAAGGCCTACAATAAGTTTTCATTGTTCTGTGCATCTGGGAGCTGCTATTTCCCCTTGTGGGATCTTACTGGGTCTGGGCCAGTAACCTATTCCTGATTCAACAGGCAATGAGAAAATGCTGACAACTTGCCTCTTGCTTCTATGTTTAGTGGCTGGCCATGTGAAGATGTACTAAAGAGCCTGATGGGAACCCAATACAGCTTCACAAAGTTGAGGTGGGATCACTCGATTAACCTGAGTCCAAGGAGGTGGGTATAGAGAGGAAGTCATCCAAACTCCTTGAACTACTCTGGGGTCAAAAGACAGGAGTCATTAAAGTTGCTTCAACAAAATAAGATGTGTGTATTATAAAAATAGGACACTGATGAGGTGCCCCTTTTAGCCTATGGGGACATACTAATTCACAAAACTTCTCTATCTCAGCCCAGGACAGAGTTTAGTTGGGGGTCACTGGAAGGGTATCATGAGAAAAGCTGGTTGACACTCTCCTATGCACTCTCCTATATCTTATAGGACTGTTCTACTTATCAATACATTGTTCATTTTTTCAAGGAAGAATAATAAGAAACTTGTCCTTAGATGCCAGGATGTAAGGGATAAAGGAAAGAAAGGTTGATAAAGGGAGAGATAGAAGAGAATAAACTAAGGCAGAATTGCTACAATTGCTGAATTGCTACAATTTACTGAATGCCTTCTCCTTGCCAGGCACTGTGCTGGGCCCTTGATTTACATCATTATATTAAATCCTTACAAAGATCCTATGAAGTAGATGTCATTATCTTATCTAGTTGATGTAAAAATCAAGGCTCAGTGAAGTGAAAGTCTTGCCCACATAAGGGTAAAAACTCATGTCTACTAACTCAACAATACCTCTCAGTAATACCCACCACCAACAATAAGATCTTGAAAATGCTTGAGAGTAGCTTCCACACAGGTTGCTGAATACAAGAGCTACAGCAACAACTCTCAGAGCTAATATGAGCTTATGTACTGAGGAAGGATCTAAACATTTTTTTTGCCCTAATAGCCTGCAAACAAAAATCTACTTTCTTGTGATAGCTAATGAACTGTTCAGGGAGACAGGAAAGCTTGGAGTTTATAGTTTTTGAAGCAGAGAATGTTTGGGAAGAAAGGACAGCCCTTAGGGAAAGGCCTAAAACCACTGCATTTCCAGGTCATTGACCTCAAAGAGTATGTTCAAACAGAGTGATCATTCTGCTAGACTGGTAATATTTATAAAGAAAACAATGGGTAGCCTTGGCCTACTTTCATTTTTAAAATACATTTTCTGTTTTAAAATCATATTTTGCCCACATCTAATCTCTGTCAGTTCCAAACTAGAAATCTCACCCAAAATCCTTACCTGGTAAACTGTCTGCCATGCACTGAGTTGCAAGTTCCATTCTCCCCTTCCTGGCCAAAATTCCCTTCAGAACTTCACCCACATTTAAGCTCATTGTCACTGTTTCAATGATCTCTCTTTTATAAATGAGTCACAAACACAATCCTTAATAATATACACAACAAGAGAACAACATTGTTTTATTTCCAACCACATAACCTACCTTGTGCAAGTAATTCTATAGGTAGTCTGAATAAGCAGAGAGAGACTCTTCCTGGTTATTTATCAATGCATCTCTCTGTATCATTGGAGGAAGCTTTTCTGGGTCACCACTCTGGAAGGAGAAGGGTGAACAAATTGACTTTTCTGTGCCTGGCATGCCTTGGGCTTTAACAGAAAAAATTACACTTTTGAGAAATAATCAGGTCTCTCCTTGCTGCAAATAAACTTCAGAGTTCTCCCTGGAGAAAGGATCTTGGTCTTTAATGAGGAGAGATTTAATTGAATACATCAGCAAAGTTTTCATGTTTCAGCTATGGGTTTAGTTATAGTTATACTTAGTTCTATGCCATTAGTGTTCACAATTAAACTCCTGCACTTCTCCCTGCCCCCGAAGGTTGGGCCTCATAGAGAAGCCTGGATATGTTTCCAAATTTCTTTCCAAGTCTGCTTCCTCACTGGACTTCCGCCATGCATCCTTTCCCCTCTTGGAGCACCCTTGCTCTGTCCTCTTAGCGGTTAGGCTTCAACTTGGCTAGTTGGGTTTCTCAGGGCACACACTAGCCTCTCTTGTCTTATCCTTCTATACCCACTCCTGAGAAAATTCACCCTTTGGAGTCAGTAGCTCCCAGTTTCCCATCTCCAGCCTGGCTCACTCTTCTCCACAGGACAGTGTTTCTAAGAACAGGGGCTGCAGTCAGATTGTCTGAGTTTGAAACCCAACCCATCGACCTGCTGACTGTGTGAATTATACAAGAGATTTAATCTCTCTGTGGGCCTCAGTGTCTTCCTCTGTAACATAGTGACACTAATAGTGCTTTCCTCATGGGGTTATTTTGAGGATTTTATAAGGTAAGTGCATGTAAAACATTTAGAACAGTACTGGGCTATCAGATGTGCTGGAAATGTTAGTGAGTATTGCTACTACTGCTGCTATTACTGCTACTATTTCCAACACCACCATCACCACTACTACCACTATTACTATGACTACAATCTCAATTGAGACGTCTATCTAGATGTCCTGCATATACCTTGAAACCAATATCCATTGAACATAGCTGTATGCCAAGTTGTTATACATGCTGTGTCATTTAATCGTTACAACAGCTCTGCAATGTACTGTTCTGAGTATCTAATGCTTCATAAAAAATTACCCCAAACTTAGTGGCATCAAACATCCACCATTTCATTATGCACGTGAGTTCTGAGTCCGGAATCCCAGCCTGTGTAGCAGGGGTAGCAGCTTTTCACAATGCCTACAGCCTCAGCTGGGGTGACTTAAACAGCTGGGATTTGATATCAACCAGGAGCTTCTTCACCCATGTCTGGTACCTGAGCTAGGATGGCTTAAAAGCTGGGACTGTTATTGGAAGTACCTATACATAGCTTCTCATGTGATGTGTGTGTCTCAGAGTATGGCAGCTGTGTTCCACCAAGAGCCATCTGGAAAGCAAACATTCAAGAACCCAGGCAGAAGTGGCAGGGTCCTGCACAACCTAGCCTCAGGACTCATGCAGCATTCATTCTGCCACACTCAACTGGCTGAAGCAGTCACAAGCTTGCTCAGATTCAAGAGTAGGGGACAGAGACCACTACTCCCTCTTTTGATAGGAAGAGTGGCAAAGAATTTGTGTTCCTTTAGAAAAATTGCCACAGGCAATTTACCACTACTTTAATAATGAAGAACTAGAAGTTTAAAGACATAAATAAAGTGCCCAGCTGGGTGTGGCTCAGCAGCTGAGCATCGACCTAGGATCCAGGAGATCGGGGTTTGATTCCCGGTCAGGGTACATGCCCAGGTTGCAGGCTTGATCCCCAGTTGGGGGCGTGCAGGAGGCAGCCGACCAATGACGACACTCTCATCATTGATGTCTCTCTCTCTCTCTCTCTCTCTCTCTCTCTCTCTCTCTCTCTCTCTCAATCTTCTCCTTCCTCTCTGAAATCAATAAAATATATATTTTTAAAAAAATATTTAAAAGGAAAGTCTGTTGAAAAATCATGTTTAAAAAAAGAAGAAAGCCCGGGCGGGCGTGGCTCAGCGGTTGAGCATCGACCTAGGATCCAGGCGATTGGGGTTCGATTCCCGGTCAGGGCCCATGCCCGGGTTGTGGGCTTGATCAATGTCTCTCTCATCATTGATGTTTCTATCTCTCTCTCTCCCTCTCCTGTACTCTCTCTGAAATCAATAAAGATATATTTAAAAATGAAAGAAAGAGAAAGAAAGAAAGAAAGAAAGAAAGAAAGAAAGAAAGAAAGAAAGAAAGAAAGAAAGAAGGAAAGAAAGAAAGAAGGAAAGAAAGACTTGAGAAAGATGATACAGTTCATAGGTGAGAGAGTCAAGATCTGAACACAGATTTTATGTCAGGTATTATTTATCCTGCTAGGCACTTTCCTTAACTGTAATATAAGAACTAATGTCTCTGTTCAATTCTGAAAATTCTCAGCTGTTTTCCCTTTAAATATTATTTAGTTGCCAATTCTTCTATTCTCTTTTCAAGAATTCACTAATTCTCTCTTTGATTATATGCAGGTACAAGTTTTTAAAGATATTTTTGTTTGTGTCAAGAATGTCTAATTGGTTCATTTTCACATGCATTTGCTTATGTTTCAGTTCCCCTTACTTTTGTTTTATAATTTTTTGGTGTTTTTGAAAATAAATTTTATTATTTCATATCTTTTGGGATTCTAAACTCAATTCGGGAGCATATCAGCATCATATCTGCTAGAGAGCTCTTGTCAAAATTCATCACCTTATTTCCATTCTTCTTGCACTTTTCCAACAATAGTTTTAGCCAATTAAAGATGGAACCTGAGCATGTTTATTTTAGAAATGCTTCTGAGGTAATACTGATTGGCTGCCCAATTAACTCTCTTACCCTCTTCCTACTACCCCCACCCCTCATTACTCACATTCTACCCCAACATGGAAAATGATTAGTTTTGAAAATGGGTTTAAAAGTACTGAGGAGAGGAACCAAGGTGACCATATAGGAGGCTCCTGAACCTACCTCCTCCCACAGGTGCTCTGAATGTACAAATTGCACAAGGAGCAATTCTCTCTGAGACAAACCCAAAAGTTAGCTGAGTGAGTCCTACACATCCAGTGAATGAGAAGATATCCACATCGAAATGGGTAGGAAAGGCCAAGGCATGTAAATGTAAATGCCATAAACACCACTCCTGGCACAGCAGCATAAAATTGGAAGGGAACCCTCAACTCCCAACTTCTTGAGGAGCAAAGGTTTTGGACCACACATCTAGCACCTCAACTTCTCAGGCTCCCGCTGAGGGATGGGGACCAAAAACACCTAGTTCCCAAAGGCTATAGGAAGAAACAAAAAAACAAAAACCCCCAAATAACCAAATTATAAAATGGGAAAAGAATCTGCATAAACTTTTTCCAAAGAAGACATACAAATGGCCAAGTACATGAAAAGGTGCTCAACATCACTAATCATCACAGAAACGCAAATCAAAACTTCACTGAGATGTCACCTCACACTTGTTAGGATGGCTATTACAGAAAAGATGAGAGTAAGTTAGCTGCTCTCCGATAACTGCACATTGCTGATATCACACGGAGCGAGAGAATGGTCCAGTTAGGCCCAGTCATTTACAGAACCATGGAGATAATAAAATAGGTGTTTTATTCTACTATGCTTTGGGGTAGTTTGCTATGATACCATGAATAACAAAAAGCAATTGGATACACTACTTTTCCTTTGTTCCTTTTCTTTATTAGTCATAGAATCTCATGGTCAAAATAAATTTAATTCATTGAAATTTTTAATTTAAAAAAATTTTTTTACAGTAGAGATTCTTTTTAGTTAGTTTTAAAGCTATGTGTAAAATAATGATTTCCATTCACTATACTCCTTGGTCCCCTGAACCCTGGTGGCAGTTTGTGCTGTTGCTGTCACTGATTACCATGTAACTGCTCAGAGCTAAGTAAACAAATTATCTCCAGTCCCTCTGTTGCATTTGTGAGAACAACATGATTTGAAGGTGATAATTTTATGGTAACTCTCAGCTCTACTGATTGTTAACCAAAATATTCCCATAGGTGGTCATAAGAAATATATATAAGAATACTTAGCTTGGAATATGCAGTAAATATTGTAATATTTGCTGGAAGGTTATATTGAACAAATGCAAACTAAAAATCCACAATAGCATAAAATTAAAGAAATATTAACTATACCTTTGAGAAAACATAATATTCTTAGAAAAACATACTTCTAAACCAAATTTTCTTCCAAAGACTCGCCTTATCACTTTAATTTCATGGCAATTATAATGCACATGTTACTTCTCCTAGCTATTAGCTTTCTGTATATTTACTAATTCATTCAACCAATATTACTAAGTTTCTTACATGTGCCAAGTATGGCTAGTAAAGAAATATGAGAGAAAGACAGAGAAATCCCTACTTCAACCAACTTATAGTTTAATGAGGTAGACAGACAAGTAGATAAAAAAAATCAAAATTCAATTTAAGTACTATACTAAATAGAGCAAAATGAAGAACACTCTATAAGAAAGGCAGCCTGAGAGTAAGGAAAATATCCTGAAATGAAATAATTCAGATTGGAGCTGAGTCTTGAAAGTTTAGAGACCTCACCTAACCATCTTGGTCTTTGGTCCACAGTCTTCTTGTCAAGCTTCATCAACCAGGGCAAATATTATTCATTGAGCATGTTCACAGGACTCTGGCCTGAGTCCTGGCTGAGTCAGCTCTCTTCTCCCACAACAAGGATGCATTCTTCCTCGCAAAGTGGGATTCTCCACCCAGTCAGAGCTCATCCAGTGGCTCAGGAAGGATTGCATGGGTCAGACTACTCAGACCATGAGGACTAAGTATTCTTAATTTTAGTTTTGCATACTAATGTAGAAGATAATTATTTAGTCAACTTTGTTTTGAATGCATCTCCACCCCACTCCACCCCACCATCTCCCTTTTATTCAGCAAGTCAAAAAATCTTTTCTTCTTCTCTATTTCTGAATTTAGTTACTTATCATAAGTCCCACTGGGTCTTTTGCTTTTACTTTGGATATTTCAGTCTTGAGATAAGGCTGGTAGCACTGCATCTGGTTGGTTTGTATATTACTGGAACAATATTTTCTTTTCTCTCCTGTGTGGGTTTTCCTGCCTTTTTACATTCCTCAGATTCTTAGAATGTTCACAATCCCAAGGTTCCACATTAGCCCTTTCCAAGGAAGATTAGCCACATGAGGTCACCGCTATGATGTAGAGAAGCAAGGGTCCCCAATTTTACCATAGAAGTATTAGGGAGTCTCTTCTTGAACTCCTGTCTTGCCTGCTAAGCATCCTGAAAGGCAGTTTCTTTTAGAGGCTAATTTCCCTGTGTTACTTTCCAGTGGAATAAGATTCAAGATCATCTAGTCTATAAATCACAAACTTGTAAGTCTCAAACTCAAATTGGCAGAGCCAATTTGACCAGCCTGATAGATTTTTTTGGGCATTTATGGTATTTTTAAACAACATTTTAACAGGTTGCTCACATTAAAAAAAAAAAAAAAAGGTTTCACACATTGGCATAATTCAACCCACATTCCAATTTGGACCAATTACTGAGAGAGTAATAGCTACACTCTGAAACAGAGACTCGTGTTTTCTATCTCCCCTTACCCCTGACCCAGGGAGCCTTCGTAGGTCTTTATTTTCTCTTCCTGAACTAGTCCAACTCCCTCTCTTTACAAAAAAAGTAACTGAGACTGAGAGACCTCAAGACTGTCCTGGGTTTGTAGTTGGTTGTACAACCAGAACCAGAACTTGAACATGGGTTCCTTTGCTCCACTTTCTACTTTGAGGTGTTGTCTGTCATGATTAACTGCTTCAGGCTACTGTCCTAGCAAAGATTGTAGAGGGACTGAACATCAAACTCTA
The DNA here is from genome assembly GCF_054644295.1 of Miniopterus natalensis. Classification (NCBI taxonomy): domain Eukaryota; kingdom Metazoa; phylum Chordata; class Mammalia; order Chiroptera; family Miniopteridae; genus Miniopterus; species Miniopterus natalensis. The sequence goes on along the minus strand of NC_142082.1, from coordinate 84,449,748 downwards.
AGCCAAGAGTAATCATGGTTTGAGTCTTAACATTTGCTTTTTGAAGAGGTTTGATTTTTTTACTTGGTTTTGTTTTGTTTTTTTCCCACCCAAAACCTCTTTTCTTTTTGACGTGTGTTTTAACAGGTGAATATGAAAGTAAAAGGCAAATGTTTTTCTGGTCATTGCACATCTATGTCCCATGAGAGGACATGTACTTCCTCCTCACAGTGACTTCTGGTTAGCTTGATTGGGACAGTCCACTTGAAGTATTATGTCAGGGTCACAGATTCATTTTGATATAGATGCAGAATTTCATTTTGCCCTTGGAATTGGTGGGACCTGGTTAGCCAAAATTATTGTACACTCATAATTGTGAGCTTCATTCCCATAGAACATCCTGCCAATTCTTATGGAGTAGATACTTTTCTAAGTAGTAAGAAGGGGCTTTAACTATAGAGCACTCCTTCACATCAGCCAGGAACAGCAGCAAAATTCCAGGAGATAAGCTTTTCTTCCCATCTCAAAATTGTTGTGGATTTTTATTAGTCTTACTTGGTTTCCAAGAAGCTATAATTAACAGAAAATAGCGCCTCTATATATTTTAATGAATGAGAGGCCCATCCTAACAAAAGCATAAACATTTCATGTTGGCTAGAGCCTTTATATAACCCTTTTCTTCCCTAAGAGATGCCTGCCACTTCACAATGAGGTGCTTTGTGAGCCTCAGGCTGAGTTTGATTTGGCACCTCCATCACAAAGAACATGTGCAGACTGTCACAGGCTTTCAGGGAAGCCACTTCCCACATGTGCTCCTCTGCTTCTCTCATTGGTGCTCTGGAGGAGGAGGCTGTCTCCTCCCATGCGCAGGGTACTATGACAGATTAGACTTTTTCATGCAAGAAAATAATTCCTGCACATTTGATGTACTGCTTTACACTTAAAAGACCTCTTGGGACCTAAAATTGTAAGGTAAGCAGCTCTCAGCTACAATTCTTGAACTTTGAAACAATGAATGTAATTTGAGGATGTTTCTTGAAACTCTTTGTTGTTTAATGTGAAGCTTTAACAGGTTGCCTCTCCTTTAAGAATGATAGCTCTTTGACAAACATGCACACACAGCTCTGATTTAAAATTTTCTTTAAAGCTACTGATTAAAAAAAGAAGAATTCTTCCATAAGCAAATAGTCATGTAGAATCGTACTTTTAAACCTGTTTGGAAGTGTCCAGGATGGGTTGGGTTTTCTTTCTGCTCACAGTCAGTGTAATCCGTGTTCTTTCAACTGTGATCAAATTATTTTTGCCACTTGAAAATGGATCTGTGTGCAGGACTAATCCCACAGAGAGAAAATCCCAGTGGAATTACAACCAAATGTCAGTTAAGGTCTGTGGGTATTTATCTCAAGTGCTACTTGCTTAGACATGGGCAGGGATTAGTGAAATGTGGCTACTACCACTTTGTTTGCTCTGGTGTGTAAAACATGGAAAATCTGCTGGGGTCGGTTGTGGCTGTGTGCAGGCCAGTTCCTTGTGAATGTGGCAAATTAAATAGAGAAGCTGGAAGTTACAAAGAGCTAGAGGTTTGTCAGTCAAACTGATGTAGAACAAGCTTAACTGTATACAAGGCAGTTACTTGTCTAAGGTTGCTAACAAAGTCCAGTGTTTCTATAGAAATTCACAGTAACTGTTAATGTTTTTGTTCAAGTTTGTCCAGACTCCAAGGGTGGAATACTCAATCTTTTAGCTATCTAAATGATCTATTTCTAAGAGGACATCACTGTGAAATATTTCTCTATTGTAGGAAAAATAAGACATTGAATCTTCTTTCTGTGCTCAGGAGACCATACAAGAGAAGATCTAGACTTTAATCATGCTGCTTCTTTTCACTTAAATCTCTGCCCAGATGTTTCTACTCTCTTGCATTGCCTTTGTCAGTTCCCCAGGGACTAGGTTAATTGTAGTTACTTCAAACTTCTCCCGAGATCTCCAAACCCTGTTCTGTGCTCTTTTCACTGACAGCACCAACATTTCATCCACACAAAGCAGTGAGATTCTTGCTCATTTTTGTCTTTCTCACTTTGGACAGTTGTTTGCAGTCACAGATCCACCCTCCAGTACATTTTCCTGTGATACAGGTTCCTTCCAGTTTAAGCTGAAAAGGTGAACCCCAGAGGGCTGAGGGCACTCCATCTAAAATCTGAAGCAGCAACAGTGGTGGGGCCTGGCCTGGGTGCCATTTCTCTTCCCCCAGGCAGTCTCTCTCCCACGACTAAGCTCTTTCCTGGACCAGGTACTTCCATGAACCTACCCTTTGGACTGCATTACTAATTAGCTGCAGACACTTTAGGTGAGGTACTCATTCACCCTAAGTATTAGAATGGTGAAGCTACCTTTGGCCTGGAAGAAAGAAAATTTCCCCACAAGGCACCAATAAAGGGTGTGGGGTCTCAGAGGCTATCTGAGGATTTTTTTCCTCTTCTTGTCTCTCTGTTTCTTGCTAGTCTTGGCACACAGTCTTAAAATGGCTTGAGCAGAAAGGTGAAGAAAGTTCCTAAGGAAGTGAGGCTTGGGCTGCTTACTTTGTGCAGCCAGGACACCTAGGGTGCCAGGCTCAGAGGATGAGCAGTGGGCTTGGGTTGGCATTTGAGGGTGCCATGACTTTGCAGAAAAAGTTATTTTGAACCACACAATATTTCTACATATCTGCCATCCAAATATCCTGTACATGAGAATAAATATTTTCCCAGCCGGGCGTGGCTTAGCGGTTGAGCATCAACCTAGGATCCAGGCGATCAGGGTTTGGTTCCCGGTCAGGGCACATGCCTGGGTTGTGGGCTCGATCGATGACTCTCTCATCATTGATGTTTCTATCTCTCTCTTTCCCTCTCCTTTACTCTCTCTGAAATCAATATATATTTTAAAAAAAGAGAGAATAAATATTTCATTAACCAGACACAGCATCACAACTGCTCTTAGTAATTCCTTTTCTTGTTCTAATAAAATTAAAAGCAAAATGAAGGTGAGGGGAGGAGGGGGGAGACAAAGGTGAAATATATTGCCTAGGTCAATTCAAGGAAAATTGCTTAATCAGGAACCAGGAAAAAAAAAAAATCAAGATTTCTCTGTTTATTTTATCAGATGAGATTCACTCAGATTCTAGTGTTTTTCATCTCTGGCAGTCTTGGTTCTTTTCCTCATAGTTGCATTCAAACTCTGACTTCTCAGCACTTTAATGCTTGAGAGCAGTTCCCAAAAAGGTGGACAAAGGGACTGGAATTACGTGATAGAATAAGGATCTCCTGTCATTTTAAAAACCAAACCCTGATGAAATCACCACCTTCACAGAACCCACATTTACTGAATATCTCATTTGCCTCCAGAGCTAATATTTCTCTTTATTTTTGTTATTTTTAGTTTTCATTGTCTGTAAAATGAATGAAAGCTTGAAGAAACAGCTGAAATTAACAACTGCAATTTCACATCCCATTTGCAGCATGTTCCTTCAATCATTCTACATGTTTTCATTGAGATTACATGGGCATGCAAGTCTATGTGAACAAACCCTGAGAGGTAGACACACTATTTTATATTGAACAATCCTTAGAAATCAAGAATGAATTATTTTACAGACAAGATGGAAAATAATTTAAATATGTTGTCCTATATAATGTGGCATATTAGGCAAAATCATATAACCTATTATCTATGCACCTGGCAGTAACACTTAGAAGACTCAGGCATAGTTGGCTGGCAATTTACAGGTGCTTTTGGTGACTCCTATACACCTCCCCTTTCAGACAATCATAAATATAAACTAGGAGGTAAGAGCAAGGGACAAGCCACAGTCACAACCCCTGGAGCCACACTGATTTTTAAATCATAGTAATAACAGTAAGGTAGGTCAATGGAAAAATAACATTGGGAAACATAGGGCAGGAGAATATTAAATGTATGTAGTATTCTTGAACTGATTCTATAGCGATGCCAAAGGGTGGAGAAGTTGTGCAATTTCCTTGAGAACTGTTCAGTGCAAAATACTTGGAATAAGAACTTGAACTCCTTGTTGAGTTTGTCAGCATTTATTTTCAAGTAGGAGCTTATTCCCAACTGGTGTCTTTAAGACAGCTTCAAAAGGAACTTACAGATACTGTTAAATTTTCTCAAACTGGCAAGATTCTAAAATGGATGATTAAAGGAATGGATTGTAGAACATCCCAAAGAGATGCCAGTGGATCTTTAAGATCCAGCATACATTCTCCAAAAAGGAAATCATCAGGACAGGCACTTTATTTTTCTTTAATATATTATTAGCCTGGTAGATAGACAGCATGTAATTTATCCAAAAGTAATTTGGCTAAAAGAAAACTAGTGAACACAATAAATTAGTTGAAAAAGAATATCTTCCACCATTACATGTTTAAGTATAAGTGATAAGACATAGGACAGCTTTACAGTGCTATAATTATCTACAAACATTATTTTTACAGTTTTCAAAATTTTTTACTATTATCATTATATATACTGACTTCATCTTAACTCTGTCTATATTATGAAAAGTTTGAACAATTAAGGTATTGCTTATGAACAAGCTAAGAATCCCAAAAGGAACTAATTGTTTGAAACTAATAATAGGGTGGTTGAACCATTGACTACAATTATGATTTAGATATTATTTTAGGCTTTTTAAGCAACACATGCTAATTTTGGGAAAATTGTAAATATAAACTAGAAAAATTTAGACATAATACCATTCAAATAGTGCCAATGATTGCACATTAGTGTATGATAGTCTTACATATGCTTTTCCTTTGACTACATATATTGTATCTATCATATGGTATTTGGAAGCTAGCATATTTTTTAAAACAATCCATATTTGTTACACATTTGACTTCTTCTAATTAATTGTTTAATAGTTAGAGTGTTTCAATTATTATACATTATAAACAATGCATGATAGGAATAAACTGACTGGAAATGAGTTACAAATTTTAAAAATTCAATCTATTGAGAAAAAGCAAAATATGTAAGGTGCAAAATGGGTCACAACTCTGTGCAGGAGTACACAAAAATGACCAACTTAAAACGCTGACTGCTATTATGACATTTTAACTAGATCATTGTTTTTGACAAAATTGTTTTCTTCACCAAATTTCTTTTTTGTCAAACTGTTTATGTCAAATTAAATTTGGCCAAATTAGTGGGAAAAAAATAGTTGGAGGAAATTCAATATACAAATGCACATGAACTTCAGTGAGGCATTGTATAATTCCTTCATGTCATTGGAGACGGTTAAGAAATAGAAGCTGAGCTAATGCAATTAGGCAGGTTAATGAATGAACATACTTGGAGGATGCTTCTTAGCAACCTGGGAGGGAGCAGTCTGGTGGCTTATAACAAAACTCTGTTCTTGGTTCTATCTTAATAAGTATCTTTATCAGTGTCTTGCATAAATGTTATGTTTAACAAATTTCTAGATATAAAACCAAAAAGCATAATATATTAGTGTGTAGACATCATCAAAATACAAGCAGACCTTAGCAGTTTGGAATAATGGTCTGAATCTACCTAGACCTATAAAACAGTGATAAATATAAGGTTATTTACTTTAGTCCCTAAGTGTAAATGTAGAAGTACTTGTTGGAAGAATCTGTACTTGTGAAATAAGACCTTAGGATTTTGATTGGTAGAAAATTCCATATGGTATAAACAAAGAAGGTAATGTGATCTTTGGTGCCACTGTTAAAAGGGTAATGAAGGTGTATAAATCGGATAAGCTATATGCTAGCTGTGCGCCGGCTGCAGTGCAAGCCTTGAATGACAGTTCCATCTCCTATGTGGCTTTCATTGCTAGTGAGTATATATGCCATCCTTTAACTACTCTCGAACCCTGTAGCTCAAACTACTGGCCAGTCCAGATGATGATTTCAAGATTTCCCCTTCCAAAAGAGCCTTTTTCCCCAATGTTACTGAGTCATTTATGGGTGAATATGTAGAAAAGGGTAGTAGTTAGCCTAGCAGGGAAGGATAAACCTTTTACTCTCTATAAGATTAACAATAATGATTAGATCTTAAAAAAAAATTCCCTGGTTGAACAGTCAGGGCCCTACAGGAAAAAGGTCATAAAAGAAAATATTCTTTAGGCCCTGGCCAGGTAGATCAGTTGGTTAGCGTATCATCCTGGTATGCCAAGGTTTCAGGTTTGATCCTTGGTCAGGGGACATGCAAAGAAGCAACCAATAAATGCATAAGCAAGTGAAACAACAGATGAATGTTTCTCTCTCTGACTCTCTCTCTCAAATCAATAAATAAAAATTTAAAACATTCTTTATATTATGACATTTAGTGAGCATTATGATTCCAGATGGAATGAAAGAAGCTATGGAAATCTAGAAATATTATCTGAGTTCCAGGAAATGGTATGCAACAAACCAGCTAAACCCAGACATGAGAGGCTTGAGAAAACATGAGTACACTAAAATGATTTCCAGAATCAGGAGAGGGTGTCCAAGATGGAGGCAGCATAAGAGGGCATTGAGCAAACTCAAATATACAAGTATATAAAGAGCAATTACTCCTGAAGGACATCTGAGAGCTGAATAAACAGCTTCTGAAAAACAAATAAGAGAAAAAGACAGGATAGAGAAGTCTCGGAAACTGCAGGAGCCCTCTGGGAGCTGTAGAAACTCTCTGAACCTGGACTGGAGGAACCACCGAGTGCCACTGTTTACATCCCTCTCCACTTTGATAAAGCAAGTAGAGCTTTATTCCGCTCCTTTGGCCTACCTACAAGATCACAGTGTAATTCCCAGTTACATTGTCCAAAGCCTTGTGCCTCCAAGCAAAGGGAGTAGCAAATAGGAACAACAGGGTGTCACCACACATATCTTGCCTCCCTGTGAGAAGCTGCTCCAGCCAGGCAAGCCAATGCCCCAGGTGCTGTAAGCACCTTTCCTACTCTAACTGGTTACCAAAACTACCTAGTACATAAAGCCTACACAGAGTTCATTTTCAACAAAATATTAGGAAGCCAAAGTCAGCAATACATTAAAAGTATTATAGCCCGGCTGGGCGTGGCTCAGTGGTTGAGTGTCGACCTAGGATCCAGGCAATCAGGGTTCGATTCCCGGTCAGGGCACATGCCCGGGCTGCGGGCTCGATCCCCCGTTGGGGGGCATGCAGGAGGCAGCCGATCAATGACTCTCTCATCATTGATGTTTCTCTCTCTCTCTCCCTCTCCCTCCCTCTCTCTGAAATCAATAAAGATATATTTTTTTAAAAAAAGTATTATAAACCATGACCAAGTGGGATCTGTAAATCAATAAACATTACACATCACATTAACAAAATAGAGGATAAAAACCATATGATCATCTAAATAGACCCAGAGAAATCATTTGACAAAATTCTACACCCTTTTACGATAAAAACTTTCAACAAAGTGAGTATAGAAGAAACATATATCAACATAATAAAGGCTATATATGGCAAACCCACAGCTAATATCATACTCAATGGTGAAAAGCTGAAAGCTTTTACTCTAAGTTCAGGAACAAGACAGGGATGCCTACCATCACCACTTCTATTCCATATAGTATTGGAAGTCCTAGCCACAGCAATCAGACAAGAAAAAGAAATAAAATGGATCCAAATTAAAAAGGAAGAAGTAGCCCGGCCAGGCGTGGCTCAGTGGTTGAGCGTAGACACAGGATCCAGGCAACTGGGTTTGATTACCAGTCAGGGCACATGCCCAGGTTGCAGGATCGATTCCCAGTCGGGGGTGTGTGCAGGAGGCAGCCAATCAATGACTCTCTCATCATTGATGTTTCTATTTCTATATCCCTCTCCTTTTTTTTCTATGAAATCAATAAAGATATATTTAAAAAAAAAAAAAAAGGAAGAAGTAAAACTTTTATAATTTGCAGATGACAGGATACTATATAGATAAAATCCTACAACTCCTCCCAAAAGCTATTAGAACTGATAAAACAATTCAGTAAAGTTTGAGGTTACATAATCAATATACAGAAATCTGTTGTGTTTCTATACACTGATAATGAATGATTAGGATAAATTAAGAAAACAATCCCATTTACAATTGCATCAAAAACACATAATACCTAGGAATAAATTTAAACAAAGAGATGAAAGACTTGTAATCCAATGAAGAAATAAATTGAAGAAGATGCAAGTAAATGGAAGGATATGCCCTGATAATTGATTGGAAGAATTAATATTGTTAAAATGTCTTTACTACCTAAAACAATATATAGATTCAATGCAATCCCTATTAAAATACCAATGACATACTTCTCAGAATTAGAACAACTAATTCTAAAATTTATATGGAACCACAGAAGATCCAGAATAGCCTAGAAAATCTTGAGAAAGAACAGAGCAGTAGGTATCACAGTTCCTGATATCAAACTATACTACAAAGCTACAATAGTCAAAACAGTATGCTACAGGTATAAAAACAGATATACAGGTCAATGGAATAGAATAGAGAGCCCAAAAATACTCATTTTTATGGTCAATTAATCTATGACAAAGGAGGCAAGGCTATATAATGGAGTAAAGACAGTCTTTTCAGTAAGTAATGTTGGGAAAACTGGACAGATACTTGTAAAAATAAAAACAAAATAAAACTGGACCACTTTCTTACACCATATAAAAAATAAACTCAAAATGGATTAAGCCAGGTCCGGCGTGACTCAGTGGTTGAGCATTGACTCGTGATCCAGGAGATCGAGGTTCAATTTCTGGCCAGGGCACATGCCTGGGTTTCAGGCTCTATCCCCAGTGGGGAAAGCGCAGGAGGAAGCCAATCAATCGCAACTCTCTCATCATTGATGTTTCTATCTCTCCCGATCCCTCTCCCTTTCCCTCCCTTTCTCTGAAATCATAAAACTCCTAGATGAAAACATAGGCAGTAAGCTCTCTGACACCATTCTTAGCAATATATTTTTGGATATGTCTCTCTGGGCAAGGGCAACAAAAGAAAATATAAACAAATGGGACTACATCAAACTATAAGTTTTTGCACAGCAAAAGAAACCATCAACAAAATAAAAAAGAAAATTATTTTTTTTTTTTTTGCTAAATGGGAGAAAAAATTCATCAATGACACATCCGATAAACGGTTACTATCCAAAATATATAAAGAAATCATACACCAAAAAAAAATCTAATTTTTTGGGGAGCAGAGAACCTGAATAGACATTTTTCTAAAGAGAACATACAAGTGGCCAACAAACATGAAAATATGCTCAGCATCACTAATGATCAGGGAAATGCAAGTTAAAACCACAAGTGACAGAATGGCTATAATTAATAAATCAATAAATGACAAGTGCTGTCAAGAATGTGAAGAAAAGGGAAACCTTGTACACTATTTATGGAATTGTAAATTAGTGTAGTCACTATGCAAAACAGTATGGAGATTTTAAAAAATTAAAAATTAAAAATAAAGACATACAATCCAAGAATTCTGCTTCGGAGTATTTACCTGAAGAAACCAAAACACTACTACACAAAGATATATGCACCCATATCTTCAATGCATTATTATTAGTGTATGGAAGCAACTTAAGTGTCTCTTAACAAGTGAATGGATAAAGAAGATGTGATATATATATATATGTGTGTGTGTGTATACACACAATGGAATATTACTCAGCAATAAAAAAGAATAAAATCTTGCCATTTGTGACAACATGTATAGACCTAGAGGTTATATTGCTAGGTGAAGTAAGTCAGACAGAGAAAGGCAAAACTATATGACGTCACTTATATGTGTAATCTAAAAAAAAAGAAACAATAACAAAAAAATTAAATAAACAAAACAGAAACATTTCCATAGTTATAAAGATGAAACTAATAATTGCAAAAAAGGCAAGACTCAGGAGAGAATGGAAACCATCAATGAGCTGGCCTCTTCTGCCTATCATACTGTTAGGAGTACGTTTATCTACTTAGTAGATGCTTCTGCATCTCTTTTGATTTGTTTCTACAAGGGTTCTTTCCTGTGTCTGTGCTCTTTTCAACCATCTGCATCTGCTGATTATTGGCTGGACGCTGAGTGCTGAGTCTTTCATCCTAGTCACAATTGATTCTCTGCAGGCTGTGATTTCCATTGCTCTTAATCTTGTGTCATTGGAAAGAAGCAATACATAGTGTGATTTAGAGCACAGACTTGAGTTTAGATTCAGGCCCTACTGCTTGCCAGCTTTGGGAAATGCACTTAACTCTTCTCAGTCTGGTTCCTCATGGGTAAAAATAGATATCATAACATTATTAACCTGTTAGGGTTGTCATGAAAATTATAATCATGCACGGTAAGACACTTAGTATGGTGACTGGAACATTCAATAAAATTTTTAATTGTTTTTGTTGCTTTTAATTATCCTCTAAACCAACCCTGTATTATCTCCTGAGACAGTGCAAACACTAATGTAAAAAACTAGCACAATGGCCTTCAGGGCTAGAAACAATGAAGAGGACCAGCCAGCTATCCCTGTGATGAAGGTAGGATCCTGGCAACTTCGACAAAATAAGGTTCTCAAAAGGAAGAGGAAAGACTAGCAATGGGCAAACTTTCCATTTACCTCCTCACTCACAGTCCCAGGATAAGTTCCCCCGGGTCTTCATTTGGCACTTAACACCATGAGCATAGAGCTAACCTCCTCGACATAAAAAAACCCAATCCTGTCCCTTGGAGGTTCTGTCACTACTTTACAGGTGGAAATTTGTTCTTCCTGAAATTTTTAAGGGAATAGTATACTAAGCCCTCGTATACCGAGCAGTTCAGTTTGAACAATTATCAACTCATAATCTTATTTCATCTATACTTTCCCACAATTCCCAGTCCCACATTTTGTGTGTGACAAGAATCCAAGAAATCATCTCTATTCTAAATATTTCAGTTTGTACCTTTAGTAAAATACCCAGTACTTGGTTTTAGCATTCCACATTTTTTTCTCTCAAGTGTCATTTTTGATGGATATTTGGAATAATTAAATCCAAAGTGTTTCAGTACACCAATTATTCAGCACCCATTAAAAAGGATAATTTTGGCCCTGTCTGGTGTGGCTCAGTTGATTGTGCGTTGTCATGTGCATCTAAAGGTTGCCAATTCCCAGTCGGGGTTGTGAGCGGGAGGCAGCTGATCGATGTTTCTCTCTCACATTGAAGTTTCTCTCCCTCTCCTTTCTTCTCTCTCTAAAATTAATAAAAATACATTTTTTTAAAAGAAGATAATTTTGTAATGAATCGCATGAAAAAAATTTTACCGATGAAAAGTTATCAGGCTCTTTTCACATTTTTACATCTCTGAAATTGGGATGAATTTTACAGTTGATGGCAAGTGATAATTCAGTTGACAGTATACTATTTTTCTTTCTTCACAATCTAGTGGTTCATCTCACAGGATGATGACTTAGAAAGGAAGAAATGCAATAGCACACACAAAAATACACCTAAGACTACATGTTTAACTGCTTATTTACACACTTTCCTATGCATGCCTGTATGAACAAGAATATAGAAATAAATTTAAATTGAGTGCATAAGTTCTGAGAGAGCAAAATAGATATTTCTGAACATAGCATACAACCTGGAAAGTCTGAAAATAAAGTAACAACCATATAAGTGTTTTATCCCAACAGGTACAGAAGCATGCTTAATATGGAGTATGAAGCTTGAAATTCTCAAGACGTAGTTGTCTTTCCTCCTACAATGTTTCCATAGTGAAAATCTTCCTTTCTTTATCACACTTTTGTCCCCACTCATCACTTTAGTTTTCAGATGTTTGTTAAATGGGGGTAATGAAAATGATATGGTGTGGTTATGGAACAAGAGAGGCTCCAATGGCTAAGAAAACACAATTTAGTCAGATGTGGGACAGTTGGTGCATTTATGAGACTGTATTGTTTCTGTATTAGCTAGTTTGACAGGTGAGCACATATTTTGGACATTTTTAGAGCTGCATGGTAAACAAGATTTTTAAAAGTCTGAGGATCAGGGGATCACAGGAACTAGGACTAGCAGTGTGACTTTGAGCAATCAGCTGGGGAGTGTCTGAATCATATTAAAGAAGAGCAGACTCAAGAGGTTACTTGTTACTTTAGAATGTAACCTCCATGAGGGCAGAGATTTTTTACTCTTTTTTTCACTGCTGTATATCCAGTGCCCAGAGCAGTCTGATACACAGTAGGTGCTCAATCGATACTAACTGGATGAATGATAGATGGATGAATTGGAATTTCCAAATGCTAGGACAAATGCTGTGGAAGAGAGTTTACTTCTAGTAATCACAACTGGCCCCAAAATTTTTACTAAACACTATGTGAACTGAATAGATAATGTTTCTCCTAAAGGTGATTTACCACTTTAAAAATATACATTGGCTCTTTTGTGGTTAATAAATATTTTAAACCATACAATTTGTAATATGTAACACTTTGTGAAATTCTTCCACAATATGAGCAAGCATTCTATAGCACTTAGTTTGTCAGATACTTTAAGCACTTGAAATATATTACCTGATTGAGCTTTCACAACACCATGAGGTAGATACTTCAATTATCCCTATTTTGCATATGAGGGAGGACAATGAGGCAGAGAGATGAACTGATGGAACTGTAATTCGATTCCAAGCAACCTGGATACAGAGTTCCTGCTCTTAACCACAATGATTTATTAATATTGGCAGGGATTCTTCTTTTTAGTTCAATGTAGCAACTCCACGACTAAAATGACATGGAAGATCACATCCAAGGCATAAATGCTGTGATTCCATGTAGTAAGTCCTGATCCAAATGTTGGTAACATTAAAACAGCAGCAAAAAGTACGTTCAGAGAAATGTTGGCCATTTATTCTGATTTATGAAGGTGGTGTAGAAATTTTCCTGTTTAGAGATTAAGAATGAAGGATTGCCTTTATTTAGAGATTAGGAAGCTGTGGAATACCATTCCCAGCAATTCTGTCAAAAGACCTTGGTTCAAAGGAATCTAACCACACAGCCTGTTCTCATTTTAGCAGCAGCTTCTTTTCATACAGGGGCAAGTCAGGTTATTTCATGAGGTGGTTTATTCCAGGCCCGTTTGTGCTCAGACCCTACTGACATGATTAGTCCGACAGCCTGCACTGAACTAGCCAAGTGACATTGACATATGACCTTCTCCCCTGGTAGCTTCATTAACTATAAATTATAATACCTAAGAGAACCCTGGAGAGAGCCAAAGCTTGGAATTAATTTTATTCTTAGACTAATGGTTCCCGCTTCTCTCCTATATGATCAGTTCTTTCTCAATGGCTGTTTCTGGAAGCCAGCAAGCTTCCACTTGCTCAGAACCATTACTTAGCCTCATTATTGGAAGAAAAATAGGAAAGCCAAAATAAAGAAGTACTTTTTCCTGTAAGAAAAAAAAAATATCCTAGGTAGTAATTACTCTATTGTTTGAATTGATTCTATTAAGCATTATTTTTCCATCAAAATCAGGCAGTACAAAGGAAGTGGCAGGAGAAAGGAGCTGGTGAAATAGAATATTGTTTTCATTTAGCTGCTGGTCATAGGGATAATCTAAGACCTGCCCCATGTTTCTCAGTGGTTAGAGCGTTGCCCATAGTCTGAAGGGTCGGATGTTCCACTCTTGGTCAAGGGCACATACCTGGGTTGCAGGTTCAATCCCTGGCCTTGGTCAGGGCTTGTGCAGGAGACAACCAATCAATGTGTCTCTCTCACATCAATGTCTACCTCTCCCCTTCTCTCTCTTCCTGGCCCCTCCCTCCCTTCTACTTTTTCTGAAAATCAATGGAAAAAATATCCTTGGGTAAGGATTAACAAAAAACAAAAAACAAAACAAAAAGAGATTACTTATTTTTTTAATTTTTAATTTTTTAAAATTTTTGTTTAAAATATTACAAATGTCCCTTATTTCCCCAATGACCCATTCCACCCCTTCCCATTCCCCTTCCCAGTCCCTCTCCCCGCCATTGTCCATGTCCTTGGGTTGTACATATAAATTCTTTGATTACTCTCTCCCCCTCCACCCACCCGCCCTTCTCCATCTCTCTGACATTCATCAGTCTGATCTATGCTTCCTTGTCATTGAATCTATTCTGTTCATCAGTTTATTAACTTCTTTAGATTCCACATATGAGAGAGATAATGTGATGTTTGTCTTTCTCTGCCTGGCTTATTTCACTTAGCATAATATTCTCCAAGTCCATCTATACTGTCCCAAAGGGTACAAGATCCATCTTCTTTACAGCTCCGTAGTATTCCATGATGTATATGTCCCACAGCTTTTTTATCCACTCATCTACTGATGGGCACTTGGGCTGCTTCCAGAACTTAGCTATTGTAAATTGTGCTGCTATGAATATAGGGGTGCATATATTCTTTCTGGTTAGTGTTTCAGGATTCTTAGGATATATTCCTAGAAGTGGAATCACTGGATGAAAAGGCAACTTCATTTTTAATTTTCTGAGGAAACTCCATACTGTTTTCCATAGTGGCTGCACCAGTCTCCATTCCCACCAGCAATGTACCATGGTTCCCCTTTCTCCACATCCTCGCCAGCACATGACATTTGTTGATTTGTTGATGGTAGCCATTCTGACAGGTGTGAAGTGATACCTCACTGTGGTTTTAATTTGCATCTCTCTGATGATTAGCTACTTTTAGCATTTTCTCATGTGTCTGTTGGCCATCTGTATGTCCTCTTTGGAGAAGTGTCTATTCAGATCCATTACTTTGAGAACTTCATGCCTCTCCCTTCTGGCCTGAAGACTTTCTGTTGAAAAATCATCTGTCAGCCTTATGTGGGTTCCCTTGTAGCTCACTGCTTTTCTCTCTCTTGTGACCCTTAATATTTTCTCTTTGTCCTTGACATTTGTCATTTTAATTATGATGTGTCTTGGAGTGGGCCTCTTTGGATCCCTCTAGTTTGGAACCCTCTGTGCTTCCTGAACTTGTGTGGCTCTCTCCCTCACCAGCCTAGGGAAGTTTTTTGTCTTTATTTCTTCCACCAAGTTCTCCATCCCTTGCTCTCTTTTTCTCCTACTTTGCTACTCCTATAATGAAAATGTTTCGCTTCATGTTGTCTCAAATCTCCCTTAGACTGTCCTCATTCTTTTTAAGTGTTTTTTCTTTTTGCTGCTCTGATTAAGTGATTTTTCCTACCTTGTCTTCTAAGTCACTTATTCTGTCCTCTGCTTCATTGAGTCTGCTTTTAATTCCTTCCAGTGCATTCTTGATATCAGATAGAGCATTCTTTATCTCTGTCTGAGTTTTATTTATGTTATGTATCTCTTTTTTTTTTTATGTTTTTACTAAGGTCCTCAATCTTATCATCTAGTGTCTTCTTAAGTTCCTTGAACATCTTCATAATCAATACTCTTAACTGTTTCTGATAACTTGCTTAACTCCATCTCATCAAATTATTTTTCTGGTGATTTTTCCTTTTCTTTAATTTGGTAGGTCTTAGTGTTTGTATCTCTATATTAGATATATTTGCTGTCTCCCAGTCTTGTGGGGTGGGATTTTGTAGTGTGTGTCCAGTGGAGACCAGAGGTGTGTTTTCCTTACACTTCTGAGCTCTTTGTCCTCGGTGTGTCACTTTTGTGGGTGTCCCTCTTGTGGTTTCTTTGGGTTCTCCTGTTGTGGTTGGGTCTAGTGTTGTTGACCAGTCCTTGGGAGGACTCTCCTCTCAGGTTGGCTAACTGTGTGTCTCAGGCCCAACCTTGTCGTGCTGGCAGGGCAGGACAATACACAACTAACCTTCCAGGGAACAAGGGGTATCTTACAAAATATCTTGAGAGTCACAATGAAAATAATCCAAGTGAAAATAGAACTGGGAGAGTGAAGGGAGAATATAACTTCTAGAGAAAAAAATAGCTTAAAAAAAAGAAAGAGAAAGAAAAGTAAAGCTTAGAGAGAGAAAAGTATATTGTTGTTAACATTGACAAAAATTTAGATAGTAATAATAATAAACTAAAATGTAAAAAATAGAGAAGCTACTGGGAGAAAATAGAGGCAGAGAACAGATTTTGAAAGAAGGGCCAGCAAACAATTAACAGACAGAATAAGAATAGGATAGTTGAAAATGAAAAACTAAAAATACTTTAAAGACAATAAGAGAATCCAAGAATCTAACAAAAAGACAGGAAGACAGAAAGGAGGAAAACTAAAGAAAGAAGGAAAAGAAAAAGAAGACAAAAGAAAAAAAAGAAAAGAAAAAAAAGTTATTCCAATGAATCGAGAGGAGAGAGAGATAAAACCCGGGCAGGGAGGGAGTCCAATAAGTGATTTGGGGGAAATTACAGAGAAAAGCAGTAAACTTGGTTATAATGATAAAGTCTCAGCCATTAAGCGGGAATATCAAGAATGTCTTGATATTAGAAGCAAGGATAAAACAAAACAAAGCAAAGAAACAAAATATAACAAAGAAACAAAACAAAACCTAAGCTAAGCAAGACAAAATTAAAAAAAAAAAGAATTAAAAATTAAAAAAAATTTTTTTAATTATTATAAAATTTATAAGGAATCAAAAAACAAATTATTTTTTTTCCTTTCTCTTCTTCCTAAGGAAAAAAGAGAAAAAACAAATGAACAAACAAAGGACAGTCAATTAGGTGGGTTTCTTCTGAGCCGCTTGTATTGTCTGTGACTCAGTTTTGTGTGCTGATTTCCATTCTTCTGGAAGGTACTTGTGTATCAGCCAATGTGAGGAGCCGTCTAGGTTTGGCTCTGGTGTCCTTAGGTAGATGGTTGATCTAAGGCTCTCTGTGGACCACCTCCTCTTGTCAGCTATTTTGCAACTTTGTAGTTGCCTGGTCTTATTCCAGAGTCTCCTGTAGAGTCTTTAGGGTGCAGGATGGCTAGTGTAGCTCAGGGTATCACTCCCCTTACTTAGAGGCTTCACTGTCAGGCACTCACTGTGTGGGAGTTAGTCTCTGCTCCACTGCCAGCTCCTCAGTCACTACCATGTCCTCTGATTCTAGTTCCCCATGCTCTGTCCTGCTGCAGTTTCAGATTGATTTCAGCCTGTTGCCTTTTCTGTATGGGCCATTTCAGCAGCCTAGGCTCAGTGAGTTCAATTAAAGAACATTCTGGTGAGCCCTTTGCCTGCCCAGCCCCCAGCAGGGGTTTTCAGCATTTCCTCCAGTTCCCAAACAACAGTCCCTGAGAGTCTTATTCTTGTAATGTCCTCCTGTGAGCTGTTCTCCTTTCACCCTCAGGACTGTGCCCTGTGGATGGGATATGTGGGGCCTCAGTAAGCTGGGACAGCCCCTTTCCTATTGGGGGGGGGTGTTCCCAGGCTGCAGTAAATGCAGGAAGGCTCCGCTCACCTTTCCCAGATCTGGTTGGCTGGTCGCATCAGGCCAGCCCCTTAAAAATAGTGTACTGTGCAGACACCAATCCCAGCTTCAGCTGGTCTGTCTGCCCAGTGCACGCTGGGGAGGTGGGAGCCAGTTAAGCAATCAGAACTCAAAAACGCCCAAAGCAACACACAGGCAGAGAGTCTGCTCTGCAAGGTCCTGCTGCCAGTGCACCAAGGCAACCAGCAGGAGGGGACCCAAAGTCAGTTCCCCGCAGCTCCCTGCACAGGTGATCTCAGCAAAGCTGGGGTGGCTCCATCTGCCACCACAGCACCCCTCAGGGCTGGTCACAGATCGGAGACACTCTGCACCAGGAGCTTAGGGCGGGAGGGCTCTCCTCCCCTTCCCCGCACCATGCAGATTCAATGCCTTCTGTCACTCAACCCAATGCCTTACAGGGAGGCAGAGGGCCCCCATGTGTGGCTGCTCAGTCCTTGCCTCTGGTCCCTTACTACTCAAGTGCCACACACTTTGGGACAACCTTTCCTATGGTCAGTGCCCCGAGCATTAGACGCTGGTCATGTCAGACACTAGAAGCTTTGTTTTCCTAGGAAGGCACCATCCCCCCCTTGAGGACTCACTGCTTCCATGGGTCCCTCTGTTCTCTGCGAGGCGCACTCCTTCCCCTCTTGAGCTCTGAGTGTGAGATCCCTACTTTTGGATGCCAGTCCACACTCCCAAAGGGAGGGAGCTTTGTAGCCTCCAAGCCTCGGGGTTTGGAGCCCAGCACAAGTTAAGGGGGCCTCCCCCTTTCTACTACCCTCCTCTCTTATCAGACTCTATGATTTTTCTTCAGTTCTCTCTACTCACTCTATGTCAACTCAGGTATGTTTCTCTGATTTTTCCAAGCTGGCTACGTTGTGTTTTAGGAGTAAATCAAGTCTGTGGTTGGGAGCAGGGCTGCTCTGCTGCTTTTCACAGTGCTGCCATCTTCCCTCTCCAAAAAGAGATCACTTAAATGATGTTTCCTATTTAGAGATACAAAATTGACCATTAATCCTTGACCATAACAAGTTTAATTATCTATGTATTGTTTTTCTTCTTTTTTGGCCTTAACTTGTTAGCCTCCTACATGTTTTGTAGACAAGGGTTCTGCACTGATTGGTTCCAGGCTTTGAACTGTTGGCCCAATAAAAGGTGATTTTTAAGTGTGGTACTGAAGTTCAGAGCAGGCAAGTGAGTTGCCCTGAATCACAAGAATAAGATATGGAGCCAGAACTGAAATCACATCTGTTGGATTTCCTCAAGGTGAGAAAGAGTAATAAGTTCATTACAATAAGCTTTGAATTTGTTTAAAAGGAATGTTTACCAACTCCAAAGAATGCAATTCTATACTTTTTCAAAGAGAAAAACTCAAACAATATGTAATATTTATGAGGAATCCTTGTGATTAATTTGTTCTTTCTCACTGTGGCACCCAAAACTCAACAACTATAAAAACAAATAAAATTTGTCTACTGCAATAGAGGGTTCTGTCTTCCTATGTTCAACTTACAATTTTTTGACTTTCCAATTGTGTGAAACCTATGCATTGAGTAGAAACTGCACTTTGAATTTTGAATTTTTATCCTTGCCAGGGCTAACAACATGTTGTAAGATACTCTCTGGTGATGCTATGCAGCAGCAACAAGGTGATTTTGTCCAACTGTGGGCTAATGTAAGTGTTCTGAGCACATTTAAAGTAGGTTAGGCTAAGCTATGATGTTCAGTAGGTTAGGTGTATTAAACGTATTTTCTAGTTAACAGTATTTCAACTTTGATTGGTTTATTGGAACGTAACTGCATTGTAAGTTGAGGAGCATCTGTAAATCCTTATTTAGTGCAGTGGTATTTGTGAAAATGGGCCAGGGAAAGGATATGTGCAGAATGCAAGGAACCTCCGCAGGCCATTTCACTTAGTGGAAAAGGCAGTGGAATGGAAATGTAAATTTGAGAAATTTGTGACTCTTCAGCACCCATAGTTCTTCCTCTCAGGTCCTTAGTGTGAACTGAAAAGAACTTGTGATTGCTTATGTCAAAGACATTTCTGTGTTTTATATCTGGAGGAACTAAGACAGAACAGAAACTGGTCCTCACCACTGTATGAACAACCCAATTCCCATTCCTTCCTTCCTGTAGAGGCAATGCTTGGACACTTCCTTTTCTGTTAGAAATTGCTAGGCTCTCTTCAGAGGATGAAGTCAGATTTCATCATAGCTCAGATCAGAGGAGAAACAGGTGCTAAGCATCAGGTTTAGGCAAGTAAAATTGAAGTTTATCTCCTTCCAAGTCATTTGGAGCAATGGGCTAAACATTTCCCTATTGAAAAAGCTTTCAATTAGATGAGATGTAGAAAGCCAATCTGCCCTCCTCCCTCCCTCTTCCCTACCTCTTTTCCTCTTTCTTATTTCTTTCTGGGTTTGTAAATTACAGGCAGGGAAATATATTTGTAGATAGTTACCCATCTGTTGAATGTTCTCTTTATACTGTGGCAGGCTAGATCTCCTGAAGACCAGGACACATAACTGTATCACTTTGTGATAGACAAGTTTCATTCAGTCTACGGATTCAGGAGATAGATGTTCAAATGGTTGAGAGATGGCCCAAGGCTACAAAGTAAGAGTTGGAGGACTGGAAGTTATTCTTGGTGATGCCTTTTTTCAATTACACCAAATTGCCTTCATAAATATTACTAGTGAGAAGAGTGACTGAGCTGAAGGCTGATATGAGAGTGTAAATAAATGAAAACCACCCAAATGAGAGCACACGAAGTGATTTATTCAGAGTTTACTATAGCAAGGGAGTCAACCACCATCACATGCATTTGGCAGAGTCTTAAAGGTGGCCAGAGGAGTGGGAAAGCTGTACGGTGAAAACAAAGGAAGGCTAGAGGTGTGATGTGAGTGGAGGTTGTAACATGGGGAAGCTGGAGGAGGGCTAGCGAGAAGTGGGGCATCCTATGTGACTAGTTACGAGAGCACTTTTTATTTATCTTCATTGTTCTGAGTACTACGGATTTGCCCCATTTTACTCCCATTGTCTCCCTCCACCCAGTTCTTGCCCTTCTCTGGGCCTTCACCAAACTATTGCCTGTGTCCTTGAGTTATATATATATATAAATTATTTGGTTAATATCTGCCCCCCTCCCCCCCTGTCCTCTGAAATCTGTCAGTCTGTCCCATGCTTCCATGCCTCTGGACCTATTTTGTCAGTTTATTTTTTTCATTAGAGTCCACATATAAGTGAGATCATGTCATACTTGTCTTTCCCTGACTCACTTATTTCACTTAGCATAATGATCTCCAGGTCCCTCCATTCTGTCTCAAGGGTAAGAGACCTTTTTTTTTTTTTTAACAGCTGCATAGTATTTGATGATGTAAATGTCCCACAGCATTTTTATCCACTCATCTACTGATGGGCACTTAGGCTGTTTCCAGATGTTAGCTATTGTAAATAGTGCTGCTATGAACATAGGCTTGCATATATTCTTTCTGATTGGTGTTTCAGGATTCTTAGGATATATTCTTAGAAGTGGGAATATATCACTGGGTCAAATGGTAGTTCCATTTTTAATTTTCCTAGGAAACTCCACATTGTTTTCCACAGTGGCTACACCAGTCTGCATTCCCATCAGCAGTGTACTAAGGTTCCCTTTTCTCTACAGCATCTCCAGGACTTCTTGTTTGTTGATTTATTGGTGGTAGCCATACTGGCAGGTATGAGGTGATAACTCATTGTGGTTTTAATTTGCATTTCTCTGATGATTAATGACTTTCACTATTTTTCATAGGTCTTTTGACCATATGTATATCCTCTTAGGAGAGTGTCTATTTAGGTTCTTTGCCCATTTTTTAATTGGATTATTTGTCTTCCTTTTGTTAAGATGTATGAGTTATCTATATATTTTGGAAATTAACCCCTTATACAATGCATCATTGGCAAATATGTTCTTCAATACACTGGGTTCTCTGCATTTTTAGGATAGATTCTTTTGCTGTGCAAAAGTTTTTTAGTTTGATGTAGTTCCATTTGTTTATTTTTTTCCTTTGTTTCTCTTGAGATGTGTCTGAAAATTCTGCTGAGATGTCTAAGATTTTGCTGCCTAAGTTTTCTTCTAAGTTTTCATGACTTACATTTAAGCATTTTATCCATTTTGAATTTATTCTTGTGTATGGTGTAATTTGGTGGTCTAGTTTATTTATTTTTTGGGTGTACCTGTCCAATATTCCCAACACTATTTATTGAAGAGACTGTCTTTACTCCATTGTATGCTCTTGCATCCTTTTGTCAAATATTAATTGAGCATAAAGGCTTGGGGTTCATTTTTTAGTTCTCTGTTAAGTTCCATTGACCTATATAGTTATTCTTGTGTCAGTACCAGGCTTTTTTTATTACAATAGTTTTGTAGTATAATTTGATAGCCAGTATTGTGATCCCTCCTACTTTGTTCTTCTTTATCAAGATTGATGCTACTCTTCAAGTTCATTTTTGGTTCCACGTGCATTTTTGGGTTATTTGTTCGAGATATATAAAATATGCCACTGGTATATTTTTTTAATCTTCACTTGGAGATATTGTTTCCATTGCTTTTCAGAGAGTGTGGAAGGCAGAGAGAAAAGAGATAGAAACATAAATTTGAGAGAAAGACATGGATTGGTTGTCTCCCACATGCTGCACCCTGACTTGGGCCAGGGGTCAAGCCTGCAACCAAGGTACATGCTCTTGGCCAGAATAAAACCTGGACTCTTTGGTCTGTGGGCCAACACCCTAACTACTGAGCCAAACTTGGTAGGGCTGCCATTGGTATTTTAATAGGGATTGCATTGAATCTACAGATTGCTTTGGAAAGAATGGGAGTTTTAATAGTGTTACTTCTTCCAATCCATGAACATAGTATATGCGTCCACCTGTTTGTATATTCTTCTATTTCCTTTTTCAATGTCCTATAGTTTTCCAAATACAGGTTTTTTAGCTCCTTAGTTAAGTTTATTCCTAAGTATCTTAATTTTTTTTGTTTCACTGGTAAAAGGGATTGTTTTTGTAGTTTCTCTTCCAGAGAGATCATCGTTGGTGTATAAAAGAGCCATCTACTTCCAGATAATAATTTTATATTCTGCTACTTTGTCAAATTCATTTATTAACTCTAGTAGGTTTTTTTTTAATGGAATCTTTGGGGTTTTCTATGTATAATATTATGTCATCAGCAAATAATGACAGTTTTACTTCCTCCTTTCCAATTTGGATCCCTTTCATTTTTTCATCTTGTCTGACCACTGTGGCTGGGACTTCCAGAAGTATGATGAATAAGAGCGGTGATAGGGATATTCTTCTCTTGTTTCTTTTCTTAAGAAAAACGTATTTGTTTTTGACCACTGAGTATGATGTTGGCTTTAGGTTTGTCATATATGGACTTCATTATTTTGAGTTATGACCCCTATATTCCCACTTTGCTGAGAGTTTTTATCAAAAATATGTGCTGGGTAATGTCAAATGCTGTTTCTGGATCTATTGATATGATTATGTGATTTTCATCCTCTTTTCATTAATATGATGTATCACATTTATTGATTTTCAAATATTGTACCAGCTTTGCATCCCAGAATAAATCCAACTTAGTCATAATGTATGATCTTTTAATGTATTGCTGGATCTTATTTGCTAATATTTTGCTGAGGATTTTAGCATTTATTTTTCATCAGGCATATTGGCTTATAATATTGTTTCTTTATCTGATTTTTGGAATTAGGATAATGCTGGTCTCATGAAAAGAGCTTGGAAGTGTTCCTTCATCTTGGATTTTTTTTAATAATTTGAGAAGGATAGGTATTAGTTCTTCTTTGGATGTTTGGTAAAACTGCCCTCTGAATCCATATGGTTCAGGCCCTTTTTGCTGGGAGTATTTTTTATTACTGCTTCAGTTTCATCAGTTGTTATTGGCTTATTCAGGTTTCTGATTCTTGCTGATTCAGTTTTGGAAGATTGTATGTTTCTAGGAATTTGTCCATTTTTTCCAGGTTGTCCAATTTATTAGCATATAGTTGTTCATAGTGTTTTCTTATGATCTTTTATATTTCTTTGGTGTCACTTGTTACTTCATCTCTTTCATTGCTGATTTTATTTATTTTGATCCTTTCTCTTTGTTTCTTGTGAGTCTGGCTAAAGGTTCATCAATTGGGTTTATCTTTTCAAATAACCAGCTTTTGGTTTCATTGATCTTTTATATATATATATTTTAGTCTCTATGTTATTTATTTCCAATCTGATAATTATATATCCTTTCTTCTCTGTACTCAGGGCTTTTCTTGTTTTTCTATTTTTAATTCTTTTAGTTGTAGGGTTATGTCATTTAATGTAATTTTTTATTGATTTTGAGATAAGCCTGTAGTGCTATGAACTTCCCTCTCAAGACTGCATTTGTTGTATCCCATATGTTTGCGGTTGTTGTTGTTCATTTTTATCTGTTTCCAGGAAGTTTTTAATTCTTCCTTGATCTCATTGGTAACCAATTCATTGTTTAATAACATGCTATTTAGCTTCCATACCTTTAAATATTTTTCAGTGTTTTTATTGCAGTTGATTTCTAGTTTCACGGCATTGTGGTCTGAGAAGATGTTTGATATGATTTCAATCTTCTTGAGTGTGTAGACTTAGTTTACCTTCTAATATGGTTTATCTTTGAGAATGTCTTATGTGCATATGAGAAGAATGTATATTTCCCAGCTTTGGGATAAAATGTTCTGTAAAAGGTAATTAAATCTATCTGGATCTAGGGTGTCATTTAGGGTCACTGTTTCCTTATTGATTTTTTTTTTTTTTTGTCTGGAAGATCTATCCAGTGATGTTAGTGAGGTGTTAAAGTCCCCTACTATGAGTGGACTGCTATTGAGCTCTCCTTTAAGGTCCTCCAGAATTTTCTTTATGTGTTTAGGTGCTTCTATATTGGGTTCACATATGTTTCCCTGGGTTATATCCTCTTGTTGAATCAATCCATTTAGTATTTTGTAGTGACCTTCATTGTTTCTTGTTATGGCCCTCATTTTGAAGTCTATTTTGTCAGATAAGAGTATTGCTACCCCAGCTTTTGTTTCATTTCCACTTGCATGCGAAATTTTTTATATCCCTTCACATTCATCCTGTATGAGTCTTTTGTTCCACAGGTGGATCTCTCCTAGCAAATATATGGGTCATGTTTTCGTATTCATTTAGCTACCCTATGTCTTTTCATTGGAGCATTTAATCCATTTACATTTAAGGTTATTATTGATAGGTTATTATTGCCATTTTTATTCTTTATGGCTATGTTCCTCTCTATATATATTTTTTCTTCTTCTTACTACAGTCCCTTTAACATTTCTTGCAATGTGGGTTTGGTAGCAATAAACTCTTTTAGCCTTTTTTTTTTTTTTTGCCTTGTCTGGGAAGCTCTTTATTTCCTCTTCTATTTTATTTTATTTTTATTATTATTATTTTTCAAAATATATCCTTATTGATTTTAGACAGAGGAAAGGAGAGGGAGAGAGAGAGAGCTAGAAACATCAATGACGAGAGAGTCATTGATAGACTGTAGCCCACAACCCGGGCATGTGCCCTTACCGGGAATCGAACCCTGATCGCCTGGATCCTAGGTAGACGCTTAACCGCTGAGCCACGCCCGGCAGGATTCCTCTTCTATTTTAAATGTTATCTTTGCTTGATAGAGTAGTCTTGGGTTCAGATCCTTGTTTTTCGTTACTTTAAATACTTCATGCCCTTCCTTTCTGGCCTGTAGTGTTTCTGTTGAGAAGTCAGTTGACAGCCTTAATGGAGCTCCCTTGTAGGCCATTAACTATTTCTCTCTTGATGTCCTTAAGATTTTCTTATTGTCTTTAACATTTGCCATTTTGATTATGATGTATCTTAGAGTGGGTCTCTTTTGGTTCATCTTTATTGATACCCTCAGTGCTTACTGAACTTGCATTGCTTTTCTCTTCACCAGCTTAGGAAAGTTTTCTGCCATTATTTATTCAGATAGGTTCTGTATCCCTTGCTCACTTTTTTTCTCCTCTGGGACTTCAATGATGTGGATGTTCTTCCATTCATGTTGTCCAAAAGTTTCCTTAAACTGTCCTCATGCTTTTTAAAATCAGTTTTATTGATTTCAAAGAGAAGAAATGAGAGGGAGAGATAGACAGAAACATAAATGATGAGGGTCACAGCCCTTCATGGAGATTGAGCCTGCATGTGCCCTGACTTGGAATCAAACCATGACATGCTGGTTCATTGGTCCACACTCAACCACGGAGCCATCTTGACCAGGCTGGCATTACGCTTTTTAAGTATTTTTTTCTCTTTGCTGCTCTAATTGAGTGTTTTTTTTCCCTCTTTGTCTTCTAATTAACTTACGGATCCTCTATTTCATCAAGCCTGCTTTTAATTCCTTCCAGCATATTCTTGATATCAGATATAGTATTCTTTATTTCTGCCTTTTTCTGATTCATAATTTCTACGCCTTTTTTCATGCTGATGTAGTTCCCACTAAGTTTCTTTTAGTTTCCACTAAGTTCCTTTAGATTCCCATTAAGTTCCTTGTAGTGCTTACTAGGTTTTTTGAGCATCTTTATAATCATTACTCTGAGCTCTATGTCCAATAACTTACTTCCATCTCATTTGGGTCTTTTTCTGGCAATTCTTCCTTTAATTTGAAGGTTGTTTCCATGTTTCCACATTTTAGTTGTCTCTTTGTGTTTGTATCTATGTATTAGATATACTTGCTATAACTCCCAGTCTTCTTGGGGTAAAATTTTGTAGAAAATGTCTTGTGAGACCCAGTGACTCAGCTTCTTATGCTACTGAGCTATATCCTAGGAGTGATGTTTTGTGGATTATTCAGGCTTTCCTGTTGTGATTGGGTCTTGATTGTTTTTGTCCCTTTCATGGGTGAGCTCTGCTCTGAGGCTGGCTAATTCTAAGGCTCAGCCACAACCATGTCCTATAAGTTGTTTTACAGATGCTGACAGGGCAAAATAAAACCAAACAAACAGGAAATAAACAAGAATATACAAAAGATCTCATCAACAACAGCAAAAACAACCACAAAATAAAAGAGAATTAGGAAATAGAAAAGAGAATAAGAATATTGAACAAAAAAGGAAGTGAGAAAAAGATAATACTAATAGTATAATAAAAAATAAAAAGAATACATGAAGGGAAAAGGGGCAGAATAAAAGATTATGAAAGGAAAGAAGGGAGGACAAAAAATAAGAGAATAGGAAAAGAAAACAGTAAAAAAAAATAAACACAATAAGACAGAGAGAGAAAGAAAAAAAGTTATGAAAAGGTAAACAGAGGAGAGAGACAAGTAAAGTGAAAAAAAGAATGGAAAAGAAAGAGGGGAAAAATGATACAGTAACAAAAGAAGGCCAATAAGAGATATGAAAGAAATAAGAGAGCAATAATCTTAACAATAATAATGCCAAAGCAATAAAGAATATTGATAAAAGAACAAAATCAAAACAAAACCAAAAAAAGCCAGGCAAGTGAAGTTTGTCTAGGCAGATTATTCTGTCTGAGGCTCACTGTTTTGCATGCTGATTTCAGACCTCCTGGGAGATACTTTTGTGTCAGCCAATGTCAGGAGCTGTCCAATTTGGCTCTTGGCATCCTATTGTAGCTGTGGTAGGTCTGAGACTCTCTGAGGACTGACTCCACTTGTCAACTACTGTGCTTCCCCCCTGAGGTTGCCTGGTCTCCCTCCAGTGACTTTAAGGTGGAGCCAGGTTAGTGTAGTTAGGGTTATTGGACCCCTGCTAAGAAATTACTCTGTCAGGAACTCAGTGAGGGAAAATTAGTCTCTACTTCAAAGCCAAACTCCTCAGTCTCTACCATACACTCCAACTCTAGTCCACCCTAAGGTGGCCTGCTTCAGGGTCAGGTTGGATACAGCGTTTTCTGCAGAAGTTTCAGCTGCTTTGGGCTCAGTGAGATTGATCAAAAGAGTCTTGGTTGAGAATGTTGCCAGCCCAGCCCACAGGATGGGGCTATGAACTTCCTGCTGGCCCCAGACAATAACCTATGATGCTCTTACCCTTGGAATGTCCTGCTGTGAGCTGTTCTTCTGACCCCCCACCAAAATGCCTCCAGCAAGGTATCTGGGGCTTCAAAGAACTGATCCAAATCATTTCCTGTCAGGGATTGTGTTCCCCACCTGCAGGAGGGGGAGGCATGCTCCACCCCTCCTTCCTGAGCCTGGTTACCTGAATTTACAGGGAGCTAAGGTAAGCCTCCCCTTAATGCAGTCACAAAGCCCAGCTCTCACTCCTCTGTCTCCCCAATATAAGCCTTTCCAGGGGATGCCATCCAAAAAAAACCCTGCTTTGTGAGCACCCAGTGCCTTTGAACCACAGGTCCAAGCAGAAGGGGGTTACAAAGTCAGTCGTGAACAGGATTCCAACCTCTCTGCATAGCTGGTCTCAGTAAAGCTGAGGCCAAGAATCCCAGCTCTGCTCATGCTCCCAACTTTCCTCAGTGCAGGTCAAAAATCTCCGACTGGCCCTGCTGCCAGCTCCACAGGATAGTACAATACATTTGGCTCTACAGGTTGGGGAAGTGGTTTCAACCCCACTCTCAAGGTGGGAGAAACCTCTCCTTTTCCTCCACACCACACAGTTTAGTTACTATCTGGGGCTCTGCAAAATGTGTTTTAGGAAAGTGGAGGGTCCCTCAAAGACACTGTTGAGTTAGGGGAGCATTTTTTACTAATTTGTCCTGAGTTGGAAGCAGGGATTAAAAATAAGGAAGCTGGCAATCATTGGCCAAGTCCTGGCTATTCTAGTTTCTGTTTGGCTTTGTGGGCTGGCTGCTACAGAGGTTGTGTGTCAGAGCTCTGTCATCACACATGGTCTGGCTATTGTCCACTTGTGTATTCAGTCTTCCAAAAAGAATTGCTAAAGTATGCAGCCCTTCTCCAGTCTCCCAGAGGAGACATATTAATGATAGTTTTGAGTCTTCTTTCTCCTTTATCTTCTGTGTTCCCTGTATCACAAATCTCTAGGACAGTAGTTTTTTTTATTTCCTACCAAGGCCTTGTCTAGACACATCACTTCCACAGGAAACTGCTGAAATTCTGACCTACCCTGACATTTCCCTCCATTCTCCTGTCCCTTATGTCCATCCAGCAAACTGGCATTCTTAGGCTAATTATTTCCAAACCAGCTGCCTTTTTGACACTCAGGCCCAAAGCAAATGAAACAACACTGAGTATGTCTCTATCCAAATCAGTTAAGAGGAAATTTGTAAAGCCTTCTGTTTGACTTTCAAACTTCCTTCGTGTTCTGGCCCATATTGTCACTCTTGCTTTATTTCCTTCATCCCTTAAGAACTACCACCTCTGTAGCTCTCCAACACTATGGGCAGTAACCTCTGCAAAGTAAGGCCCTGAAATAGGCTCCTACTGGGTTATGGGCTTGGTCCTAAGTTAAACCATGTGGTTTCTTTATGTAAATGTGAAGAATAAATGTGTAAACAGTACTTTCATAGTTTCTATTCTTAGAACCACACTCTAGGTATTCACCTGACCACTTGAAATATATATATTTCTGACTGCTATAGAAGACCTGGGAAATATAAATAAGGGTAAAAAACAAAATGAAAAAAATCACCTAGAGATAATACTCCCCCATAGATAACCACAGTTAACATTTTGTATAGTTCTTTGCAGTTTTTTTCCTATTATTTTAAAATAATAAATGGAAAATTGCATATAATTTATATTATTCTTTGTTAATTAAATATATGACAAAGGCATTCCCTATGTTTTCAAAATTTATAACAAATATTTGATGTATAATAGTTCTTATTTTGCACATATAAAATGTAATGAACTATACCCACACAGCTAAATATTTAGTCTACTAACAGCATTTCTATTTTTTGAATGTTGCCATCAATTTTTTTGTTCATAAAGTATCTCAGACCATTTACTAAGAATAGTTCTAAGATTTCTATCATGAAAACAAAATTGTTTGATATTATAAAATTAATTTCCACAAGAGTAGCTTTAATTAAAGCTACCATCAGCAGTGAGTGGGAATAAACACCTTACCTAATTCTCACCAACACTGAATTTTATATGTTCTCAAAACCTTACTAAGTTTATGAAGGAAACAGTGCCTCATTTTAACTTTTATTATTATTGCTTACTGTTATTGAAGCCAAATTTTTTTTATATTCATTTGTTTTGTATATTTTCTCTTTGAGCAAATGTTTGTCTCCTTACCTGTTTGGGTAATTGGGAGAAGGGGGTTGTGGTAGTTCTCAAATTAATGGGTATGAGCTTTAAAAATTATTTTTAACCCTCTGTGATCTATTCTGAGGCAACTACGGGGGAGGTATGGAGCACACTGTAACCTCCACTTCCACAGTTTTTTATTTGTTTTTGTCCTCAGAAAGCAGCTAAAATCCAGGGACCACATCTGATAAAAAGGGGGAAGTGTTTTTCAGTAACAATGCATTCTAACGAAGGACCTTTAAGGCATTCCACCTTCCTCTGTTATATCCTCAATGGAGACTAACCTGATCTTGGGCACATTGAAATACATGACAAGCACTTGATTTCTCAGCTTAGGGAAATGGAAGGAAATGGAGTGTAAAGCAGGTACTTGATTTGCCTAAGGCTACAGGGGCGTTCAGTGCCCTTGACCAGCCATACACTAACTGGACTTCCAAGCTCCTCTGGTCATATCTATTTAAGAAAAGAGTATTAACATTTCCCAACGGTTGCCAAGATTTCTGTTGGCAATACTTGTTCAATTAAAAAATTTTCAAAACAAAGCAAATTGTAACTTCATTTTATACATGTCACTGAGTGCTTACAGGTAATCAAATTAACAAAATTATGATAACTCTAAACTGCTTGGGAAATCTGGTAGAGTTATGGGGTTGGGAAAGAAATAAATTACTTTAACAATAATACATTTGTGAGCCTATATGTATATTAGAATATAATCATGTATTTTTTTCTTCCCGGGAGCTCATATTCCCAATTCTCTTGCCACTTTCTCCTCCTTCATCCTCCCGTGCTTACATACACTCCCAGGTAGAGTCCCTACCCACCTCAGATTTTCAAAGATCAATATGTGTCAGAGCTTGCCTTAACTTTTGTTTTGCTTCCTCTTCCCTAGACTGGTCTTACAAACCCGGCTTTCCAAATCAATCACTAGGGAAGTAAACTTTATCAGTGTCTGCTTCTAAAAGAGAGTCAGAAGGGAAGAGGCAAATCCTCCTTATCTCTTTTTGTAGCCCCAACAGTGCAGTTGTCCACTTTAGGTGACTCTAAATCAGCAGGCTAAGACCCAATCCCACTTCCTGGCATTTGAGCCACGCTGTCTGAATTCTAAAGAAGTTGATTCTGTTTTTATTAGTTAATGACACTATGAGTGCCTACTCTTTGAGTGGCTTTCCTGGTAGAAATGCAAGAAATAGGATTGTTAAAAATTATATAAGACACAGTAAAATTTGAATTTCAGATAAATCACAAATGATTTTATTAATAAAAACATGTCCCAAATATTACATGGGATATACTTATACAAAGTTATTGGTTGTTTATTTGAGCTTCAGCTTTAACTGGGTGCATTTTTATCTGCTAAATTTGGCAACCCTACCAAGGAAGCAACTGTCATCAAGGAACTAACAGAGCAAATCAAACAATTATTTAGTGACCTACCTCTCAGACACTGTAGTGAGAACTAAGTGTTACCACCAAAGAAAACAACTGCATATCAGCCAGGTCTAGACTGGTCAGGACCACCAAGTAAAAGCAGAAACACAAAAGCAGGCAAACAATAAGTATCAGAATCTTTCCCACTGACATGGAATTATTACAATTAAAAACATTTTAACAATTGAAAAAAATTTAGTAATTAGAGCAGATTTAACTGTCATAAAAATCCTTTTAAGCCATGAGAAACTATAAGAACTAGTACAGATAAAAGTGCTATTTCAATAAACAAAAAATTGCTTTATGTTATTAACATATAAAAAAAATGAATTCAGCAATAAAAAACTGCAGGAGTAGAAATGAGCAGCAGCCTCTCTGGGAAGGGCTTCATCAGGCACACAACATTTGACTTTTCCACACCTGCATACCTTGCCTCTACTCTCCTCCCTCAAAGTTCTCTGAGGACCTCTCACCTTTTCAAAGCTCTGTTCAAACACAGCATTGGCACCTCTGGAATTTAATGAAGATTATATCCAAGAACAGACTGTGAATCCATATCAAGTATGATTTGATCCCATGAGTAATCAAGACTTAAATGTTTTATTTGGGTAACAGACATAGTTTCCCATCTTATACTATATGTAGAATTTAAATTTATCTACAATGGTTTATGTGGGGAAGAGGGGCACTAAGGTCTGGATTAGCTAGCTAAGAATTTCATTTTGATAGAGAAAAAACAACTTCATCTGATGCCTAAGATAAATTTTTTTAAAACTTATCTTTATTGTTGAAAATATTACAGATGTTCCCTTTTCTCCTCCATTGATCCCTTCCACCCCACATCCGCCCCACCCCCAGGCCTTCCCCATACCATTGTCTGTGTCCATAGGTTATGCATATAAACATATAAATTCTTTGATTAATCTCTCCCCACCCTCTCCCTCACCCTGCTTTCCCTCTGAGATCCCTCAGTTTGTTTCATGCTTCTATGTCTCTGGATCTATTTTATTCATAATTTTATTTTGTTCATTATATTCCACATATGAGTGAGATCATGTGATACTTGTGCTTCTCTGACTGGCTTATTTCACTTAGCATAATATTCTCCAGTTCCATCCATGCTGTACCAAAGGCTAAAAGGTCCTTCCTCTTTATAGCTGCATAGTATCTCATGGTATAAATGAACCACAGCTTTTATATCCACTCATCTACTGATGGATACTTAGGCTATTTCCAGATCTTAGCTATTGTAAATTGCACTGCTATGAACATAGAGGTGCATAAGTTCTTTCTGATTGGTGTTTCAGGTTTCTTAAGTTATATTCCTAAAGTGGGATCACTGGGTCAAATGGCAATTCAATTTTTAATTTTTTTAGTAACTCAACGCTGTTTTCCATAGTGGCTGCACCAGTCTGCATTTCCACCAGTAGTGTACTAGAGTTCCCTTTTCTCCACATCTTTGCCAACACTTATCTTTTGTTGGTTTGTTGATGGTAGCCTTTCAGACAGGTGTGAAGTGATACCTATTGTGTTTTTAATTTGCATCTCTCTGATAATTAGTGACTTTGGGCATTTTTTCATATGTCTCTTGGAGAAGTGTCTATTTAGGTCCTTTGCTGATTTTTAAATTGGATTGTTTGTCTTCCTTTTATTAAGTTGTATGAGTTCATTATATATTTTGGATATTAGCCTTTTATCAGATGTGTCATTGGCAAATATATTCTCCCATACAGTGGTCTCCCTTTAAGTTATGTTGATGGTTTCAAGTTATACTACAAAGCCACTATAATCAAAATAGCACAAGAACAGACATATAGATCAGTGGCACAGAACAGAGAACCCAGAAATCAACCAGAGCCATTATGCTCAATTAATACTTGACAAAGGAGGCAAGAGCATACAATGGAGTAAAGACAGTCTTTTCAATAAATGGTGCTGGGAAAATTGGGCAGGGGCATGCAAAAAAATGAAAGTAAGCCACCAACTTACACTATACACAAAAATAAACTCAAAATGGATAAAAGACTTGAATGTAAGACATGAAACCACAAAAATCCTAGAAGAAAACAGGCAGCATAATCTCAGACATCTCTACATTTCTTTTAGTAATATGTTTGCCCATACATCTCCTAAGGCAAGAGAAACAAAGGAGAAAAGAAACAAATGGGACCACATCAAAATATAAAGCTTCTGCACAGTAAAAGATAAATTTTTAAAATATATTACCCCCCCAAAAAAAATTATGGCCTCACTAATTTCATTTAATGTCCAAGTAAAAGAAAACTTTTGGTTTGCCCTCCAATTGTATCTCGACAAGAATATTTTTGCTTTAGCATCCCCAGTATCTTCAGAATCTAAAAAATTTTCAGAGTGAAGAATGAAAAGTATGTTGAGAAAAAGGTATTGTATTTAAGAGTCAGAAATTGTCTCTGTATTAAAAAGTGACTTGCCCAGCTGGTGTGCTCAGTGGTTGAACATCAACTTATGCGCCAGGAGGTCACCAGTTTAAATCCCCATCAGGGCCAGTGCCTGTTGGTTTCAGGTTCAATCCCCCGTGGGGGGGGGCATGCAGGAGGCAGCCAATCAATGTTGATGCTTCTCTCCCATCTATGCTTCTATCTCTTTCTTCTTCTCCCTTCTTCTCTCTCTAAAATCAATTAAAACTTATTTTAAAGAAAGATAAAAATTCTTTTTTAAGAAAATATGTTTTTATTGATTTCAGAGAGAGGAAGGAGGAGGAAGAGATAGAAAAATCAATGATGAGAGAGGGTCATTGATCAGCTGTCTCCTGCATGCTCTCTACTGGGGAATGAGCCCACAACCAGTGCATGTGCCCTGACTGGAAATTGAACCATGACTTCTTGGTTCATAGGTTGACACTCAACTACTAAGCCACAGAAGCCAGGCAATAAGAATTATTTACAGAAAAAAAGTGAGTTAAATTTTTAATAATTTGGATTTCTTATTTTCCAGAAAAGAAAAATACTATCTATTCTATGTCTCATAGGTTTTATGAATTATAGACATAAAAGCATTTTGCAAAGTTGAAAGTATAACTCATAAACATAATAATCATATCTTTATACCTATGTTTATAACAACATTATTCTCAGTAGCCAAAAGTTGAAAACAACCTACGTGTCCATCAACTGATGAATGGAAAGAAGAAATGTGGTCTATGCATACAATGGAATATTATTCAGACTTGAAAATGAATGAAATTCTGATACATGCTATAATATAGAAGAAACTTGAAGACATTATGCTATGAAATAAGCCACTCACAAAAGAACAAACATTGTATGATTCCACTTATATAAGGTACATAGAGTAGTCAAATTCATTGAGACAGAAAACAAAAAAAGTGGTGACCAGGGGCTATGGAAGGAAGAAATGGAGAATATTGATAATAAATAGAGTTTCACTTTGGACGATGAAGAGGTTTTGGAGACGGATGGTGGTGGTGGCTGCATGACAGTGTGAATGTACTTAATGCCACTGAATTATACACTTAAAAATTGTTAAATTGTTAAGTTTTGTGTCTTATGTATTTTGCCACAATAAAAAATACACGCTATTCAGGCACTTCCAGTCAAGACGGCGGTATAGGTAAACATGGTACTCAAATCCTCTCACAACCTCATCAAAATATGAGTAAACTACAGAACAGCCATTTTTCAGAACTACCTAAAATCAAGCTGAATGGAAGTTCTACAAATAAGAATTTAAAGAAGAAGCCACATTGAGACAGGTAAGAGGGGCGGAGGCACAGAATGTGCTGGTACCACACCCATGTGTGGTACTGTAAAATTAGGAGGGATATCTAGGTTGCAGAGGTTCCCTCTGAGGAGCAAGGGGTCCCAGCTCCACACCAGACCTCCCAGCCCAGGATTCCAGTGCCAGGAAGACAAATCCCCATAACTTCTGGCGGGAAGAACCAATGGGGATTGTGGCTGAGTGAGACAGTCACAGTCAGTTCCCTATAGTTTATATACCTATAAGAATAATTACTTAATTTCCCCCAGAATTTACCACCAAGTAGTTCAAAAGAAAGCTTTGAATATCTGCACATTTTCTACACATGGAGTTTTAAATCTGCAGTTTTAGAGCCTCGGCTGTATATTTTGATACCTTGTAGTGCTTCCAACATTCTAACACATTACTTACCTGTCTCCCTTCTCTGATAATACTGTGAAGTTTGTGAGGACAGGGATCATGTTGACTTCTTTAACACTAAATACATAGTACCTAACTCAGCCCCTGGCACTTAGTATGTGCTCAATAACTACTTGTTGAATGAATGAACAGATGCAAGTGCACGGGTGATAGAATCATTAAGTTAAGTATGTTTTAGAGCTAAAACATAAAGTGATTTTATCACTTTAGTGGGTGAACATGTCTCAACATATTTACCTCTAAGACCCTCACTAGAGAACTAAAAGGTTCAGGGTGCTCTAGGGAAAGTTCTTGGGACAACAGATCAATAGAGGGTTTTTCTAGACACACCTACCCCTCTCGTTTAAGCCCCAGGGGTCTCTGGTTTGAATGAACCATGATTTGAAGACCTGGGCATTAACTTCTCATTAGAGCCCTTTGGGGAATATGGGTTTCCATAGGATTCTAAATTATTATGAGGACTTCCTTGGTTAAGTATCCACAGTGAGATTCTCAAGGCCATTCAGGAAGTTTAAGAAAGATCCCAATTTCTATCCTTACTTTAAATTATCTGGCATATTAAGTCACTCTAGCCCACTTCCTTACTGAAGCTGCAACTCAGGTCTAGATCACTGATGTGGCAGGGGAACACAGTCCCAGTTTAACCACACCTGATTATTTGGGAGAAGCTCATAATCTGATAGTTTATGGGAAATGTATAGATTTTTTAATTTTTAAAATATTTGTGAGCCAAACAAAACAAATATGTGAACCAGGGGTTTTTCTGAATATACTAAACGTTCTAAAAATCTTGCAAGTCTTTGAGATATTTTTTAGACTAATCTGCCCATTTTTTCCTTCCATTTTTCTTTCTTTCATTCTCCCTCCCTCCTTTCTTCCCATTTCTTCCTCTTTCCCTCCCTTCTCCCCTTCCTCCCACCCTTGGTTCCTTTCATAATATTTATTGAGCAGCTACTATTCCTGGAAAAGAAAAAACAGACTACAACAAATCAGAGTTTAGATTCTGGTGGGGGAAAAGGGAAGGCAGGTAATAAACAAATAAATAATTAGACTACATAGTGATAATTTTTATGGAGAAACATAAAGCAGCAAGGAGGGTAAGGAGTGGGGAACATATTGCAAATTTAAATAGAATGGTGGGGAATAAGAGCAGTGCAAAAGCAGGAGTGTGGCTGGCATGGACCAACAGTAGATGACATCATTAACTTGGTTAACTCATTTCACTCTAGGTACCTCTGTTTTCAAGCATATTATGGGAAGTCTCTCAGTGAGATCAGCACCAACATTTCCCTTAGGACTTCCTACCTGTGCTACCATGGCAGCAGTCTGGGAACCATTTCTGGAACTTCTTCCTGGCTGATGCTATACTGTGCTCATAT
This sequence comes from Miniopterus natalensis, assembly GCF_054644295.1. Classification (NCBI taxonomy): domain Eukaryota; kingdom Metazoa; phylum Chordata; class Mammalia; order Chiroptera; family Miniopteridae; genus Miniopterus; species Miniopterus natalensis. The sequence continues at coordinate 84,413,153 of NC_142082.1, read as the reverse complement.
GGAAATTTACCAAAAAATTACATTCATTAATTCACTCATTTATTGAAATGCTAAATGTTTACTATGTGTCAATCACTGTATAGAATGCTGGGGTATCAAAGATGAAACAGGGCTTTGCTGTTCAAAGGGCCTAGAACTAGGAAGCAAAGATAAGCATAAATGGGTAAAATAAAGCATCTCAGGTGCTCATACATATATGAGAATCACTTCTAACTGGGGATATCAGGACTGGAATAAGCTGAGAGGGGAGAGTGAGGATATTTCAATTTTGGAGCATGGCAGTGATTAATAAAGTGTCCATTTATTAGAGACTTGTATGTCATTAAATGTTAACTATAATATGTTGGCATCCTGGGTTGATGTGTTAGAATTAATCATAGAAAAATACCGTCAATTCTTGCCAATAAATGTATTTCTCCTCTGAAGAAGCTAACTACCCACTATTGCATGTCTGATTTCAGTTCCATAATACTTAGCCAGAATTTTAGTTCATGCAATTCAAAAGAAAAGTTTATTAGTGTTGTTTATGCCCATTTACTATAGACTAATATATAAATCTAAGTTACTCTCTCACTGATAATTATATTCTGAATTTAGAAAGACATTAGGGACTAGATCTGCTTATCCCATTAAAGCCAATTATGAGAAAGAAAGATTCCTATTATTAACTTGTATTCCTAAAGCATTCAGAATTGTAAAATGTCCTGCAGATATTTTGTGTACATAGTTCTAAGCATTCTTCCAGGGACCTAGAGATAGGGCAAGCAGTCCCAATCACAATGAGAAAAATGTGTCCCGCCATGAGGTGTGGCTTTTCAGGGGTCACAGAACTTGACATTAGGGAGGCCAATACAAGAAGCCACAAAGTCAGGTTCTGAGTATGATTTTTTCAGATCAAAGCCACCTTTGGCTCAATATACTACAGAAGATTTAGAGCTATGCAAAAATCATACCATAAGTAGGCATTCCAAAAATTTCCACCTCTGACTAATCAAGGTAAAATCATGAATTAGCCTAAGCTTTGGCACTATGAGCAGAATACTTCACAAAACTTACCTGTTTTAATTTTCCGCAAATTATATTTTAGCCCTCCTTTTTTAAAAATTTTACTCTATTGGCTTTTTTGGGGGGGATATAATACACATATCATAAAATTCACCCTTTTAAAGTGTACAATTCACTGTGTTTTGTACATTCCCAACATTGTTATATCATCACCACTAATTCCAGAGTATTTTCAGCACTCCAAAATAAAACAACAACAACCCATATCCATAAATAGGCATTCTCCATTCCTCCCCCTTCCTCAGTCCCTGGCAACCACTAATCTACTTTCTGTATTTATGGATTTGCCTAGTCAGAACATTTTATAAAAATGGAATCACATAATATGTAGCCTTTTGTGTCCGGCTTCTTTCACATAGCATGTTTTCAAGTTTCATCCATGTAATAGCATGTATCAGTACTTCATTCCTTTGTTATAGTTCAATAACAATTCCAATGTATAGGTGTATATCACATTTTTAAATCAATTCACCAGCTGTTGAACACTTGGATTGTTTCCACTTTTTGACCATTATAAACATTCATGTACACATTTTTGCATGGACGTATGATTTCATTTATCTTTTCTCATATACTTAGGAATGGAATTACAGGGCCATATAATAATGTTGCCAACCTATTTTTCCAAAATGACTGCACCATGTTACTATTCCACCAACAATGTATGAAAATTCCATTTTCTGCACATATTGGCCAACATATGTTATTGTCTGTCTTTTTGTTATAGCCATTTTAGTGGCTATGAAGTGGTATCTCATTGTGGCTCTGATTTGCATTTCCTTAATGATAATAAAGTTGAGCATCTTTTCATGTGCATGTTGGGCATTTGTCTACTCAAATCCTTTACCCATTTTTAAATTAGGCTATTTACCCTTTATTGATTTTTAAATTATTTTTATATTCTGAATGCTAATTTCTTATCAGATATGTGATTTTAAAATATTTTCCTCAATTTTCTGGTTTATATTTTCACTTTTTTGATAGTATCCCTTGCAGCACAAAAGTTTTTAATGTTCATGAAGTGCACACTATCTGTTTTGTTGCTTGTGCTTTTGGTGTCACACCTAAACATTCATTACTGCATTCAAGAACTTTAAGATTTCTTCCCATTTTTTTCCAAAAGTTTCAGAATTTTAGCTCACACATTTGGGTGTTTGATTCATTTTTAGTTAATTTTTGTGTATTGTATAAAGTGGGTGTTTAGCTTTATTCTTTTGCAAGTGCATATCTAGTTGTCCTAACACCATTTATTGAAAAGACTTTTCTTTCCCTACTGAACGGTCTTATTGCCTCTGTCAAAACTCAGTGGACCATAGATGTATCGGTTATTTCTAGATTCAGTTCTATTCTATTGACCTATATGTCTATCCTTATGTCAGTGATACACTGTTTTTATTATTGTAGGTTTGCAATAAAATTAGTAATTTTGAGCCAGTCCTGGAACACTTTTTTTCTTTCTTGAGGTTGTTTTGACTATTCTGACTCACTTGCATTTCCCTATGAATTTTAGGATTAATCTGAAAATTTATGCAGAATAGAAACCTTGGATTTTGATAGATATTACATTGAATCTGTAGATTAATTTGAAGAATATTGCCATTTTAATGATATTAAATATTCCAACCCATTCCAGACCAAGGGATATCTGTTGACTTAAATCTTTAACTTCCTTCAATGTTTTATAGTTTTCAATGTACATGTTTTGCACTGGTTTTGTTGAATTTATTCCAAAGTATTTTACTCTTTTTTATGCTATAAATTAAAGATTCAACTGGTAGTATCACTTAAAAATAACTACCATTGTTTACTAGGTACCTGATATTGGACCAATCCATTGTCCCATTCAACCCACTTTACAACTCTTGGAGGTTACTATTACTATTCCCAGTCTACAGATGAAAAAAACAAAGCACAAAGAAGTGAAGCAATTTGCTCAGGATCTTCCTAATCAGTGGCTTATTGGGTTAATAAACAAAGTGGAACTGACTCCAAATTGTATTTCATTCATGTAAAAAAATTTTGTGCCCCATTAAATTGGCTTTCAAGAAGGGAATAGTTTGGGAATCCATGTGATTTATATCCTAAGGAACCATGGAAACTGTTAAGTTTTACTTTAGTACGCATATAAAGAGCAGATTATGAACAGAGTATGGTAAACTATTAAAAAATAACTTCCAATGATGATTATTGCTTAGAAATCTAGAGATTGTGGCTAATCATCCCATAATTCAAATGTGATGTTATCATATATGCAATTGTTAAATAGTGGCTTAAATTAGTCTTCACTGAAATACTAACTTGACACAAAAATATTAAATTATTGAAGTCTTTGTTTCACATTTTGATCTTTTATGAACCTAATTATGTGGAACTGGAGCTGAGGAGGGAAAATATTAATAGCATAATTGGAAATGCCCAAAGGTTGGGAATTTGATCCATTTAGTTAAAAAAAATATTTATTGGGGGCTACTGTTTTGGTTTTCTATTGTACAACAAAGTTTGGTGGCTTAAAACAATAGTCATTGTATTATATCTCACAAATTTATGGATCAGGGATTTAGGCAGAGGTCAGCTGGGCAATTCTGAACATGGAGACACTGAGGTCACTTAGTGATATCCAGCAGTCAGCTGGTCTGGTCTGGAGGGTCCAAGATGACTTCACTCACATGCCTGATGCCTTGGTGGGTGAAGTAAGTAGAAAGTAGGTTCAACAGGGCTCTTTTCCCGGTTTCTCTCCACCTACTTTTTCCAGCAAGGCAGAAGAACTTCTTACAGAGTGGGTCTGGGAGAAAGGGTGAAAGGTAGGATGGAAACTGCTATCTTACCACTTCCAACATATTGTATTGGTCAAAGTAGTCACAGGGTAGCCAAAAGTCAAGAAGAAGGGAACTGGAGCTTATCTCTAGATGAGAGTAATATCAAAGAATTTACATCCATCTTCAACCTGCCACACATATCTTGTACCAAACATGATGTTAGGTTTCAGAAAAACAGATTAAAAAGACACTGTCTCTTTATGCTAAGACCTCAAAGCTTAATGGGTTATTGTTAGGGTGGTCAGATCATATAATTTATTGTCTAACCAGATACTTTTGAGAGTAAAATGGGTGCAAATAATTGTAATTTGTTCAGATTAAAGGCATGGAATGGAACTATCCCAGGCAAACTGAATGATGTCATCCTAATTTTTGGATACATTCAGACTTAGTATATCAAAGTCGCAGAAAGCTTAAAATTTTTTTTCTTGATATTCAATTAATCTTATAGTGCATACACTTTAATTTTTGAGAGAAAGTGTGTTGGGCAATGATTTGAAACAAAAACAACTATGAGACTCCTGTGTTTACCCAAAGTAGTCAATGAAAAAGATCACATTCTGTTATTAAGAAACACACATCTACATCCTCTAAAACTCTATTTCTTGCTCCATGCCTGTCATTTTAAAAAACAAGAAAGTTACTCAGTAAAGTAAGCCTGTGAGAAAAGTCACTATTTGGAGTTGAACAAGCTCAAAATTATCCTTGGTATAATCTTTCTTATCTCTCACATTGTTTCCTCTATTTTATCCCTGCAGCAGTCATTACTGAAATTTATTTTTACCTAAGTTTTTCTTTCGAAAAAAGTTTACTCTAAGGATTCAACCCTCAGAGTTCTACATGGTAATGAGCAAAACTAAATGCCCCAAAGGCTCACAATATTAAACGGTAATTTAAAAAAAAATTGGATTCATTTTACAACCAAGTGTAGAACTAAATAAAAAACACCTACTGGGCAAATGGAAGAGAGGCAGCTCGCCAGTCTTCACCACGGTAAGGAGCAGCTGAGGCTGCAAGTCTCTTATTGTGAGTCTCCAGGTTTGGTACCAAAGTGGCAGAGAACAATTCCTATGAACCAGAAGAAAAAAGAACATAAAACTTCACCAGTGAAGTGTTTTAAAGAAATTAAAAATACTGTGCTAAGAATAATACTTCAGACAAACTATAATTTAAAATGACTATTCTTTTTATTCATTAGGTGTGTTTGTAAATTTTTTATTGCTTCTGATTAAGTATTTTAAAGTCAGTCACTCATGGCACTCGAATAGGCTTGCTTCACTTTCTATTTGGAGGAGATATAGATTTCATTTTTTACCTCTTTACCCTGCCTACCAAGGAGAATTATGTATTTATCTATTTATTATTTGAAAACTAATTTATTATCAAGGCATCAACTATATTTTAAAGTGTTTTGAGATCTTTTGAAGTAAAGTGATAAATGAATGGGTTGATGGATGAATGGGTGAATGGATGGGTGGGTGGGTAGATGGATGGATGCTTGGAGATATTCATATATGCATATATGCATAACCCATGTGTGGAAAAGGCCTGGGAAGGGGATGTGGGGGTGCAAGGGATCAATGGGGAGGAAAAAGGGGGAACATCTAAATAAAGATAAATTTGAAAACAAAAAATAAAACAAATAAATAAAAAGTTTATTATGATCAGGTCCAAATAACAAAAAAAAAAAAACAAAAGAAAAATAACCCAGTATTTATTTTGAACCTATTATATGTCAGGTTTTGGTTTAAGGCTGAGGGTACCAAACAAACAAATACTGACAAGAACCACTCATGGCATTTATATTCTGGTGTAGCCAGGGAAACAGTAAACAAGTTAATAATAAACACAATAATTACAGATTGTATTAAGTATCTCTAAGGAAATACACAGGATGACGTGATGAAAATAACTGGACGAGGTGGGAGGTGAGAGTGATTAAGACTACCAGGAAAGCCCTCTCAAGGAGGTTATATTTGAGCTTAAACCTGAAAGATGAGAAGCATAAAGCCATGAAAGGTAGAGAGAAGAGCATTTCAGACTGAGAAAGCAGCAACTGTAAAGGCCCTTTTACGTAGCAGCATATACACAGTAAGTGTGTTAGGTAGCCTAGGCCAAAAACCAAAAACAAACAAAACACAGTAGCTAGAATTTTGCTAATTATCTGGAATCTAGATAATTTGATTGAACTAGGTCTGAGTTTCATTCCAGTAAAAAAATAAAAATTATGACTCTGAAAACATAAACTAATCACTAACTAGCTGTGATTTCAGGCAAGTCACTTTTCTAGGTCTTTGTTTTCTTACCAATAAATTCAAAGAGACTACAGCAGCTGCTTCTTGAAGATTTCATAGCTCTAAGGCCATTCTTAATATACAGAGGGAGAAACTGAGCCCCAGGCAAAGAGAAAAGTGAAGGAACTAATTTTTCCTTAGGGATTAAAAACTACTACATGGGAAACCCTTTCCATATTATGTCCGATTTGACCCTGTCAATATTCTGGACTAAATAGAATCCTTCCTGTATTACAAATAAGAAATGAAAGGACACAGGAGTAACTTCTCCCATCTGCTTAGCTGGTCAATGGCAGAACTGAGATTTGACCTCAAAGCTGCTGACATGAGATCTTACTAAATCAACTAAGAGCTTGGGTTTTGGTGTTTGAAAGATAAGAATTCAAATCCTGCTTCCTCTCACCAGCTAATAAGCCTGGGGAAATCACTTAACCACCTGAGACTTAGTTTCTGCATTTGGAAATAGAGAAATATTATCTGTTGAAAAAATTAAAATAAAACTTGGTTTATAAAGTACTCTTTAAGCTCCTCCCACCGAGTAAACTTTTTATAATGGCAGCTTTTTAAATTTTATTTCTTTAATGATGCATAGGAGATGGAACCAGATCTAAGTCTCCTACATCCTCTTATCATTGCCCCATATGAGATGACACTGTATTCAAAAAGCGGAACTATTTACTGACTACTTGATTAAATATACAATAAAATACAATTAATTAAGAATAAAAATAATGAAAAACAGTTTATTTTCCACATATATCAGAAAAAGCTTTTGGATACTATTTTGCCAAATGCTAAGGCTGAATTCTATGGGACCAAAACCTTTACTAGATTGTTTCCATTTACAACATCTTCATTACAAAATCGAATCATGAGAAAGGGATTCAATAAACTAGATATGTCGGGCTTGGTGCTTGGGGTCCTTCAAGATAATTTCCAGCTAATAGGACTGTAACTGTTAGCATAAAAGAGTTTGAGTAAGTATTTGGATTATTTGGTCAGTTCCTAGAGCTAAATACATGATTCAGGTGAAAAATTCATTGAGATGGGGAAGAGTAGGGAAGTGGTGGGGGGCTGCCGAATGACGTACTAGACTCTCTGAACTGTTAGACTCTCATCCTCAACTATGCACATTTGGGAGCACACTATGGGAGCTGTTTGTTAACTGTAAATGTCGAATACATTCTTTCTCCAAACAAAGTAAATCACAATAATTACTAGTATGACTAAGATATTTTTGAGGTAAACTTATTATTTTATTATTATTTTTTTAATCCCAAGGATATGTTTTTATTGATTAGAGAGAGAGAGAAACATTGATCTGTTGCCTTCCCCATGAGCCCCCACCGGGGATCGAACCCACAACCTGAGTATATGCCCTGATCGGGAATAGAACCAGCAAAATTTTGGTGCACAGGATGATGCGCCATCCAAATGAGCCACTCAGCCAGGGCTGAGGTAAACTTATTATGAATCTCATGAGACATGGGTGAAAATAAAAAGATATTTTTAATTTCTGTGTGAGCCCATCTTTCTTCAAGGAGATCAAGTCCCTTTGTATCCTCCTAAGAGATAACAGTAAGACCACTTTTACAATTGTGTACATCAAAGTTAAGGAGGAACTGATTCAACACCAGTGAAATGCAAATTTATTCCAAATTAATTTTTGGAACTGTCAAAAAGCTCTTACTTCAGGGACATTTTATTCCTTTTATATTTTTGATGTGTTGCATACTTCTCTATATAATTATTAAATGTAAAATGTGATCCCACTGTATATGAAGGATTTTCTTTCATATCATTAATTTCCTTACCATTGAATATTTTATTTGATCATGAATTCTATTACTCTTTCGAAGTTTTATTTCAAAGTCAAAAAACAAATAAAACATTGTATTAGGTGATACATTTTACTTTTTAAAAGCACTTGCATGTAGCATTTCATTGCCTAAAGTTCTGTGAGAATGTAATATTTCAACATCTTACCTTATGCAACCCTGCCACTTGCCCTTTGGCTAAAAATTTGGAACAGTTACAGTTGAACTGAATTTAATTTTTTTTAATATTATGATTCCAAACATGCAAAATGATGGTCTTGGTGTCTATTGCATCCTTATTGCAAAAACAAAGTCCTTTGGATGACAACACAAACTAAGCACTAAGGTTTTTATTCCCAAAGACACTGTCTGACTTTTCCCCTTACTGAGGTCCTACAGAGCCAAGGCAGGTGCAGAGAATCCCAAGCCAAGATGTGTGGGAGTTTGCAGGATTCTTAGAACTGCCAAGAGTCTTTGGATTCCTTTATGCTGAATCCATATCTTCCCTACAAAGGGACTACTAATAGAAAGACACAAGACAAAGATCAACAGGGTATTTATTTCAGCATGTTGCATTTTAAGATTTTATGAGTAGAATGGAGGTCACAGTCAAGAAGGAAAATTAGTTGGGTAGGGCCCAGTAGCATTCCAGTGTATCTATTCAATAAGAAAGAACCAGCACTCTCCCTCCTAAGAGCATTCCTGAGCCTTTCCTTTCCCCCTCCCCTCTCCTACCCCCCAGGCACATTACCATTACCTTCCTCATTCCCAAGCTCCAAGGGCCCTTCCTTTACCTCTATAACTTGTTTCCTAAGCCCATTTCTTCTAGGAATTACTTTTTCTACCTCTGTGATTTACCAAATAAATGTTCTCTTAAAAAAAAAGAGAGAGAGAGAAAGAGAAAGAACAGTGCTGTGCACCTGGAACTTTGTGTTTGCGAAATCATCACATGAGGTTTTATGCTATGAATTTGACTTAACTGAATAAACCAGTTTTACATTTGCTTTGATAAGCTTTTTGTCCATTTAAAAAATCATTATCATCTCTCTGACAATAGTTGGTGTATTGTTGCTCAGATGTGTGCTCTGTGTAATATTCTTCAGCTGAAAAAGTCACAGAATTCTCAATTAGTTGCAATAGTTGGCAGAAAGAAAGGGGAAAAATCTTCTGTGACATCGCTGCTGATACATACAAATAAGATCTGTCTTAGGAGACACCTTGGCTTAAGAAATCCACCCTCCCTTTCCCAGGCCTTCCCGTGGGCAAACTTTTTCGATATCAAACACAACCCACTAAAATGCCACTTAGCTTTAAGAGGCAGAACCCCTGCTCTTCACATTGCTTAACAGTAATATGTTTTTTAATGATGACAAGATTCTAGCAAGATAACCTCTGAGCCTGGGACTTCATCAGTTCTACTACTGGTTAGTTTTATGTTAATTGCCATTCCACTTCCTACTGCACTGTTAAAAGAGTGCCTGCTTACAATCAGAAAAGTGGTATATACTTGTGTCAATTATTTATTTCTTTATAGCAAACAGCCCACAGTTTTTTGTTTAAACAGGCTACTTGTTAACAGTTTTGTTGGTCAGCAAATTGTTCTGCTGCAGGTCTCACTGAGGTTATCTATTCTACAGTTATCTGGCACTTGGGTTGCCCAAGATGGTCTCACTGCCTGGCAACTGGTACCAGCTGTTAGCTAGGCCTCTCTCTCCCTATGGTCTTTCATCCACAAGAAGGCTAACGAGGCCTCCATATATGAAGGTTGAGGGGCCTCAAGGGGGAAAGTGGAAGCTGCAAGGCCTCTTGAAGCAAAGGCTTCCAGTTCATAAGACTTCACTTCTGCCACACTCTATTGGTCAATGCAGTTCACGATGCCTGCCAAGAATTAAAGAGAGGGAAATAGATTTCACCTCTTGATTGAGGGAATGGCAAGGTCACATTGCAAAGGATTGTTGCATCCATCTTTGCAAGCAATCTCCCACAAAGAGCCAGCAGTAAAGTACTTGTAATAAAGCCATGGTAAGATTCTCTCCAGAAAGAAAATTCCCTGTGTTTCAATTTACTATTTCTGATTTCAGGGGTTTGTTCTCTAACGATGCAAATGCAAATCTATCACATGCATATTGTTAAAATGGAGCCATCTGAACATCTGAGTGTCATTTTCCCCCCACAAAAGCTAGTATTTGAGTTGCTGTGCACAGCAGAGAGAATATTTTACAATCTGAAATGATTTTACGGACACCATCAGTGACTTAAAATAATTGTTTGTTCCTCTTCTTATTTTCTTGGAAAAAGTTTTTTAAGTCTGATGTCAGGAACAGCTCAGGCACCTGGATAAAGAGGTCTCCAGAGTTCTGGTAGCTTCTTTCAGCTCTAAGTGTGGCAGAGAATGGCTGTTTTCAGATTTGTCCGGAGAGATTCCCTGGGAGGGAGTATAGTACTCCAGGAGGCACACTCACTGTTTTAGTTATGCCTTTTTTGAACAGAAACTCACCCAAGTTGCCTCAAATATTTGCTAGTGTGGGTTTGTATTGTGTTTTGTTTTGTCAGTTATAAGCTTGGAAGGTAGAACAGCTGGAACTAGAAACCTATCATCAGTCAACTCTAGGAACTGACTTCTCTCCCTCTTTATTGGTCTGATGATCTCTCTCTCCTTCTTGCTCTCACTTTTTCTCTTCATATTATCTGTTTTTCTTTGTCTATTCTCCCAACAGGCTTCTCAGAGCCACTTGAGCAGATTTATAGGCACACTCACACACAGTGCTATTCACAATACAACCCATGTGAGGGAGCCCCAAGGTGAAGGGACCTAGGAGACAGATTTTGCTCACTTGTAGTAATTGATATTTATTGAGCATTTATAATGCACCAGACATGGTACCAATGCTTTACAGCAATCTGACTTGATTTAATTTCCACAACAACCCAAAGACCTGTTGTAGTGTTATTTTTTCCCCACTTTACAGATGAAAAAAATGGGGGTGATAAGATAGACATTAATCTTGTCCCAAGTCACATGTCAACATAAGAAAGTTTCAAACCTATAAAGAATTTGTGAGTTTGTTTGAGCCAGACAATTGCTGGGAAACAAAATCTCAACAGATTGAAATAATGCTCCAGAGAATGGCAGTTTTGCACCTTATTTTGTATATTATAATCAAAAGAGAAGACACGAGTGGGTTACATGAAATCCATTGGTGATAGATTAGGGAGGTGGGAGAAAGCAGAGCAGGAAAATCTCTGAGATTGGATGAAAAGTAAAATGGTAGATACATACATCTTTTACATAGGTGGGTCCAGGATCGTTAACAGTCAACAATTAACATGATAACAATATGATCTTCTTTCTGGTGCATTAATTGTGCAGTGAGGGTTCTGAGAAAAGGGGGGTTATCCTGACATTCCTAAAGAATGTTATCATAGGTGGAAAAGACAATAAATAGACAGGCTTAATTAAGTTAAAGATTTACTTTTGTCAGGGAAGATTCTAGTCTAGGACATGACTGCCTGCGCAGGCCTCCCCTGAGTTTGTCAGGTTAGCATGTGGCCCCTTTTTATCCACACATCCCCTTTTGGTCATAGAACAATCCACAGGCTGCATTGATGACCAGCCTTTTGGTTGGATAAAGAGGTCCTACAGTGCTAGGAAGACTCATTCCTAGGAAGTCTCAGTGTTACCATTTGTCTTGCTGAACAATGAACCATTGGGGATGGGGCAAGCCATAACCTTAGATGGAAGTTAAGGCCAAATTTTTTTCTCCAAAGTGAAAAGCAGGTAAATGAAAGGCCTTTTTAAGAAAAACACTCTGGGTTATTTCTAACCTATAAGCTATTATGATCCAGGTTTTTTAACATGTTTTACTTTTTTATATTTTGCATCTAGTATAACATTCACTTATAGTTTGAGGGCATCATATACATCTTCAGTAATTATTAACAGTTGGGCTTTATACATAGGGTTTGAGAAAAGCTTAAAGAACCAGTATAATTATTATTACTAATATTAGCAGTAACATTAATATTAGTAGCAACATTAATTTGTAGGTATACAGGCCTTTTTGGTGTCTCAAGATGGTTGTCCATTTCTCATGTTTGGTCTTTTCATTCCTGAAAAGTCTTTGCTCTCCACTGTAGGTTGAGGTGAGTGTCAGAGACTGGGGCAGGTGTGCATTTGTGCTTAGGCACCTGATAAGGTAAGGTCCCTTCCAATACTGTTGGAGAGTCTTTCATTAATGTCTTTCACAATGGACAAAATCTCCTGGTTGTAAGTTGTGGTCTTTGAAGTTTTCATCTCTTGCAAGGACTGAAATGAATGTTACTAATTTATTAGTCCTTATAACCTTGTTAATGAGTTATTGATAATAATGCAGAATGACTCCTTTTAGTTTTCCTTATATTTGGAAGACAAAAAGATTTAAAAATCAACAGTATTTAAAACAGAGTCATAAGAATAATGATTATTCTCAGTTCATTTAGTCTCATAACCAATTTTTTTGCTTATTCTGATTATTTGCCAGTATTTTCATTAATTTGGTTATTCCTTAGAGATCTATAAATTTCATGTAGTTCAAAAATATGACCTGTTTAAAAACCTGTAATTTTTCAGGTTTATTTAAACCTGTAATTAAGTCAGAGTCCTTTTCATGGGTTTTTCTAAAGATGTAACATGTTTGCAAATGCATCAGAGTAAAACAATGTCTATAAATGATAAAACTTAAAGTGGCATGGTTATAGATTTGATTATAATGCAGTTGATTTTAAAAAACCCACTTTGCTTTTTTTGTAAGATATAACATTCCAAGACAACAACAATTTCTTGGTAAATAATAATTATTGTAAAATGACATAGAGAATAACACAGTCCATATATATATATGTATATATTAGGTTAAATACATAAAGAACAAATAATATGCAAAATTTTAAAATGTTGCACATGGTTTATTGGAAGTGTACACTGAGCACTGAAAATAATTCATAAACTTCCAATGTGTGGACCACAAACATTCAGAGTAGCACTGCCATATGCGCTCACAGGGAACCATTAGTTTTGGCTTGCCTGGTGTTACTCACAGTACACCTGCTACCCCTGGGAGCTCCCTGTTTGAACTTGACTTTGAATCTTTGCAAGTTTCTACCTAGCACAGACTGAAATCTTTAGAACATCCATTTCAATAAAAATATATGTATATAAATACAACAGTTATTATTAGTTTTTATTTGGCATAGCTTCCCATGTAATTTCAAACATATTAAATAAGCCTAATTAATTTTAAAACATTTCTTTTATAAGGAGAGAAAATAAACCCTTGAGGTATTCCAGGGGCCCATTAAAATAACTCCAAATCATCTTTGGATTAAAAGTCTCTTAAGTTGGTCAGCATGGCTCAGTGGTTGAGTGTTGACCTATGAAACAAGAGGTCACAGTTCAATTCCCAGTCAGGATACATGCCTAGGTTTCAGGCTCAATTCCCAGTAGGGGTTGTGCAGGAGACAGCAGATCAATGACACTCTCATCATTGATGTTTCTATCTCTCTCCCTTTCCTTTCCTTCTTTCCTTTCCTTTCCTTTCCTTTCCTTTCCTTTCCTTTCCTTTCCTTTCCTTTCCTTTCCTTTCCTTTCCTTTCCTTTCCTTTCCTTCCCTTCCCTTCCCTTCCCTTCCCTTCCCTTCCCTTCCCTTCCCTTCCCTTCCCTTCCCTTCCCTTCCCTTCCCTTCCCTTCCCTTCCCTTCCCTTCCCTTTCCTTCTTTTCTCTTTCTAAAATCAATAAAAAGTATATATTTTTTTAAAAAGCCTCTTAAAATTTAAACTTTGAGAAGGTTGTCAGATACACTTAACCAAAAGATTATATCATAAATTCTTTGTAAATCTAGGTAAAACAAACACATGCTTTATGGTAATAACTCTGAAAGACATTAATCAAACTTAAACTGGTTTTTATATTAAATATTTTGTCCAGACCACAGGATCCTGCTTAACCTATGTAAGTATTTAACAATTTCTCTTTTTTTGTTACTCTTCACCTAAGGACATTTTTTTCCATTGATGTTTAGAGTGGGAAAGAAAGAGGGAGGGGGGCAGAGAGAGAGAGATAAATATCAATGTGAGAGAGACTCATCGATTGGTTGCTTCCCAATCACACCTGGACCAGGGCTGAGGATGGAGCCTGCAGCCGAGGTACATGCCCTTGTCGGGGAATTGATCCCATGATCCTTCAGTCCACAGGCCGAGGCTCTAGCCACTGAGCCAAACCAGCTAGGGCTATTCTATTTTTTTTTAACTCTACAGTTGTGTGCCTCCCAAATGTTGGCAAAAAACTGACAAATCCATTCACCCACGTCTGTAATATTTCTATCTATCTAGGAACATTTTTCTAGTTTACAGAGAGCACATAGCTTAGGGTCGCCTCTGAGAGGCATAAAGCCTTAGGTATATGGAATCTCTGTCCATTTCCCTTGTTAATGGTAAAATGGGTCTAACTGCAGCATCAGCTAAATAATTTCCTTTTGCTTCCATGATGGCAGCTTTAGAATGTCCTGGAATTTTGATAATTTCCAATTGTTTAAATTTCTGAATGACACCTAATAATTCTGCAACCTATTTTCCATTCTTTATGGACTGCCTTAGAAAATTAAGAAGACTTGCTGCTTTCACAACGTTCTAAAGTCGTGAGCTACACCAAAGCCATGGTTACCATCGACGTAAATATCAGTTATTTGATCTTTGGCCAATTGACAAACCCGAATTAGAATAATTAGGCTTGTTGAGCGTATTTCATTCAGGTAAATAAGAACTTCAATTATGTTCACCATGGAAGTTATTGCATATCCAGCTCAGTAACATTCCTGCTTATCCTTTAAAGATCCATCTGTAAACCAAATTAAGTCAGCGTTATTAAAACTTTCCTACAAACCATTCCTAAGAATGAGGTGGTCTGTAAGCAAAAAGTAATTGTGGATTTCTTTATCTTACAAAGGAAGTATTAAAGTTGCTCGGTTAAGACTGTTAGATCCAGTTTAAATACAATTAGGTGCAAAGGGCAAGACCAGTCCACTGACAGACATGTTGAATGTGATAAGAACTCAGTGGAGATTTAATAGAATTCGGAGCATAAACAAAAGAGAGCCCATTACTATCTTTAGTTTGTTTACATAATATGTCTACAACGGAAATGGCTATCATGCAGGGAGGGGGCACTTTGGTTACTGACTCTAGTTGCCAACTATAATAACCTATAGATCTATATTTCTGAATCAAAATTTTTATGATTAGGTGTCTCAGATGGAAGCTTTAGATAATTCTTTAGAGATTTTATAGCTTGTTTCCCTTCTGGGTTCCACTGAGTTGGATCGGGTACATATAGAAGCTGTGCCATTAATAAAAATTTTAGAATCCAATTGTGACAATATTCAGTCAAAACACAGGAATCCTAGAAGAAGATTTTTTTTTTTAAAGAGGAAAAGAGTATTCTTCTGAGTCTTTCAGGGTTCATTAGTAGCCCATTTTTAGATATTAGATAACCAACATAATTTACCTGGGGTAAACAGAATGAGAGCTTGTTCTTTGATATCTGTGTCCCCCCCCTTTTTTTAAAAATTTTATTATTGTTTAAAATACTACAGATGTCCCTTATTCTCCCCAATGACCCATTCCACCCCGTTCCTTCCCCCTCCCCAGTCCCTCGCCCCACCATTGTCCATGTCCTTGGGTTGTGTATATATACACATAAATTCTTTGGTTACTCTCTCCCCCTCCACCCACCCGCCCTCCTCCATCCCTCTGACATTCATCAGTCTCATTTATGCTTCCATGTCATTGAATCTATTCTGTTCATCAGTTTATTAAGTTCTTTAGATTCCACCTATAAGCGAGATCATGTGATATTTGTCCTTCGCTGCCTGGCTTATTTCACTTAGCATAAGATTCTCCAGCTCCATCCATACTGTTCCAAAGGGTATGAGATTCTTCTTCTTTACAGCTGCGTAGTATTCCATGGTGTATATGTCCCACAGCTTTTTTATCCACTCATCATCTACTGATGGGCACTTGGGCTGTTTCCAGATCTTAGCTATTATAAACTGTGCTGCTATGAACATTGGGGTACATATATCCTTTCTGATGAATGTTTCAGGATTCTTAGGATACATTCCTAGGAGTGGAATCACTGGGTCAAACGGCAGCTCCATTTTTAATTTCTTGAGGAATCTCCATACTGTTTTCCATAGTGGCTGCACCAGTCTGCATTCCCACCAGCAGTGTACTAGGGATCCCCTTTCTCCACACCCTTGCCAGTACATGTCTTTTGTTGATTTGTTGATGGCAGCCATTCTGACAGTTGTGAAGTGATACCTCATTGTGGTTTTAATTTGCATCTCTCTGATGAGTAGCAACAGCTAGCATTTTCTCATGTGTCTGTTGGCCATCCATATGTCCTCTTTGGAGAAGTGTCTATTTAAGTCCTTTGCCCATTTCTTAATTGGGTTGTTTGTCTTTCTCTTGCTGAGTGCTATGAGTTCTTTGTACACTTTCGAAATTAGCCCCTTATCAGATTCATCCTTGGCAAATTTGTTTTCCCAGACCATGGGGTTCCTTTGTATTTTGAGGCTGTTTTCTTTTGCTGTGCAGAAGCTTTTTAGTTTGATGTAGTCCCATATGTTTATTTTTTCCTTTGTTTCTCTTGCCCTAGCAGATGTACCAGTGAAAAATCCACTACGTGGGATGTCTATGAGTTTACTGCCTAGGTTTTCTTCCAGGATTTTTATGGTTTCATGACTTACATTTAAGTCTTTTATCCATTTTGAGTTTATTTTTGTGTATGGTGAAAGTTGGTGGTCTAGTTTCATTCTTTGCATGTATCTGTCCAATTTTCCCAGCACCACATATTGAAGAGACTGTCCTTACTCCATTGGATACTCCTGCCTCCTTTGTCAAATATTAACTGACCATAATGGCGTGTGTCTATTTCTGGGGTCTCTGTTCTTTTCCATTGATCTATATGCCTGTTGTTGTACCAATACCAGGCCGTTTTGATTACAGTGGCTTTGTAATATAGTTTGAAGTCTGGTAATGTGATCCCTCCCACTCTGTTCTTTTTTCTCAAGATGGTTGCAGCTATTTGGGGTCTTTTGGTTCCATATAAATTTTCAAAATGTTTGTTCTAGGTCTGTGAAATATGCTGTTGCTATTTAGATAGGAATTGCATTAAATTTATAAATTGCTTTGGGTAGTATAGACATTTTAATGATATTAATTCTTCCAATCCATGAGCATGGTATCTTCTTCCATTTGTTTAAATCTTCCTCTATTTCTTTTTTCAGTGTCACGTAGTTTTCTGAGTACAGGTCTTTTACATCCTTGGTTAAGTTTATTCCTAGGTATCTTATATTTTTAGTTGCAATGGTAAATGGTATTGCTTTTTTAGTTTCTCTCTCTGAAAGTTCATTGTTGGTGTATAAGAATGCCATTGATTTTCTGGATGTTGATTTTGTATCCAGCTACCTTGCCAAATTTGTTTATCAAATCTAGTAGTACTTTGATGGAGTCTTTAGGGTTTTCTATGTACAGTATCATAGCATCTGCAAATAATGACAGTTTTACTTTCTCCTTTCCAATTTGGATACCTTTTATGTTTTCTTCCTGTCTGATGGCTATGGTGAGGACTTCCAGTACTATGTTGAATAAGAGTGGTGAAAGTGGACAACCCTGTCTTGTTCCAGTTTTTAATGGAAATGGTTTTAGTTTTTGCCCATTGAGTATGATGTTGGCTGTAGGTCTGTCATATATGGCCTTTATTATGTTGAGGTATGATCCCTCTATTCCCACTTTGCTGAGAGTTTTTATCAGAAATGGGTGCTGGATTTTGTCGAATGCTTTTTTCTGCGTCTATTGATATGATCATATGATTTTTGTCCTTCATTTTGTTTATGTGATGTCTCACATTTATTGATTTGTGGATGTTGTACCAGCCTTGCATCCCTGGAATAAATCCCACTTGGTCATGATGTATGATCTTTTTAATGTATTGCTGGATCCAGTTTTCTAGTATTTTAGTGAGGATTTTAGCATCTATGTTCATCAGGGATATTGGCCTGTAATTTTCTTTCTTTGTAATATCTTTATCTGGTTTTGGGATTAGGGTGATGCTGGCCTCATAAAAATAATTTGGGAGATTTCCTTCCTCTTGAATTTTCTGGAATAGTTTGAATATCCATGTCCCTTTATAGCTAGCTGTTGTAATAGGCAAATTGTGTCCTTTTAGGAGTCTAGTAATTTTATAGAGCATAAAACTAAATCAACCACATGTAGGATTAGAGTGGAATATCTAGGAAATTTAACATCATTTAAATCAGCTTTTAATATCTAAGACAATAGGTGGGAATCTTTGTATATCCCTGGGGCATTACTGTTCAAGTAAACATGTAATCTTCCCAAGTGAAAGCAAAGAGGTACTGACTGTCTTTTTTCTACTGGAATGCTGAAAAAAGCATCACATAAATCTATTACTGAAAAATATTGGCAGTCCCAGGAATGGCTGATAATAAGGTATGCAAATTTGGAACCACAAGATATCTTGGAATACCTAGCTTATTTATAGCTCTGAGATTTTTTACAAATCTCCATCTTTTCCATTTGGTTTCTTTACTGGAATGATAGAATTACAGGAGCTTGTATATGGAATTATAAGACCTCCCTTTTTATGGTAATGTTAACTTTCCCTAAACTATTAATAAGAAGGGAAAATGCTTTTTCATAGCTCTCAGGGCAGTCCTATGCTTGTTTCTGGTTTTGTTTTGTTTTTCTAAATCTTATTCCAGTTTCCTATAATCCTTAAAGTGGACAGACTTCTTTACAGGAGTTTTCCTGTGAACCTTATTTAGCAATTCTGTTGCTTTTGCTCTCAGAAACCAGTAGGTATATTAATTGGAATAAGCTAGAATAGCCAGGAGTACATGTTCTAAAAGTGAAATATTTTTGCAAACCTATCAAGGTCCCAGATAAAATCTGGAAATATTGCTGGTTCATCTCTGGCTGGGACCAGCTTTCTCCAAAGGGAACTGTTAGAATTCTTATTCTCATTTCCCCTTAAGTCAGGATGGAGTGGTAGTGGAGGAGATAGAAGGGAAAGAAGAAGTGAGAGGAGGGGCAAGTCCCGGACAAGGAAGCTCAGAGAGCAAAGGGTATAGTGGAGGAGACATAGAAGGGGGAAGAATGGAATGTAGGTATTTATGAGCTTCAGAAAAGTTCAGAGACAGTCTCTAAAATTTCTTAATTTCTTTTTAAAAAAAGAATTTATTTGTACTAGAAGCTTCTAATTTCCAAATCACCATGTGCTCCCCATTCATTCATTCATTCATTCGTTCATTCAGTTTAGTTTTAGACCAAGCATTTTTCTAATTTTTGCTTGCAAAAAATTAATTTAGGCACCCAAATACAACTACATTTTGGCTATTTCAAGTCAGTGTCATTTCTAGTTAAATGTTCCCATTTTTAGAATTCATTCACAAGTAAAGGCTTCCAATCAAGAGTATTAATGATGACTGTGGTTTAGGAGTTCCCTGCCTTGTAGGCACAGCTTCCCATTAATTTTAGGTTTGTATTTTTTGTTGGTTTTTTTTTTTTTTTTTTTTTTTTTTTTTATCTGCAGAGTCTGAGCAAATTTTCTAGGGATGTTATGCAGTGGGTAGAAATGGGCTGCTTATGGATTAAGCTCCATTAGGCTCTCACCGCTTGAGTCAAATTCAACCCTCTTACATGCCTTGGTTTCTCTCCCAGCCATCTAAAACAACCAGAAAGGCTCAGGCGCTGGGTGACCAACTCTCATGGGTGCTCCCCAGGATGAGCCATTCAGTTTAATTACAGTTGAGTTGGAATTTGCCTATGCGGCTTCTGCACATTGTGAGGAATGACCTCTGACACCTCCACAAAGATTCTTAGTCACGTAAGAACACCCGAGATTCAGGCTACAAGGGGGATGTCTCCCTTTATCTTCAGAGCTGAACATTCAGCTCTCATTTATACAGTGATGTTTTTGTTCAGACTCTCAGAAAGCAATTCCAATAAAAAAGCCAAAGTTAAAAACCAGCCACCCATTTTTCCTCCTCTCCCACCTTAGCCTGGGTTCTGTCAACCTTTAACCTTAGTTCCAACTCAAGGCTTTAAAAATATAGCTCAAATAAAGTCAGACTCTCTAGTCAAAGCAAAGGAGGTTTTGGATCCAAGAGACAACTCACACAAGTTCACCAGATTGGCAGGGAACTGGCAGGCTCTATGGGCCCTTTGCCGGATCCTAGTACCTTGTCGTGGTTCAAGGGGTGGTTCTGGGTGAGCTTCTTTGGAACCCTGCTGACTACACCAAGCAAATGTCAATGTAAGAAACATTCAAACCTATAGAGAAATTTTGTGAGTTTATTTGAGCCAAACTGTTGACAATTGCTGGGAAATAAAATCTCAACAAATTGAGATAATGCTCCAGAGAGTGGCAGTTTTGCACCTTATTTTGTATTTATAATCAAAAGAGAAGACACAAATGGGTTGCCTGAAATCCACTGGTGATAATTTAGGGAGGCAGGAGAAAGCAAAGTGAGGAAACTTCTGAGATTGGGTGAAAAGTAAAATGATAGACAAACACATCTTTTACATAGGTGGATGCAGGATAGTTAACAGTCAGCAATTAACATGATAACAATAACCATGAGAGGATTTATCTTCTTTTTCCTGGTGCATTGATTGTGCCTGAGGGTTTTCGGAAAAAGAGGGAATTACCCTGACATTCCTAAGGAATGTTATCATAGATGCAAAAGACAATAAATAGACAGGCTTAATGAAGTTAAAGGTTGACTTTTGTCAGGGAAGATTCTAGCCTAAGACATGACTACCTGCTGTAAACTGGTTTTAGTTAAGAGGTTTTAATTTTAGACCATCCTTTGTGGTTACTTTAAGACTCTGAGTTGCCAAGGTCTCCACTCAGGCCTTCCCTGAGTTTGTCAGGTTAACATGTGGCCCCTTTTCATCTACACACATACCTAGAAAGTGACAAAACTCGACCAAATCCTGTATTACATGTCTCCAAAGCTCTTTCTTTTAGCCTTCTTCAGTCCTCCTTTGAATCCCTAGTTAGCACATGGGTGGCCCATCATTGTCCCTTTATCTTCTAGACCTTATAAGGTTTGGTTCTGACTCTTACAAAGTTGCCAATTATGAATTTCCCTATTTATGAATTTCCTAGTTAAGAATATTGGCTAACATTGAAGATAACAGGTATCAAGAAACCTGTTAAAGAGAATGTGGAAGAACAGCCAGAAACCTCCTCTTAAGAGGCAGCCAAAGTGGTCTTTTGACCATTACTCCTCCTCTTCCTCCCATCCACCCTCTCTAAGAAGAATACCAGAGTTTATTTAGGGAAAGGATGTAGGGTGAAGAGTCCATTGATGTAAAAGAGTAGCTTGAATTAGGAAAGTTGTTGGAGAAGTGTAGGAAGGTGTGTAGTGTGAGCTGCTCACCCCCATCTTAAACTAAGTTTGCAGGTTTCAAGAGAAACTGAGGATGTCTGTTCCAAAGAGACTGACCCTCCCACCGCCCATATTCAAAGACCTATGACAGCGTAGAGCCCAGGGAACTTTGCAACAGAGAGTTACTTTGAAAGCTTGGTTTGGGTCCTGGAGTTGGGAATGCACATACACAGAGGGCCTGGTGGGTGCTCCTGACCTGGGGATTGCTTGGGTGACTGCAAGAGTCAAGAGCCCAGGTGAACAGGAACACAGCAATGAATACCCTGCAGCTGCTGGGAGGCAGTGAACTGAGCCTTCCCTACCTTCCAGCATGGACTACAACAGTTAGCTACTCTCAAGCTGGAAGTTCTCCCTGCCTAGACTCCGACCAGTCAAGAGGATGGAGAAATGAGAAGCTGTGGGATTGATGGCCAAGGGAAGTGGTGGTGAGAAGGGTCTCAGGGGACCAGAAAACCCATCATCTAGGAAAGGGGACAAGCAGGTGTAGAGAACCCACAAATGTGTCCTGTGGGGGAGGTAGTATTGAGGAGCTGCCATACAGATGAACTAATAACCAAAATACAGCAGCACTGATTACATAAAAGATATTTGCTTTTTTCTTCTTTCCTTTCTCTGAGGCCCCAACCAACAGGGATGGGTGGGACACAGAGAAGAATATGTAAAGAGCAGCCATGAGTGAAAACACAGACCAGGCTTCTTTTTCCCACCATGGGGGGGCCCCCAACTGAAGTTAGTTCCCAGCTGGGGATTGGTAGTGGATGACAGCTTTGCATTAAACATGATGTTGAAATTTTTAAACTGGACTCTTCTGCACTTCTTAATATATGAAAGTGAATTATCATTACTAAAATAAGAAAATAAAACCATTGTTTTTTATAACTGAAAGTGAATGAAAACTTATGTCTGTCTGAGATATCACCAAAGAGTACAGAAGGGAAATCCAAAGGAGGATATTTGAAGGTGTTGGTTAGAGAGAAAGAAAATACTCAAGTTATTTCCTTTCTTGAAGCTCAAGAATAAACTGATTTCCCGTATATATTTATCAATTTGCATTGCCAAGAGATTCTTGATTAGCTTCACCTCACCTTTGTTCTGGGCCACATTGTACGTCTCTAGCCAGCCTATGGATTGGCTGCCTATGCCAAGGGTCCACCTCTGGTCCAGGGGCTGTGGCCAGGTTGGGATCAAATAGAACCCAGGACATGCCTGGCAGTCATCACTTCAGAAGGTGCAGCAGGCAGAAAATATCCCCTTCAGAGGTTCCCTTTCTGCCTCTAGGGAGTGTTTAGAGGCTGCCATGAAAGGACTAGCTTTCCTGAATTGGGCTCAGAACCAAAGGAGATGTTCAAGCTTTTCCTAAACATCCTCCCATGTGGTACATGTCTGTGTGTGTCTCTCTGTGTGTAGCTTTTTGCTGAAAATTTGGCTCTGGAATTCATGGTTTTTGAATTCACTGCTCTCCCCTCGAATCCTGCACAGTGCATGTGTGTGTGTGTGGTGAATGTGTGGACTGCATGCACAGGTGTGTATGCACTATTTAAAGTCCCCAAGTTACTTTACTGGCATCCAAAAGAATTTTAAGGAACAAGCAATATATTTTGCATAGAGACAGGCATACATATATAGTAAGAAAGTTGGAGGTCTGTCCTTTTCCTAAGCCAGCTTAAAGCCATGATCCCTCTCTTCCAGGCCTGGGGATCAAGATAATTGCCTAATAAATCTTCATTATTTGTGTTAATTCTGTCCTTCTGAGTTCATCTTGACCTCCTGCCTCAGTACATACCTGATCTTTCTTGATCTCAGCTTTATTTGTTCTTAAACAAGTTGGAAGTTTATGTTTGTTTGTTTGACCGGAGGCCCCCTTCCATTCTGTCTTTGAGGAAACAGACCAAGAGCAGTAGAGCAAGGTTACTAAATCCCACCCGTGTCACTTAATGTCTGTGTGACTCAGGGCAGGCTACTTCAGGTCTCTGTCCTTTTGTTTATGACTTGTAGATGGAGCTCTCAACTGACACTTGAGAGAGTTGTTTGAAAGTTTAACCAAGAAGTAGTTTCTGTATGGTGCCCGGAGCACAGGAAGTGCACAGTGCTTTTTACTAACCTGCCAGAGCAGCCACCTGCCTGCTCCTGCCCACGGACTTACTCTCCTTGGTAGGAGATCCTCTCCTGGCCCCCAGACTTTTGCTTAGATCCTCTCTATCTGTCTATAAAAGTCTCTTTTTAAAATTGGCTGCTGTACACATTCTCCCTGTACTGCTAATCATACTCTCAATATTTTCTGAATTCAGGCACTTATTTTTTTAAGCATTAACATTATTCACAACTCTTAACTCCCAAGCCTTACTCTCCAGACTGTTATCCTTCTCTCCTGCATAACCATGAAAAATAAAGACTCTCTCAATAACCTTAATGCATTCAGTAATTCATTCAACTACCCTCCTGAGAGAACTCTGTATTGATACCAACTTTTTCAGTGAGAGCATGAAAAAGGAAAAAAAGGAAGGCACAAAAATGAAAAATACAACTTGGCCAGTGTTCTCAGTGGTTAGAGTATCAACCCAAGCACAGAAGGGTCTCAGGTTCAATTCCCAGTCAAGGGAAAATACCTGGGTTGCAGGTTTGACCCACATCCCCAGTCACTGGGGTTCATGCAGGAGGCAACCAATCAATGTGTCTCTCTCACATTGACCTCTTTCTCTCTTTCTCCCTCTTCCACACTCTCTAAAAAGCAATGGAAAAAAATATCCTAGGGTGAGTATTAAAAAATATGAAAACGACAAATTACTATTTTCTAGGATCCTAGAGTCTAGTAAAAGCTCTTCATTGTTAGGTAATGATCATATTTGTCTTTGTTATGTGATAGTTGTATCTTGAAATTAACTCTTAAAGTCAGTATTTCTCTTTCCTTTATACATTACTATAACAAAAAATATCACAAGCCTGTGTATTTCCCTTTTTTAAAATTTTTAAATTTTATTTTTGTTTAAAGTATTACTGATGTCCCTTTTTCTCCCCAATGACCCATTCTACCCTGTCCCATCCCCCTCCCAAGGCCCTCTTCCCACCATTGTCCATGTCCTTGGGTTGTGCATATATGCATATAAATTTTTGGTTACTCTCTTCCCCTCCACCCACCCACTCTCCTCCATCCCTCTGACATTCTTCAGTCTGATTTATGCTTCCATGTCATTGAATTTATTCTGTTCATCAGTTTATTAAGTTCTTTAGATTCCACGTATAAGCAAGATCATGTGATGTTTGTCTTTCTCTGCCTGGCTTATTTCACTTAGCATAATTTTCTCCAGGTCAATCAATACTTTTGCAAAGGGTACGAGATTCTTCTTTTTTACAGCTGCATAGTATTCCATGATGTATATGTCCCACGGTTCTTTTATCCACTCATCTACTGATGGGCACTTGGGCTGTTTCCAGATTTTAGCTATTGTAAACTGTGCTGCTATGAACATAGGGGTGCATATATTCTTTCTGATTAGTGTTTCAGGATTCTTAGGATACATCCCTAGGAGTGGAATCACTGGGTCAAAAGGCAGCTTCATTTTTAATTTTTTGAGGAACCTCCATACTGTTTTCCATAGTGGTTGCACCAGTCTACATTCCCACCAGCAGTGTACTAGGGTTCCCCTTTCTCCACATCCTTGCCAGCATATGTCATTTGTTGATTTGTTGATGGCAGCCATTCTGACAGTTGTGAAGCGATACCTCATTGTGGTTTTAATTTGCATCTCTCTGAAGGTTAGAGACATTGAGCATTTTCTCATGTGTCTGTTGGCCATTTGTATGTCCTCTTTGGAGAAGTGTCTATTTAAGTCCTTTGCCCATTTCTTAATTGGGTTGCTTGTCTTCCTCTTGTTGAGTACTTTGAGTTCCTTGTACACTTTGGAAATTAGCCCTTTATCAGATACATCTTGGCAAATATGTTTTCCCAGACTTTGGGTTTTCGTTGTATTTTGAGGCTGTTTTCTTTTGCTGTGCAGAAGCTTTTTAGTTTGATGTAGTCCCATATGTTTATTTTTTCTTTTGTTTCTCTTGCCCTAAGAGGTGTATCAGTGAAAATTCCACTACATGGGATGCCTGTGACTTTACTGCCTATGTTTTCTTCCAGGGTTTTTATGGTTTCGTGACTTACATTAAAGTCTTTTATCTCTTTTGAGTTTATTTTTGTGTGTGGTGAAAGTTAGTGGCCTAGTTTCATTTTTTTTCATGTATCTGTCCAATTTTTTCAGCACCACTTATTGAAGAGACTGTCTTTACTACATCGGATACTCTTCCCTCCTTTGTCAAATATTAACTGACCATAATAGGATGGGTCTATTTCTGGGGTCTCTGTCCTGTTCCATTGATCTATATGCCTGTTGCTGTACCAATACCAGGCCGTTTTGATAACAAGTGCTTTGTAATACAGTTTGAAATCCGGTAATGTGATCCCTCCCACTTTTTTTTTTCTCAAGATGGCTGAAGCTATTCAGGGTCTTTTTTGGTTCTGTATAAATTTTCAAAGTGCCTGTTCTAGATCTGTGAAATATGCTGTTGGTATTTTAATAAAAACGGTATTGAATTTATGAATTGCTTTGGGTAGTATGGACATTTTAATGATATTAATTCTTCCAATCCATGACCATGGTATATTCTTCCACTTGTTTAAATCTTAGTCTATTTCTTTTTTCAGTGTCAAATAGTTTTCTGAGTACTGGTCTTTTACATCATTGGTTAAGTTATTTTTTTAGTTGCAATGGTAAATGGTATTGCTTTCTTAGTTCTTCTCTCTGAAAGTTCATTGTTGGTGTATAAGAATGACATTGATTCATGGATGTTGATTTTGAATCCAGCTACCTTGCAAATTTTGTTTATCAAATCTAGCAGTACTTTGGTGGAGTCTTTAGGGTTTTCTATGTACAATATCATGTTATCTACAAATAATGACAGTTTTACTTCCTCCTTTCCAATTTGGATACCTTCTAAGTTTTCTTCCTGTCTGATGGCTATGGAGAGGACTTCCAATACTATGTTGAATAAGAGTGGTGAAAGTGGACATCCCTGTCTTGTTCCAGTTTTTAATAGAAATGGTTTTAGTTTTTGCCCATTGAATATGATGTTAGCTGTAGGTGTCTCATATATGGCCTTTATTATGTTGAGTTATGATCCCTCTATTCCGACTTTGCTGAGGGTTTTTATCAGAAATGGGTGCTGGATTTTGTCAAATGCTTTTTCTGCGTCTATTGATATGATCATATGATTTTTGTCCTTCATTTTGTTAATGTGATGTCTCACATTTATTGATTTGTGGCTGTTATATCAGCCTTGCATCCCCAGAATAAATCTCACTTGGTAATAATTCATGATCGTTTTAATGTATTGCTGGATCTGGTTTTCTAGTATTTTAGTGAGAATTTTAGCATCAATGTTCATCAGAGATATTTGCCTGTAATTTTCTTTCTTTGTAGTATCTTTATCTGGTTTTGGGATTAGGATGATGCTGGCCTCATAAAAAGAGTTTCGGAGATTTCCCTCCTCTTGAATTTTCTGGAATATTTTGAATAGAATAGGTGTTAATTCTTCTTTGAATATTTGGTAAAACTCACCTGTCAATCCATCTGGCCAGGACTTTTATTTGCTGGAAGTTTTTTGATTACTTCTTCAATTTCATTAGTTTTTATTGGCTTATTCAGGTTTTCTGACTCTTTTTCATTCAACTTTGGAAGGTTGTATGCTTCTAGGAATTTGTCCATTTCCCCCATGTTGTCCAATTTGTTGGCATATAGTTGCTCATAGTATTTTCTTAGGATCCTTTGTATTTCTGTTGGGCAGTTGTTATATCTTCTCTTTCATTTCTGATTTTATTTATTTGGGTCCTCTCTCTTTGTTTCTTAGTGAATCTGGCCAAAGGTGCATCAATCTTATTTACCTTTTCAAAGAACCAGCTTTTGGTTTCATTGATTTTTTGTTTGTTTGTTTGTTTTAGACTTTATGTCATTAATTTTTGGCTCTGATTTTTATTATTTCCTTTCTTCTACTTCCTCAGGGCTTTTCTTGCTGTTCTTGTTCTAGTTCTTTTAGTTGTGTTAGATGGTTCATTAGATCTTTTTCTTGTTTCTTGAGATAGGCCTCTAATGCTATGAATTTTCCTCTCAGGACTGCTTTTGCCATGTCCCATAGATTTTGGGTTGTTGTCTGTTCATTTTTGTTACTTTCCATGAGTTGTTTGATTTCTTCCTTGACCTCATTGGTAACACATTCATTGTTTAATAACATGCTATTTAGCCTCCATTAGTTTGAATATGTTTGAGTTTTTTAATAGTAGTTGATTTCTAGTTTCATGCCATTGTGATCCGAGAAGATGCTTGATATGATTTCAATCTTCTTATATTTGTAGAGACTTGCCTTGTGCGCTAACATATGGTCTATTTTTGAGAATGTTCCATGTGCACTTGAGAATGTGTATTCTGCCGCTTTGGGGTGAAATGTTTTGTAAATGGCAATTAAATCCATTAGGTCTAGCAAGTCATTTAAGGTCTGTGTTTCCCTGTTGATTTTTTGTCCTGATGATCTGTCCAGTGCTGACAGTGTGGTGTTAAAGTTCCCCACTATGATTGTGTTGCTCTCAATCTTCCCCTTAAAGTCCCCCAAGAAATGTTTTATATATTTAGGTGCTCCTATATTGCTTGCATAAATGTTTATAAGGGTTATTTCTTCTTGTTGAATTGATCCCTTTAGTATTATGTAGTGACCATCTTTGTCTCTTGTTATGGTCTTTATTTTGAAGTCTATTTTGTCAGAAATAACAATTGCTACTCCAGCTTTCTTTTTCTTTCTATTTGCATGCAATATTTTTCTCCATCCCTTTACTTTTAGCCTGTGTGAGTCTTTTGCTCTCAGGTGGGTCTCTTGTAGACAGCATATATTTGGATGCTGTTTTCTTATCCATTCAGCTACCCTATGTCTTTTGATTGCACCATTTATTCCATTTACATTTAAGGTTACTATTGATATAAACTTATTTAATACAATTTTTCCCCTTTATGCTGATACACCATTCTCTCACTATTCCTTCTTTTTCTTAAAGCAAGTCCTTTTAGCATTTATGCAATGCTTGTTTGGTGGTACTGAACTCCTTTAGCCTTTTTTTTTTTTTTTTCTAGGAAGCTCTTTATTTCATCTTCAATTTTGAATGATAGCCTTGCTGGATAAAGCAATCTTGGTTGCATGTTCTTGCTTTTCATTATTTTGAGAACTTCACTTCACTCCCTTCTGGCCTGAAGAGTTTTTGTTGAGAAATCAGCTATCAGCCTTATGGGGGTTCCCTTGTCACTGCTTGTCTCTTTCTTGCAGCTCATAATATTTTCTCTTTGTTCTTGACATTTGCCATTTTAATTATGATGTGTCTTGGAGTGAATCTCTTTGGGCCCCTCTTGGTTGGAACCCTCTGTGCTTCCTGAACTTGTGTGGCTTTCTTCCTCGCCAGCCTAAGGAAGTTTTTTATCATTATTTTCTCCACCAAGTTCTCTTTCCCTTGCTCTCTTTCTTCCCCTTTTGGCCTTCCTATAATGCAAATGTTGTTCTGTTTCGTGTTGTCCCAAAGCTCCTTTAGACTGTCCTCATGCTTTTTAAGTGTTTTCTCTTTTTGCTGCTCTGATTGAGTGATTTTTTTTCTACCTTGTCTTCTAAGTCACTTATTCTATCCTCTGCTTCATTGAGCCTGCTTTTAATTTCTTCCAGTGTATACTTGATATCAGATGCAGCATTCTTTATTTCTGTCTGATTTTTGTTTATGTTTTGTATCTTTTTTTTCATGTTTCCCCTAAAGTCCTCAATCTTATCCATATTGCCTTGTTTTTCTCTTTAAGTTCCTTGAACATCTTCATTGTCAATACTCTAAACTGTGTTTCTGATAACTTGCTTAACTCCATCTCATCAAAGACTTCTTCTGGCGATGTTTCTTTTTCTTTAATTTGGGGGTTGTTTCTTTGTCTCCCCATTTTGGTAGGTCTTAGTGTTTGTATCTAGATATTAGATATATTTGCTCTCTCCCAGTCTTGTGGGATAGTATTTTGTCTTGTGGTTCCAGTGGAACCCAGAGGTGTGTTTTCCTTATACTTCTGAGCTGTTTCCTCTAGGCTTGTCTTTCTTGTGTGTGTCCCTTTTATGGTTTTTTTATGTTCTGCCATTGTGGTTGGGCCTAGATTGTCATTGATCAGTCCTTGTGGGGACCCTCCTCTCAGGTTGATTAACTGTGTCTGAGCCCCAACCTTGTCGTGTAAGCTGTTGTACAGGTGCTGGCAAGGCAGGACAGTACACAACTAAACTTCCAGGAAACAGGAGGTATCTTACAAAATATCTTGACAGTCACAATGAAAACAACCCACATGAAAATAGAACTGGGATAGTGAAGGGACAACACACACACAGAAAAAAACAGTTTAAAAAAAAGAGAGAAAGAAGAGTAACACTTAGAGAGAGAGATGTATATTGTTGTTAATAGTGGTGAAAATTTAGAAAATAATCATAAATTAAAATGTGAAAAATAGAGAAGCAACTGGGAGATAACAGAAGCAGAGAAAAGATTCAGAAAGAAGGGCCAGCAAAAAATTAAGGAAAAGAATAGGGTAATAGTTGAAAATGAGAAAACAAAAATACAATAAAGAGAATAAGAGAAACTAACAATCGAACAAAAAGACAGGAAGACAGAAAGGAGGATAACAGAAGAACAAATGAAAAGTAGAAAAAGAAAAAGGAGTTATGCCAATGGATTGAGAGGAGAGAGAGATATAGCCCAGGCAGGGAGTGAGTCCTGTATGAGATTTGGTGGAAACTATAGAGGAAAGCAGTAAACTTGGTTATAATGATAAAATCCCAGTCGTTAAGCAGGGATATCAAGAAAATCTTGATAGTAGAACCAAGGATAAAACAAAACAAAGCAAATAATATAAGACTAAAAACAAGCTAAGCAAAACAATATTCTTTTATAAAAAAGAGTAAAAAATTTAGTTAAAAATGTTTTTTGAAAAAAATTATTATAAAATTTAAAAAGGAAGAAAAAACAAGTAAATTTTCTCCCCTTTCTCTTCTTCCTAAGGAAAAAAGAGAAAAAACAAACAAACAAACACACAAACAAAAAACAAAAAATAAAAAAACAAACCAAAACAAACAAACAGAAGGAAAAAAAGGCAGTCAATCAGGTGGGTTTCTTCTGGGCAGCTTATGTTGCCTGAGGCTCACTGTTTTGTGTGCTGATTTCAGTTCTCCTGGGGGATACTTGTGTATCAGCCAATGTGAGGAGCCGTCTAGGTTTGGCTCTGGTGTCCTTAGGTAGATGGTTGATCTGAGGCTCTCTTTGGACCACCTCATCTTGTCAACCATTTTGTAACCTTGCCATTGCCTGGTCTTACTCCAGAGTCTTCTGTAGAGTCTTTAGGGTGCAGGATGGTTAGTGTAGCTCAGTGTACTTAGAGGTTTTGCGGTCAGGCACTCTGTCTTTGGGAGTTAGTCTTAGTTCCACAGCCAGTTTCTCAGTCCCTACCCTGTCCTCTGATTCTAGTTTCAGATTGATTTCAGCCTGTTGCCTTTTCTGTATGGGCCATTTCAGCAGCCTGGGCTCAGTGGGTTCAATTAAAGAACATTCTGGTGAGCCCTTTGCCTGCCCAGCCCCCAGCAGGGGTTTTCAGCTTTTCCTCCAGTTCCCAAACAACAGTTCCTGAGAGTCCTATTCTTGTAATGTCCTCCTGTGAGCTGCTCTCCCTTTCCCCTCAGTACTGTGCCCTGAGGGTGTATCTGGGGCCTCAGTGAGCTGGACCAGCCCCTTTCTTGTTGGGGACCATTCTTCCAAGCTGTGCGAGAGGCAGTCAGGCTCCACCCCTCACTGGTCAGCTCTGGTTGGCTGGTCGCACCAGGCCCACCCCTCAGACAGTCTACTGTGCAGACCCTAATGCTAGCCTCTGCTGGTCTGTCCTCACAGTACACGCTGGGAAGTTGGGAGCCAGTTCAGAGATCAAACTCACAGACGCTCAAAGCAACACACAGGCAAAGAGTCTGCCCTTCAAGGTCCTGCTGCCAGCACACAAGGCACCCAGTGGGAAGGGACCCAAAGTCAGCTCCAGGCAGCCCCCAGCACCACTGGTCTCAGCAAAGCTGAGGCAGCTTCACAGGCCACCACATCGCCCCTCAGGGCTGGTCATCAATCCTAGACTCTCAGCACCAGGAGCTCAGGGTGGGAGGGCTCCTCCCCTCCCCCCGCCACACAGATTCAGTGCTTTCTGGGGCTCAACACAATGCCTTACAGGGAATCAGAGGGTCCCCGTGTGCGGCCACTCAGCGCAGTCCTCTGGTCCCTTACCACTCGGGTGTCACACATTTTGGGAGAGCATTTTCTATGGTCAGCACCCCGAGCACTACACTCTGGTCTCAGCTGCCACTAGAAGCTTTGTTTTGCTAGGAAGGCACAATCTGCCATTAGAGGCTTTGTTTCCTAGGAAGGCACCCATCCCTCCTTGTGGACTCACCACTTCCCTGGGTCCCTCTGCCCTGTGTGTGGGCGCTCCTTCCTCTCTTGTCACTCTGGGTGTGAGATCCCCGCTTTTGGAGGCCAGTCCGCACTCCTGATGCGAAGGGAGGTTTGCAGCCTCCAAGCCTCTGGGCTCGGAGCCCAGCACAAGGCCTGTGTATTTCTGTTTCAGCAGATATTCTGGGACAAGGTAAGATTTTGCTACAGAAAGTTACAATGTCAAACAACTCAATTAAATTTTCTAAAACTCAGTTTCTTTATCCTTACAAATGATAATAATAATCAGTATCTCACAGGATCTTTCTGAAAATTAAATGAGAGGAGACAAGCATTCATTATCCTTCCATGAATACAGTAAGTACTCAGTAAAGTTTGTGTTTCTCCCTGCTCTTCTTAATTAGCAAAGGGGAGAAAAAAAGAAAAACAACTCCCTTTCCCCATCCACCATCAAGAAGGGTGTACTTCCTGCTCTTCTCTTCTTGATCTGAGAATAGGATCTGTTCCACCGGCACACTGATGAATCTACTTCTTCCCTTTGCCTTAGACTAGAGCATTTCTCAAATCATAATTCTGAGTAGGACAGTCACTAGCTGGCATGGAACCTAAGCATCTGCTGTCTGAAGGGTCTCACTAGTAATTAACAAGATGAGATTTATTTGGCAAATAACAAAGCTACCTATGAAATCCATGATTAAATGACAAAGACTCCAGAACCCTGGTGCTCAGTTATAGAAGGAAGGGCAGCCTGTTTCCAGTGAAACATTGATTGGAACTGCCAGACTGGAAGGTGAGTGAAGGGGAAAGGTGGTCTTAGTGTTCTTTTCCTTTGCTAATTTCCAATACACTAACACCCTCATTTGCATGGACTATCAGAAAGCTATTTGAAGGTTGCATTTATATTTTAATTACAGAGAGGTTTTTTGAAAGCTCATTTGTCTTCAGGAGGAGACTGTGGTTTAAGGAGCAAGAAATGGGCAGAGGTCAG
The DNA here is from genome assembly GCF_054644295.1 of Miniopterus natalensis. NCBI lineage: Eukaryota > Metazoa > Chordata > Mammalia > Chiroptera > Miniopteridae > Miniopterus > Miniopterus natalensis. Next base: position 84,380,149 of record NC_142082.1, on the reverse strand, counting down.
GAGCTCCAGACACAAGTGGACCCAACGTGTAGAGTTCAAAATAAGAAATGATGCCAAAGAAACAGAAACCACTGACCCTGTGGGCCTGTCAGGGAAAAACAAAGAAAGAGGGATATCTTGCACTGTAATTGAATACAGCAAAAAATAGTATATGGCACAATAGCTTTAGGGGAAAAGTGATATAACCCACCATCCATTTTTGAACTCCTTACTGTAGACAAGGCCACTGGATGGGAAAAAATTAAACACAGGTACTAATCAGTGTTTTCAAGGAAAACATTTTTAGATCTATGACTACACTGTGTAACTGCATTTTCACAGAATAAATTGATCTTCTCTACAGGGGCTCAGATATGATGTTAGAATTTATTAAGGCCAGCAAAGAAGTATCGTACTGGACTCAATAAATATGAATTGTGCCATCTCTAAATCATGTAGGTGCTTCCCTGGTTTTATCCATGGAGTTTTCTCTTAGCCTCCTCATTTCCCCATTCTTTTTTGTGTCCCACTGAAAATATAGTAAAAAACAAACAACAAAAACACTGGGTAGGGAGTTGAGAAACCCATGTTGGAGATTTGGTGTTGCCACTAATGAACTGGATGATCCTACAAAAATTTTTCTGGGAGGTTTCCTCTGTCCAAGGAGACTGGGAGAATTTTGCTATATTGCAATGACTTCCTCATACTTTGTTTTCCCTACAATACATGAATTCCTTGAAGTCAAGAACCTTCTTTTTCTATTAGACAGTAAATTGCATAAAAGTAAAGACAATAACCATTCTTCTGTACCTTTTAATCTCCCATTAGGTCAGGGAGCTAACCAGTTTTGTTCATTACTTTGTCTCCAGCATTTATAAAAATACCTGGTTTACAAATATTTGCTGGATGAGTCTGTTAACTGACCAAAGGTGAAGGTGGTTTCAACTTAAACACAACCAGTCTGTGTGATCTTTGAGTTTAGAAACACCTGACCTCCACAAATGTCTAAAGACAAGTGACTTTAGAGGGACGATGATGACTTGTTGCAATGCTCTACCCTGCTGGAAATACTCTATGTAGCACACACTTACCTCCAAAGTCTCATTTGTTCAGTTGACTATAGCATCACATCTGTATCTCAGTTTTAATGTTTTAGAAATACATAACAAAGGCTTATAAGAAATTGATCTGTACACTAGAATTTTATATTATTATTACCATCATCACCATCTCTCTTATTATCCCTACTATTCTATATGTGCCTGGTTTTTGGAGAGAGTAATGTTATAGGGGGCACTTAGATATTGAGTCAGTGGCCACAATACGATCAAGTTAGATAGAATCTATAATTTGAACTATTATGGAAATGTCAGCCTAATATAATTTCTGCAGATCTGACATTTCTTAACTGAAGTACTTCAAATAAGAGTTGCCACTATGGTTCAGAAAGTAAAGCCTAATACAGTATTCCCAAATTTGTAGTTATCAGAACTTTGGGTGGGCTAACCAAGCACCACTTATCTCACACTGAGTTTCCAAATCCAGAGTTCAAAACAGGATAAAATATATAAATACAAAGCAGCATAGATTTATTTAAACATGTGAGAACTTATTGAAAGAACATGAGAAGAGGAAGTATGAAAAAGAAATCATTAGGTAGCCCCAAAGAGTTAGCTGACTAAAATAAGCAAATGAATGAATGAATAAAAACATAATATAAATCTGGTTAGAAGCTGAAAACCAACAACTTTGAATACTAAAAAAATATTAAAAAGACAGTGCTAGTACTATGATTGAAGCAAATAATAAAATTACTATTTAAAGGAGTCTGGAAAACTGAGTCCAATACCTGCTGTTTCTGAATATAATTTTTTTGCCTCTTAATAAAATGGACTGTGCAAGAATCAAAATTCAAAACTCAAGCTCATCTTTTTGAGATTTCTTGTGAGTCCTATGTAGCAATGTAATTCAAGTCAATTTAAATCATGTTTTTAAATTATTTCCTGAAAGCAAATTATCTGGGTTAGTAATAAGTTGCCGCTTCCTTGAATATCTTTCCATATGATGAAATGTGTGAGTTGAATAGAAACTGTTTTTTGGTCTGTGGCAAAGTAATTATCAAAGCTCTTGAATGAGCTGCAAAATAATAAGCATTAACTGCTGATCTCATTGGAAATGTCATGCAAGTTGAAAGTTTGGTCACATGTTGGTGTTCAAAACAGATTGGTAAGAACTTGAAATGAGCTTCCAGTGAAAGAGAACAATCACAATATTTATATTCCAGACCTTTCAAGTTATGATATGGAAACAGCATTTTCAAACAACTGCATGTTAAAATGTATCTTGTAGATATTTATCCTACTGAGGACAAGTTTTTCTCTTATTTATATGCTAGGCCAGAAGATGGCACTTTGATGGCATCGACCATGGAAATGACTCCTTCACCCTCTAAAATCTAAATAAATTCTGTTTCCTGTCATCCAGTAAAGGAAATATGGAAGCCTCTGACTCCTTTAAGGTCACCTGCTTTGTTTAATGTCACAGGGTTAAGAACACTCTCTCCATTCAAAGCCATATTACAGCTTATTAGTTTCAAGAACTTGATTAGTTACTTAACTTCTCTGTGTCTCAGGTTCCCTGTCTTAACAGATGATGACAGTATCTACCACAAAGTTTTGCTGTGGGGCTTAAATGAAACAATGGTACATGGCACATAAAACACTCAAATAAAGATAAATAAGAGTATTACTTATTCCTTCATGGTGCTTTCAAGAGGAGAATAGTGTTCACAATCTAGGTTGAATGCTACTTTTAGAAGGATGCAAAACCTGACTTTAGAGAACATTACTGAAATTATTATGCAGTACTACTCCAGGACTGTTGGAGAGTCCCTTGATATGACCTCTTGGTTGTGTAGGTGGTATAACAAACCCAGACTATCATGACACAGCCAATTAGCTACCAAGCAGGGCAACAAACCCAGAGGTCCTGATGACCCAGCCCAGTGTTTTGGACAGAAGCATATTAAAGCAGCAATAATGCTTTGCTGTCTTACACATTTTTAAAATGGAGTTTCTGAGTTAAACAGTGGGTACAATTACTCCTATTCATCTTCAATCAGGAGGCTAGACTTTTCAGAAAATTAGCACCTTTCCAACAATTGTGCTTCAGATTTTGAAGTTGGAAAGTTTAGGATCTCAGCTTTCTGAATAATCCCATAATCAGGGTGCCAAACCCTCAGTTTTCCAGAGAGAATCCAGGTTTATGCTTGTTGCCTGGTGTCCCATCAGATTAACATTCTACTTCACTCTCAAAGTGAACGTCTTAGTCTAAATGATGGCATTTATGATTTCCTTACCCAAAATGCAACCTCAACAAGAGCAGTGGCAAGAAAAGTTGCTGAGCCTCCAAGTCTTCCTTTCCAGGAGAACAGAAGAAATCTTACTTTTCCTGTTCTCTTAAACAGAAAAGTAAGGAGAAGGCATGTGTCAGGGGTTACAAGAATCTTATATCTACCACCATGTAGTGAGCATTTACTATGAGCAATGGTCTGTGCTAAGTGAGTTATACACATTTTCTTATAACTCTATTCTGTAGGTATTTGATTTTCATTTATCAGATAAGAAAATTAAATCAAGGATATAAAACAGCATATGGTAGGGCCAGGATTTGAACCCAGAGCAGTCTAGATCCACGGTCCGTGCTTTGTTATGCTGTACAATTTTTCTATACATTCTGTATATTGAGTGAAGAGTTTACAAAGTGAGCACTGGAAAAGGTTTCTCTGAGCCTAGCAAAGCATTTTCTGAAGCAGAATGAAGAACGAGGCTTACTTCTTGAGATGCATATCATCCTCGTTTTGTTCTATAATTCATGGACAAGTTAAAAAGATGTGTCTCAAATGTCCCTCTTTGGTAGTATTTCCAAGGGAGAGTTTGCACATAGCTGCCTTTCCCCTGCCCTCCACAGCAGATCTTCCACCAGGCCTGGACAAGGAGAAATCACAGGGAAATGGGGAAGAGACAAGGCCAATACAGGGCATGTCCACTGTTTCATCACCTCACCCCACCCTTCATTTGCAGCTACAACACTTTTCCTGGGGGCCCAGTAAACATTGTTTTTCTCTCTATCAGACGGGCAATTCAACTACGTGAAAGAGAAATAAGAGCAAGGAAAGGAAGTGTGTGTGTGCGTGTGTGTTTAAAAATAAATCATTTACATTTGGTCCAACATAGAAGCAGTACAGTGAATTTACCTCTCAGCTCCTTTCAGGATTTTAAACCTAGAGAAAGAAGGATTTTGATGACCCAAAATGACTTTGAGGTATCAAATCTAACTTCTGCCCTCCCCCCAAAAAAAACCCAAAAAGATTTGATATAGAAAATCTTTTAGGTTTCTATTTCTTTTGTAAATCAAACTTTGAAAACACTGTGGAGCTGTGGTTTTAGAAACAGTTCATTTATTAACATTCACTGATAATATTGAGAAATACTCCATGCACTTACTAAACAGCTTCTACTATTGAGTCATTAAGGCATATTTTAACTGTGAGCTCACTGATGTTGTATAAGAATTCATGGGATGATCGCTCCCTTGAAGGAGTCCTGACATGTCTTTGGCAAAAGCTTTCAGATGCTATGGATTGATGCCACTCAGAGTTCTTAGCTCAGGGATACAAATCAGTTTGTAGCATGAATAAAGTACATTAGAAGTCTAACTTTCTGATGTAAGGTAAGAGGAAAATGAGGTTATTTAAACAACCCATATTTATATGGTGGCCATCTTTTAAAAAAATATTCTCAATCTATTAAAAACTATCATTAAATTATCAAATGTAGTTTTGTTCTCTGACAAAGACCTAGTATTTAGACTATCTAAAGAATCCATTTGACTGAACGATGAAAACAAATTTAGTCTTGTTGTCATCTCTGGATCCTTCTGAAAGCATGTAAATTCAGATAAAGAGCCCCAAGAGGGAGGGCAGGAGTGAGAATGAGCTCTCCACTATGCTAACTCATTTACCAGTACTGCACTGAGCTGAGAGGCAGGGCTCGGTGTGCCGTTCACAGATTACATCACCTTCTCTACATGACCTTGTATGCCAGGGTAATTCTTCCATTCTGCAATTGGTTTTTACACAAAATGGCTGAATAATGAAACTTAGAACCAGCCTGAGAGGAAAGTATATAATAACATCTGCTTCTTTTCCTTCTAAACATTTTTATGAAAATACAATCAAACATAACCTAACTCTTCTGTGCAGTGATTACATTTTAAAAGTTGTGTTAATCATTCATGTAGAGCTCAACATAGAATAAGAGGCTGCAGAAGCCCATTAAGCAAAAATTGTGTTTTTTCTTTCATTTTTTCCCCCCACAATTCAACATCGCTAAACTGAATGACTAAGTAATATATATAAAAAATATATTACTGAATATATATACATATATATACATATATATATATATGAGGTCAGTCTATTTTGTTTCTTTGTATTTAGGTACACCTTGAGTCCTTCTTATGAATAAGGCAGATGGGTTCTGTTTACAAGAATCTGCTCTAAAATCCTAACATTCATTTTGAACTTCCATTTTTGTGCCATAGAAAAGTGGGTGTCATATAATTAAAGGTAACCTATCAAATCCTTCGGTAAATAGCATTAGGCAACATTTGAGTGACAAGTGGAAATTAAAAGGTCAGGACTTTCTAAATGCCCAGAGGGATTAAATGGTAGCTGAATAATATAGCTGACATTATCAAGCACTGTTTCATCATTAATGTTATTTACAATTCAACACACACCTCTCAATAGGAATTAAATTAATATTTTGAAAAATTTCAAGATAAGGGCATTATACTAAAGGAAAAAAGCAGCTTGAATCCAGTGACACTTTTGTGCTTTTTGAAGCAATAGGTTGACATTTTGACATTTTCTGGCACTCATGCTAGGTTTATTTAGGTCTTGGGTTACCATTTAATTGATTATTATTCAGTTATGCTTATGATCACTGTGTTCTTGAAAGACAGTATGTCTCCTTACTGCCTCTTAAACAGAAATGAAAAAATCAGAATATAGGACATCATGACATAGTAATCAATACATAGAAAACAGTGGGACTTTATCCTCGTGAAAAAGTAAAGAGCTGATAGATTTATTTCCCTCTGAAATATACTTTTCTAGCACATTAAAATCTGCAAATAATAAATATATACCAGTGAAGAGAAATGATAAAATATGGTGATTATTTTGCCAGTGTTCCCCTCAACCATTTTCTGGACTTGAGGGATAAAATGCTTTTACTTTGGAGAAAAATTTCTTCTTAAACACATACAAGTTGATATAAAGATATGTAGGTAGGATATAGATACAGTGTAATGGAAGCTAACCTATTAACAATTTTCTGAATATGCTCATGGTTATATTATAATTTATATCAAATAGAACTCATATGATGACACAATAATTCACAAGATCTTAAATAATATATGTAGTCAAAATACAGCTGAATATTGCTGATTAACTGGCTCACTAAGGCCAGAATGTGTAGGAACATATTTCAAAGGGAGCAAGCATGGGATTGGCCCAAAAGTAACTGTACAAGAGCTCAAGAGTAGATGTCTTAGCCTCAAAAGCTCATATCTGTTATTTGGCTTTAAGTAAATTGCTTATAATGTGCTGATTTTATGTATTAGCTACACACTGACAGTATCACAGTCAACTTGCATCAGTGAGTGCCATTTGGTAAATTAAGCTGGCAAATGCAAATAACAATGGTTTCATTATAATCACAAAATTGTGATCAGAAATTTTTATTGTGACCAATGTCTGATAAACTCTATTTAGAGTTTTGTGATGGGTGATTTTCATTTTACTTCAAATCTAGTGAAAATGTGTTACCATAACAACATTTTTTCTTTCCACTGTTGTAAGCATAATATATATATATATTTTATCACAAATCACTTTTTCTGCTCACCAAATACCATAAAAAAATCTTAACCTTATCTCTGAGTATGGCATTTTAAATACTGGAAGTGCTCGTATTTACATAGACATTTAGAGAAATAAAATAAAAATTAGCAGCCTATAGCATCTTAATTGTTCCACTCTAGAAATTGAAAACTTCAATTAATTGAAAAGCAACAAATACAGCAACTGTTGAGGTTTGGTTAAACACAAGCAAACACAAATAGTCCCGATTATTTCCTAGCTGCATCATTTTTAGTTCAAAGCTCATGGTTCCATCTATATACCTTGTACAATGAGGCATAAGAGTCAGCATTATGACATGGAATGCTAGCTCTTCCTTGATCATAAAGATAAATTCATATCTCATACATTATCAATGTAAAAACACAAAGATGATATTCTAAGTGCTTTTAGAAAAGAAAGCTGAAATCAAACTCTTTTTTATTATCTACCTGATTTTATGAACACTCCAGATACTTGTGGTTTTAATTTAGCATAATACCTGACTATTTTGATAATACAATAGATGGTTCTAGATAGATAGATGTTACCTGGCATTCTCTTAATAGGAAGGTGATATATTTTGGATGATCACTAAAAGTACATGTAGTATTATAGATACCTAATGCTTATGCTAACCAAATATTACCGTGTAAGAAAGAGACAATCAAGTAAGTGCCACTCCAAGCTCATAAAATCAGTGTGATTTATGTAACAGTGCCTTGAACTGGACCAACTACTGGCCATTTCCACCAGTATATTGCACACACCGGGATGACAACAGGAACTGGCATTTAATTTATAAAGACTAAAACATCCTTTTTAAAATGCAGATTTATATCTCAAAGGGATTCATAATGAATGCCAACTGAGTTCATTTCTGTCTAAGAAGACCTCAGGAGTCTAGCATTATATTATCCCAGACAGTAAGACAAGGATGGGAGAGGTGTTAGAAAGGAGAGAAATTCCTTTCTTGCAGCTACCATGTTATAGCCAATGAAGTGATGACAGAAGGTGAAGAAAGATTAGGACTGTGGGACTCTCAGGTTCTCAGGACAGAATATGTACAAGAAAATGTGTGCTTCAGCAGGTAGCAATATGGGCTAAAGCATACTTTGTACTATGAAGAACAAGATAAAATTCCATAGACTGGTACTTATAAAAAATTTCCCTCTTTATTTTATTTAATTTTCCCATGCTTTGCCTTTGGATAAGAAGCCATCAGCAAGTCAAAGTGGATAGAGGTCAAGAGGGACTTGTAGAAATGCTGTTCAGAACCCAACAGTGCATCTTGGAGAGTGGGTATGCTGAATCTCTGTAGGAAGGGTACACAATCCACACCTCTGAAGGGAATGCAAATCCTAGTAGCTGCGGTGGGTCAATCAGGAATAAGTACAGTATTGGCAAATTAACCTGTCCTCAGGCTTCAGAGTAAATCTTTCCTATGGGCTAGGAAAATGTGGAGTTGTAGAAAAGGGTCTGAGAGGCAGATCAAAGGAGGGCTCTTGGACCTCCTTAAAATAAGCAAGAGTAACAAGCTTTTGAGGATGTGAAGAAATGAGAGGAGCTCAGACTTAGTAACTAATGAGTGAGGGACCAAGGAACCTGGAATTTGTACTCTGGATCAGCGATTTCTTAGCTGGGTGGCTCTGGTAAATTCACTTCACTTCCCCACCCCTCTGGCACCTTGCCTTTAAAGCAAGTTACTCAAACTTACTTCATGGGGTGGCTGTGAGAAAGATACTAAAAGCAAGCTTAAAGGCTTTTGCAAATATAGAAAAATTATATAAATGTGAGCTAGCAAGGACTCCTGAAACATACAATGTAAGCTTATCTGATTCAATAAAAGGCTTTCATTTGCTTTTGACATGCATTTTATGTCTTTTATATTAAACCAAGTGATACTGAGCTTGTATTACATATCTAAAAGACTTTGCAAACCTTCTGAGTTATCTTTGCCACATTAGAAGCAAATTAAAGAATTACAACACAAGAAAGTGCTTCTGACAGAATGAGGCCAGGGAGACAGGCAATGAGACAGTATTAATTTTTTGCCCAACAATTCCTTGGCTCTTGAGAGTTCAAAAAATGGTGTTAAAACTCATCAGTATTTCTTTTGTTTTAGAGTCTTACCCATATAAATGTACCAGCTTATAAGTATATGTTTATAAAGGAGAATACCATACAGTATCAACCATAATTTATGTTACTTATCTAATTTAAAGTAGATATGATTTAGAAACTATAGTGTTTCCCTAGGATACCTGCTTATCAGTTTCTAGACTTGGACAGAATAAAAGCCCAATGAAAATTATTATGAAGTATTTAAATATTTATGTTAAGGCCAAGCCACAAATTAGTCTCTGTCTAGAAATCTCTAACAAGCTGAAACATACAAAAACTTCTGACTGATAGCTTTGTTTTCACTTCTAAATAAGACATGTAAGAGCAGCTATTGGCAAATTTATTATTAATTTAGTCATGAAGGTCCAGGTGGCTGTTGTAATCAAAAGGGGTACTTTCTTCTTAGCTCTTCTACTTTAGTCCTTCAAAGAGTTTTGATTTCTTTAAGGTGCCCCTTCTGTACCCAAAGTGAGTTGAGTTTTGCCAGGTTTTACTCTGATCGTGCAAGATTCTTGCTGAGAGAAGCTGAAGTTCATTTCCTTGATGCTTATCAGAACAGGCTCATTTCAATATAAATATGAGAAAAAGGAAAATGATCCATTCTGACTCATTCTGATAACTTCAACTTTAACTTTAAAATTGCTCAGAAACAACCTTCTGGTCTGGAGGAAAAAATGGCTGGAAAAAAAAGCAATGAGGCAATTTATTAATGAATATGTTTATTAGTGCCATATACAAAGGAGAAAAAAGAAAGAAAAGGCATCCTTGGTTTAATTTCTAGAATAAAAGGAAACTATTGAAATTGTATGTGTGTGTGTGTGTGTGTGTGTGTGTGTGTGTGTGTGTGTGTGTGTCCAGGGAAAGATCCATCCATCCAAACTCATTAAACTTATTAAACTTATTAAATTATAGTATGTCCTTTATGGTCAGTCAAAAAATTAATAATTATATTTAGAAAAGTAAATGTCAAATTAACTCTGTCAGAAGTTAAGCAGAAAAGTACAATAAAATATTAGAAATTATTGGTGAAATAAGGTGATTTAATAATTATGAAAATAGAGAAGAGAAAAATATTGTTGAAGGCTACAACATGTTCATTCCATTTCCCTTTATCAGAATCAATTTTATAATTATGCTACTCAAAGGTACTTTGTTCCTAGTGGCTGTGATTTTCGGGTAAAGGAATCTAAGGCAGGATCCATCTAGTAATTTACAAATAGGAAAACATCATCAAAAATTTAGATTGCTCAATGGGGGCTCAAATACAGGTGAGTCTTCTGATTTGCCATTCTCAAGTTAGAATGTATGTTGGACTAATTCTTATTCCTGTTTCTAGTAATGACAACACAGCCTTGTGGAAAGTAGTACTACTTGCAAAGATGAAGAGAGTGGGTGACATGTTTCTTAGGATGGCTTTGTAGAGAGAGCCAAGAAAATTGTATGATTGCACAAACAGGAAATACTTTCTTAGGCATTCCAAAACTGGAGAGTCACTGGAGCAATAGCTCCTCTTTGGAGATGAAAGTGATAACAGCTTTACTTTGCTTTAGATTTCACCAAGTGCTTTCTCAAATATTGAAGGTTAAGCCCATACATTGGTCATTCATGTTTTATTTCCTTTTCTTTAATCAGATTCATGTGGAGTTAACAATTAGCTAGAGAGAATAGAATATTTGATTGAGATATGAGGGTGAAGCTTAGGCTACTGAAGCAAGACAGATCTAGTTGAGAGGATGAAAATATGAGTTTGACTTCTACCCTTAAACAAATCTCCTCTTATTCATTCCTTTCTCCTCTTCTATATTTGGAGTCATCACATCTGATTTCTAATGTTCCCTGAAATAGTTACATCTTATATTTGTATAAAATTTTCCTGTTTACATTCTATAAGACTAAATCAGAACAGAATTACTTTAAATGGAATTTTTTAATGAATATGAGTGGATATACATATAAGATTTTTTCTGTTACTACTAGATCAATAAAATTACCTTCTAACTAACACAATTTCTAAATGTCTTCTTAGACACTATTATCAATTTTCTTGCCCAAGTTTAGAATATTTTTTAGATTATTGCTAAGGTTAAACTTGTAGTTAAGGACAGACTTGTTTCTACTCACACTCCTATCCCTGGAAAGATTTCTTAATGCTCACTAAAGGATGAACAGGCTAAAATGTCTCAGCCCAAATCCATTCTCTACTTAGTTCCATGCCCAGGCTTGCTCCTACTCAGCCCTCAGAAAAAGAGCTCTGCCCTGACCCTCGGAAAGAAGGGACTATAGCCAGGAAGCAATAGAACACTAATTGCTGCCCTCAGGAGGGCAGTGCACACCTCACCTCCTACTGCTGCCAACATACACCAGCCAAACAGGATGACATCCCTTTTGGAGGGATTCTGACAGGCTGCAATTATTCCTGGGAGGTAGAAAGATGTTAGTCATCTGGTCCCAACTCTTACAACTAACTAGTTGGATGATCTTGGGAAAATTGCCTTGGATTAAACCAAACAGTCCATAACTAATTTGGCCAAAATGGATCTGCTTACACCCAAGTAATGAGATTCACTTAATATTTAACAGACATTATTGATTAACTATTGTACTGGCCTTAGGAGACTCAATGGAAATAAAAGGTGCATCTGTAGAGTACCTTTACTCTTTTACAAATATTGATTAATTTTATATACTATGTCCAGTGCTAGACAGGATGCTGGGGATTCAGAGATGGCTAAAACCATCACTGACTTCATGAAACTCTTAGTCTTGTAAGATACATGAAAAAGAAAACAAATATTCACAGTGCACTGTTTTGAGCACAATGATACAGATGAGAGCAGGTGTGATATGTCCACGGAAGAACACAAGGCAGAACCTAACTCTGTTGCAGTGAGGCCCATGGTGTCACAGTTAGCTCTCAGGATGACAGGTACTGGAGCTAAGTCTTAAAAGAAGAGTAGGTTGTTTGCACAAACATTTACAAATTATTTTCTCAATATTTGTATTAGTAGTTCACTTGTTTTTATTGCTGATTAGTACTCCATTATGTAAACATACCATGACTGGTTTATCTACTTTGTTGATGAAGAACATTTAGGTTATTTCCAGCTAGGGTTCCTTGGATTTGTTTTTATTGCTCATTAGTATTCCATTGTATAAATATATCATGACATGTTAAATTTGTAAAAAACTGCCCAACTTTGTCCAAATGATTGTAATTTATTCATTTTCATTAGCAATGTATGAGAACTCCAGTTATTCCACATCCTCTCCAACAGTTGACACAGTGATGTTTAAAAAATTTTAACCATTCTAGTTAGTGTGAAATACTATTCTTAGTGTCTTTAATTGCTTTTTCCTGATAATAAGTAATGTTTGACATCTTTTCATGAACTTATCGACTATTTCTATACCGTCTATTGGAAAGTAACTTCAAGTCTTTTGCTCATTTTCATTGATTGATTTTTCTCCTTCTTACATATAGAGAAAGATATTTTATGTATGTGTGTTCATAAAACATTTTTTTTCTCCCAGTTTGTGTCTTGTCTTTTCATGTTCTTAGCAATGTTTTTTCATGAGTAGACTTTAAAAATTTTAATGAGGTCCAATTTATCATCATTTTGTGTTTGGGGTTTTTTGTGTCTTTTCTAAACAATTTCACCTACTTTGAAGTTGCAAAACTATTCTGTATTTTTTTTTCTAAAAGATTTATGGTGTTAGCTTTATGTTTAGGCCTCAAAACAATGTTTGTGAATGGTGTAACATTAAAAATGGCATCTTAAAATTCATTTTAAATTTCATTTCAAGCTGTTTTTGCTGCTATATATAGAAGTAAAGTTTATTTTTTGTATAGTGACATTGTATTCTGGAACCATGCTAAATTAACTTGTGGGTTCTAGAAACATTTTTATAGATTGATTAGGATTTTCTACATAAATAATCATGTCATCTGTGAATAAGAGTTTTACTTCTAGGTTTTCAATCTTTATGGGTTTTTTTCTTGCTTTATTGTAATGTTTATGACATTACTACATTGCTGAATAAAGTCATGAGAACATAAATCTTGCCTTGCTACCAGAATTAGGGGGAAAGTATTTAATATTTTACCAATAAATATGATATCTGTAGTTTAACACACAAATCCTTTATCAGGTTAAGCAAATGTTATTCTAGTTGCAGTTTGCTGATTTTCTTGTTTATTCTCACCTGAAGATATTTTTTCCATTGCTTTTTAGAGAGAGAGTAGAAGGGAGAGAGAGAGAGAAAGAGAGAGAGAGAGAGAAAGAGAAAGAGAGAGAAACATCAATGTGGAAGAGAAACATCAATTGGTTGCCTCCCTCGCATGCCCAGACCAGGGCCAGGATCAATCCTGCAACCGAGGTATGAACTCTTGGCTGGAATTTGGGACCCTTCAGTCCACTGACAGATGCTCTAACCACTGAGCCAAATGGATAGGGCAGTTTGCTGTTTTGTAATCATAAAAGAGTATTGATGTTGTCAAAACCCATTTTTGCAAATACTGAAATGGTTAATATAATTTCCCTCACTCCCTTTTCTTTTTCCTTTTTTAGAAAGAGTGGAAGGGAGGAAAGGGAGAGAGAGGAAACACACACAGAGAGAAATATCCATGTGAGAGAGACACCTACCACACACATGCACCCTGAACACCGGCATAAGATTGAACCTGCAACCCATGTACCTGCCCTTGACCGGGAATAGAACCTGTGACCCTTTGGTGTGAGGGCCAACGATCTAAACACTGAGCCACAGAGGCCTGAGCCCCCTTTCTTCTTTTAATGTGGTAAATTGCTCTGATTGATTGCACTGATTGCATTCCTGGAATAAAAACCCATTTGGTCATTTTATTTTCTTTTTTATATAGAACCAGATTGATTTGCTATGTTAAGGATTTAGATTTTATGTCTATATTCATGAAGGATATTGGTCTTTATTTGTAATGTCTTTGACACGTTTTGGTAACAGGATTATTCTAGCCCTATAAAATAAGTTGAGAAGTGTTCCCTCTTACACTTCTTACTAACATATTTTGTGTAAAATTTTTTTTCTTAAATATTTTATAACTATCACCAGTAAAATCATCTGAGCTTGAATTTTTCTTTGTTGAAATGTTTGAATTCTAGATTCAATTCCTTTAAGACATATAGGTTTTTCATATTATCAATTACTTTCTGAATCTGTTTTGGTGAGATTAAATTTTCAAAGAATTTCTCAATTTTATGTTATCAAATTTTTTGGCAGAAAGTTGCTTTAATGTAGTTTTTACTATCCTTGGCTATATAACAATAGCAATATTCCCTGTTGATATGTTACTGTTAATGGTAGTAATTTGTATTTTAACTCTTTCTTAAGTGCTTATCAATTTTATTATTATTTTCAAAAAAATGCTTGACTTTGTTGTTTTTATTGTTTATACATGTTCTTTCATTTTGCTTGTTCTTTAATATTTTACCAATTTTACTTTCTTCGGCTTAATCTGGGTGTAGTTCTTCTTTTTCTAACTTCTTTCTTTTGCACTTTTACTTTATTTAATAGTGAAAGAAACAAAAAGTGTTGCCATCATGTACTAAAAATATAAATTCTGAAATTAATTTAACTTCTTCCAGTACTTACTAAAAGTTTATTTTCTAACTTCTTAAGATGGATGCTTAGCTTATTGGTTTTACATATTTTTATTTTCTTTCTTTTTATTAATTTATTTTTTTACTTTATTTTGTGTGTGTGTGTTTTAAGTTATTACAGATGTTCCCCTTTTTCCCACATTGATCCCCTCCACCTGGAACCCCCACCCACAGGCCTTCACCACCCTATTGTCTGTGTCCCTGGGTTATGCATATATGCAAATACATTCTTAGGTTAATCTCTCTCCACCCACCTAACCACCCTTGCCTTCCCTCTGTGATTCATCAGTCTGTTCCATGCTTCTATGTCTCTGGATCTGTTTTGTTCACTGGTTTATTTCATTCATTAGATTCCACATATGAGTAAAATATGGTGATACTTGTCTTTTTCTGACTGGTTTATTTTGCTTAGCACAACACTATCCAGGTCTCACCATGCTGTCTCACGGGATAAGGGATCCTTCTTTTTTACAGTTGCATAGCATTCCCTGATGTAAATGTCCGAGAAGATGCTTGATATGATTTCAATCTTCTTGAAATTTGAGAGACTTGTTTTGTGCCCTAACATGTGTTCTATCTTTGAGAATGTCCCATGTGTACTTGAGGAGAATGTATATTATGCAATTTTGGGGTGAAATGTTCTGTAAATGTCAATTAAATCCATCTGATCTAGTATGTCATTTAGAGTCACTGTTTCCTTGTTGAATTTTTGTCTGGAATACCTATCCAGTAAAGTCAGTGGGATGTTAAAGTCCTTTACTATAATTGTATTGCTGTCAATCTCCTTTTAAATTGCTCCAGAAGTTTTTGTTCTTTTTCCAGCCTGTGTGAGTCTTTTGTTCTGAGGTGGGTCTCTTATAGACAGCATATATTTGGGTCTTGTTTTCTTATCCATTTAGCTATCCTGCGTCTTTGAGGGGTGCATTTAATCCATTTATATTTAAGGTTATTATTGCTAGATACTAATCTATTGTCATTTTATTTCTTTATGCCTATGTTTCTCTTTCTATTTCAACTTATTATAGCAATCCCTTTAATATTATAATGCTGTTTTGGTGGTGATAAACTCCTTTAGCCTTTTTTTTTTTTGGTCTGGGAGCTCTTTATTTCACCATCTAGTTTGAATGATAGCTTTGCTGGCTAGAGTAGTCTTGGTTTCAGATACTTGCTTTTTATTAACTTGAATACTTCATGCCATTCCCTTCTGGTCTGTAGAGTTTCTGATGAGAAATCAGTCAACAGCCTTATGAGAGCTCTCTGTAGGTAATGGATTGCTTTTCTCTTGCTGCCTTAAAATTCACTCTTTGTCTTGAATTTTTGGCATTTTAATTATGATGTGTCTGGGCATGAGCCTCTTTGGGTTCATCTTGCATGGGATTCTCTGCCTCCTTGAACTTTTTCCTTGACCAGGTTAGGGAAGTTTTATGCCATTATTTCTTCAAACAGGTACTCTATCCCTTGCTTACTATCTACCTCTTCTGGCATTCCTGTGATACAAATATGGTTATGTTTCATGTTGTCCCACAGCTCCCTTAAACTGTCCTCCTGTTTTTTAATTTTTTTCTTTTTTCTCCTCTGATTGAGTGACTTATTTTATACTCTGTCTTCTAATGTGCTTATCAGATCTTCAGCTTCCCCTAATCTTCTGTTTATTCCTTCCAATGTATTTTTTATTTCTACTATGTCATTCTTAATTTCATTCATAGTTTCCATATCTTTTCTCATGTTGTTGAGCAACCATATGATCAGTATTTTGAACTCTATATCTGATAGATTTCTTATGTCCATTTTATTTGGTTTTTCTTCTGGAGAATGCTTTTGTTCTTTCATTTGGGGCTTAATTTTTTTTGTGTCTCCCCATTTTGGCTGCCTGTTTGGATTTGTTTCTATATATTAGGTAGATCTGTTAGGACTCCCAGTCTTTTAGATGATCTCTGGTGTAAGCCAATGACAGATACTGTTTGTGACTAGCCTTGAGTACCCTGTTTGAAGCTTTCAGCACTCCACAGCTTGTGGTTCTCTCTCCTGGGGCTGAGTGCATTTGGAAAGGACCAAGATGTCCACTAAGGTCTGTTTTTTCCTAGTCCTGCATTCAGAAGATCAGGCAAAGATTCAAAGCACCTAGAGACTGATTGTTATTCAGTCTCTTAATGAGCCTCAGGCTGTAGAAACTCCACAGGATGGGGTGAGAGGTTTTCCAGCAGAGTGGAGCAATTGCTTCCCTACCCCAAGCAAAAGCTGCTTGGATGGTAAATGGCGGCCTGAGAAAGATGTCCTCTGCTGTATGGGGGAATGACTCAGCACAGGAATCCAGATGGCTACCCTCTGAGCTCTATCCCCTGAGCCAGCATCTCTAGATTCTCCTCACACAGCTCTACTCCACTCTGCCCTCCATCCACCAAAGCCCAAGGTGAATGGCTGCACATGAAACTTTGTGTGTTGGTACTTTAAGAGGGTGCCTGCATTTCCCACCTCCTCTCCCTGGCAGACAGAAACCTCACTGCTTTTCACAGCCACATGTTATTTGCACACTTTTCTCAGTTCTGGTGCTCTGGGCTATGAAGCCCAGCTTGGGGTTTAGGCCCCAGGGTTCTCGGTGGAAACCTACCACAACTGAAATATCCCTCTGGAACTTCAGCTGTTGCTTATGGGAGCCCAGCCAGCTCTTTTGTGCCTCCACACTTCCTACCAGTCTCTATGCAGTCTCCACTTTATGTTCTTGGATATGAGGGTTCTCTCCAGCTTACCTTCAGTTGATTATTCAGGATGATTTTTCTGTATTTTAGTTGTAATTCTGGTTTGGTCCTGGAAGAGTTTCAGTGTAACTCCCACTCAATCCATCACCCACATCTTTTTATTTTCTAATATGAACATTTACTAGTATAAATTTCCTTCTAAACACTTCTTTAGCTGCATCTCACAATTTTTGGCACATCGTGTCTTCATTATCATTTTCTCTTTTCTTTTCTTTTTGCTTTTTTAATCCTCACTGAGGATAGTTTTTTCCATTGCTTTTCAGAGAGAGTGGGGGAGAGAGAAAGAAAGTGAGAAAGAGAGAAACATTGATGTGCGAGAAACATGTTAGTTGGTTGCTCTCCACACTTGCCCCAACCAAGGCTGGGGATTGAACCTGCAACCAAGTTACATGCCTCTGGCTGGAATCAAACTTGGGACCCTTCAGTCTGCAGTTTGATGCTCTAACCAGTGAGCCCAATTATCTAGGGCTATTTTGTTTCTCATATTTTTAATAATTCCCCTTGCACTCATTCTTTGATCCATAGGTTATTTAATGTGTTCTTTGATTTACAACTATTTAAGAGCATTTCTAGATATTTTATAATTATTTATATATCTTATTGATTTCTAGATGTATTTTAATTAATATATCTTGTTATTTATTCCTAATTTATTTTTACTGTAAGATTTCAATAATTTTAAGTGTATTCAAACACAGTCTAACTCAGTGAATGTTGTAGGTGCACTTGAAAGAATGTGTATTCTGAAATGTGGGGTAAGCTGTTCTATACTATAACTGTCAACCAGGTCATGTGGGTTGATAGCATTTCTCAAATGTGCTATACTTACTGATTTTTACATTTTTCTTTTAAATTAAAATTTATATTCAATATTACTTTGCATTAGTTTCAGATATACAGCATATGATTAGGCAATCATGTACTTTATGAAGTTTACTTCTCGATATTTCCAGTACTTACATGGCACCATATAAAGTTATCACAATCTTATTGACTATATTTCCTATGCTGTACTTTACATGTTACTGTTTTGTAACTACCAATGTGTATGTCTTGATCCCTTCACTTTACTTACTGATTTTGCATGCATGTTTATTTGTTCTATGAATTACAAAGAAAAAGTATTAAAATCTCCATTTATGGCTTGTATTTATATTAGTTCTATCAATCATTGGCTCATTTATTATGAAATTCTGTTAATAAGTGAATGCATATTTTTATTGTTAATGCATTGTTTTATATTCCTGATCAACTTACTCTTTTGTAATTATGAAGCTTATTCTTTATCTCTGATAATATCATTTGTCTTTAGGTTTACTTTGGATGTTAATAGTATAGCCATACCAGCTTTATTATGCATATTATTTGCACATTATACATTTTCCATCCTTTTACCTTCAACCTGACTTTATATTTAATATATGGTTCTTGTTGACAGCATATAACTGGGCCCTGCTTTTTTACCCATTCAGAATGGACTTTTCTGGCTTTTAATTGAAGTGGTTAGCACTTTTACATTTAATGTGATTATTGATATGGTTGGGTTAAAATCTATCTTTTTATTCTTGTCACACTTAAGATTTTTTTGTGCTGTTTTGTTTGTTTCTTTGTTTTGGTATGGTTTTTGCTTTTCATTCCTTTTTCCTTCTTTTTTAATGAATATAATTTTTAGCATTTTCTCTTTTTTCTCTATTGACTCTTTACCTATACCAATAACTGTAGCTATATAACAAAAGATGTTCTCAAAATTACAATAATGAAGCTTTAATTTATAATAAATTAAATTAAAATTTCATTTGAAATTAAATTAATTAAAAGTAAAATTAATATTATATTACTTTACTTACAGCAGTATATTTACATTTATCTACTTTATCTCTTGTGTACAGTCATCGTATAATTCATATCTATATATATTATAATCTGACCTGAAATGTTATTATTTTTGTTTTAAAAATTTTTAGAAGAAATTAAGATATAATAAATAATAGTCTTTTATATTTACCTATATATTTGTCATTTCCAAATCTCCTCACTCCTTTCTCTAGATCCACGTTTCAATCTGGCATCATTTCTCTGTGGTCTGAAGAATTTCTGTTAGTATTTCTTGTAGGCAAGTCTGCTAGTAACACTTCTCAACTTTGTTTATCTGAGTATCTCTATTTTACCTTCATTTCATTTCTTTTCTTTTTTTTTTGTTAAATATATCTTTATTGATTTCAGAGAGAGGAAAGGAGAGGGGGAGAGAGAGAGAGAGAAACATCAATGATGAGAGTCATTGATTGGCTGCCTCCTGCATGCCCCAGACTGGGGATCTAGCCCACAACCCAGGCATTTGCCTTGACCCAGAATCAAACCCTGATCACCTGGATCCTAGGTTGATGTTCAACCACTGAGCCACGTCCAGCCGGGCTACCTTCATTTCTTAAAAAAATGTCTTCACTAGGTTTAAAGTTATGAATTTAAATTTCTTTTACTTTAGCATGTAGAAGATATTATTTCATTATCTTCTGATCCCCATTTTTTTTTATAAGAAGACAACCATCAATTCAAATCATTGTTTCCTTGTAGGTAAACATACATATACCTATGTAGTATGCTTTCTGGATGCTTTTGAGATTTGTTCTTTATATTTGTCTTTCAGCACTTTGCTATGCTGCATGTAGATGCCATTTTCTTTGTGTTTTTTCTTTTTATTTCACTAGGTTTCTTGAATCCATAGGTTGATGTTTTTCATTAAATTTAGGAAATTTTTGACCATTATATCTTCATATTTTTTCGGCCCTGTTCTGCTCTTAAAATTTCTATAACATGTATGTTGGAGAGTTTGATGTTATCACATAGGTCCTGAAGGTTCTGTTCCTTTTTTCAATATTTTTTCTCTGTTTCAGATGAATAAATTCTATGGATTTTTCTTCACACAGCATTTCTTCTGCAGTTTACAATCTGCTTTGAAGCCCATATAGTATATTTTTCATTTCAAATACTGCACCTTTCAGTTCTAGTATTTCCATTTTCAACTATTTTTATTATTTTGTTGCTATTTCTCATATGTTGGTTCATTAGCTGCACCTTTTCCTTTAAATTCTTGAATATATTTATCTTGTTTAAAATACTATGCCCTAACCCAACATCTGGATAACCTGAGTCTGTCTTGATTGTTTTTTTTCTTGGTTTTGTGCCATGTTTTCTTTCTCTTTCTCAAGTTATTAATTGATAGTGCATTCAACACAGATATTGCAGAAAATCTGGTTTACAGTGTCTTTAATTAGAGTTATATTTTGTCTGGCAAACAATTAAATTACTTGCTATCTTCCTTGTCTTGTCAAACTTAGTTTATTTGTCAGGGTGGCCTAGTCCATTTTTTCTTTAGTCCTAGGGTATGGCCCTTATCTGGGGGGGTGTGGTCTTTGCTCACAGGGTGTGGTGTTTTGTGGGTATGAACTAAATGCCCATAGTTCTCTACCATTCTAACTAGGGTAGAATTTGGTTTTTCACCTTATGTAACTTCTAATATTTCTTGTTCTGCTCTCAACTCTGAAGCAATCATACATTTTTAAGCTCACACAAATTCCATCCCTGAATACACAGCCTAGCCCTGAACCAAGGATTCATCAAAAACACATACACAAGATTCCTAAGGTCCTTTCTCTTAGATCCTTTCTTTCCAGTACCCTGCTTTGAGAGCGCCAGGTACTTCAGCAATCCTGAACTCTCATCTTAGCTTCCATATATCAGCAAAATCACTGTTCTTTACTTGGGTTCTATCTCCTGGTGCTGCAGCCCAAAATATGCCTGCAGGAGGAAATTTGAGGCTTATCTCATGTTTCCTTATCTCAAGGACTCTCTGCTACTCAATGGTGGAAAATTTCATATATCTTTTTGTTCAATTTTATAGCATACCAGAAAACAAATTTGGTAACAGTAACTCTGTTTCAGCGGAAGAATTGTCACAATTTATTTAACTTGTATCCTCAATGCCTGTCCTGTAATCAATACATCAATGTAGGATGGATGCATGCACACATACATGGATATAAGAACAGTTGGATTAGTGGAGGGATTTGAGAAAGAAACATGCTGTATTTTCCCAACATTATGTTTTCTCCTTAGTACTTCTTACAATCTAACACATTATATACTATATGTTACTCTTTTCTTGGTCTTTGTTTTTGTATCACTCCCACTAGAATGTAAGTGCCATGTGGATATGGTATTTTGATTTTTGTAGTGATTTATTCCTACTACTAGAATAGTGATTGGCATATACAAACTGCGCAATAAGTGTGTTGTTAGAGTTGACTGATAGATTTATAAGGATGATCTGGCTTACTTTTATACTAAATAATGAAGTAAAAGTTGAGTAGGCATAAAATCTGTCAAAGGATAGTTAATTTTTTTGGGGGGAGGGTCATTTTAGAATATCCTGTCATTTTGACTGACAACTGGAATGTTCATTCCAGCTATACAGTCCTTTTTCTGTTTCTCATTATGTGAAGCACATTTATGCTCCTGCCTTAGAAACTTTGCTATCACATCTACCTAAACTCATATCTTTGCTCTTTGCATGGATTATCATTCAGAATTCAAACATCTTCATTTCAGAGAGATCTCCCCTGATCTAAAATAGAGCTACCTACACTACATCCTTAGTTTCTCCCTATCATAACACCATGCTTGATTTTCTTAAGAGAACATTTCCCTTTCTGAATTATCTATTATATTTTTACATACTCATAGTCTTATCTGTATTCTGAGGTGATAAGCCCTATAAGAACTGGACTCTCATGGGACCTCTTCAAGGTAATGCTGAGAGCCTAATATAGTGCTTAGTCCTCAGTAGGCACTCAAGAAATCTTTCTGAGTTTAGATAGAATTCTAAGATGGCCCCCATTATCTGTAACCCTTGGTGTTACTCCTATGATTATGTTATGCAACATGGCAAAGGAATTTTGCATATGTAATTAAATTTACTAATCAGTTGGGTATGAGAAAGGGCGATTATATGGGTCAAGGGAATGTAACACTTGAACCCTTTCAAAGCAGCATTTTCTCTGGTTGAAAGCAGAGGAGGAAGTCAGAGGGATTCCAAGGGCAAGAAGGATTTGATGAGCTATCACTGACTGAAGATAGAGGGGCCACCTGAGAATCAGAGAGAAACTTCTCTGGAAGCAAGCAAGGAAACAGAGACCTCTCAATCCTACAGCTACATAGAGTGAATTCTTCTAACAACCAAATAAACTGACTAACAGTTATTTCCCCAGAGCTTCCAGATGAAAACCCAACCTGGCTGACAACTTGATTTGGCCTTGTGAGAAACTAAACAGAGAACCCAGTTGAGACTGTCCAGATTTTAGACCTACAGAATAGTGAGATCAGAAACAGGCACTATTTTAAGCAACACAATTCATGGTGACTTCTTATGCAGCAATAAAAAACACACAAGCATTCAATAAATATTGGTGTCTTACCATCAGCCATATCACAGCCACTTTCAGTCTCAAGGATGGCTTTGTCTCCTTCTTTACAGAGATTACAGGGGTCTACTGGTTTGTGATACATTAACTTAGCTCCACACAACGTCAGAAATGTGCCTTGGCAGTCCCTCATCAGCAAAGGATGGTTATATCTGTGCTCTCCTATCTTCTCCTTTTTTAAAACTTTTCTTTATTGTTGAAAGTATTTCAGGTGTCCCCTTTTTTCCCCATTGCTCCCTTCCATCCCACACCCATCCCCACCCCAGGCCTTCAGCACACTATTGTCTATGTCCATGGGTTATACATATATGCATTTAAATTCTTGGCTAATCTCTCCCTTCCCCTCCACCCTCACCTTCCCTTTGAGATTCATCAGTCTGTTCTATGCTTTTATGTTACTGAATCTATTTTGTTCATCAGTTTATTATGTTCTTTAGATTCCACATATAAGTGAGATCATGTGATATTTGTCTTTTCTGCCTGCTCACCTCCAGGGAAGAGATACTTCTTTTATAGGTTTATTGTTTCCCTGGTAATTTTAAACATAGGGTAACCCACTTTGTTAGAATATTGCTTCCTCTATCATCTTTTTTACCTCATATGTGCCCCTTTCTGTCCATCAGATATTTCAACTTTGTCTACAAATAAAAATGAGCAGATACATCATCTCACTGTACTTGACTTAACTGTCAAACTTTTTGAAAGAGGAGTCAGGACTCACTTCCTCATTTTGCTCATCATCAACCAATTTTTTAATATAATTTTATTTATTTTGACAAAATTAATATGCTTGTCACAGCTGCCTCTGCAGAGTTAGAAAATGTCAAGTAATACAACACAACATAAATAATACAAATAATGATAGTACTACATTGTTAACATTAAGCTGATTCATTTAAGGGTTAACAGCATCAAGAGTTGTTTCAAAGAAACTAAACACTGGGAGATACTATAGATACATAGTAAGTATTAATTGGTCTGAATGGTACTTACAACCCTTGAGAAATTTGTTTTCCCACATAGTTATTTCCATCTGAGATCAAACACAAACCATACTACTGAAAGGTTTCTCTGTTTGGGTGCAGTGTGATGCTATTGGAATGGTACTTAGATGTCAAGATGATATCTCTAACACCATGGATTTACACAGCGCCATGCTTCACAGAAGCTTAATTGTGTTGTTGCTTGAAAGACAGCTTTGTACCAAAGATCTGGTGCTGTGCAAGTACCAGATGGTTACCCTGGAAAGTATCTTCTCAGAAACAGGTGGCTGTTCCATCTCACTATCTTGCCCAAAAGTGAAGAAGTCCTGCTTTGCCTTATCTCTGTATTATTCAGGAAGCCAGATCTCAGTGCAGAAGCACTGTTGACAATGAAAGGTTTTTTTCTTCCAGTGGTGCCAAACACATAGTAAGCACCCTTAGATACTATTTATTGATCTTTTAAGTTTAAAACTATCTCTGGCCCAATTTTACAGAGTACTTGCCTCCAGCTGCCTGCTCGGCATCTCTTCTTGAATCTCTGCTACTTAAGAGTCAAAGTAGAACTACTGATTCTTATCCACACTTCCTAATCCATGTCCTAAGCCAAATCGACTCCCACCCCAAATTCTCGCCATTTTTGTAAATGGCACTACCATCCACCAAATTGCTCAAGACAAAAATACAAAGGTTCTTGTGGATCACCCTAATCCTAGAACATCCACCAGATTCACTGGTAAGTTTGTGATAATCTCCCAAATGTGTATATCTCTAACCCAATCAAAGCCTACTTTAAATGATTCAACTGCAGCCCAAGTCAACATCCTCTCTTGCCTAACTGGCCTCTCATCTTACACTCTTGTCCCTTTAAAGTCCATGGTCCAGTCAATTTTCCAATAGCCTGTAACAATGCAAAACAGAACATTTCTCTCCCATTCATTGCGCCAGCCATAAGGCCCTAATGACCTGCCCTTGCCAAAGGAGATCCCCATCTGCTACCCCTTTTCCACTCTCTCAACACTCCCCAGCCACATGGGCCATGTCTTTGACCATCCAACACACTGGGTGAATCCAGGCTCCTGGGCTTGGCACTTGCTGGTCCTGCTGTTTAAAATGTCAGTCTTTTAGATCTATGAGGAACTTTGTCTGTTTTGTCTTTCAGACCACATTTCAAATATCACCTCCTCAGATTGTCCTGACCTCTTTCCTCTCAATCATATACTCTGTTTTTTTCATAACAATTGATTATATCTAAAAGTACTCTTTGCTCATTTACATATATTATGTGCCTCCCCACTAGTTTATAAGCTCCTTGAGCTCAGAGACTGACTATTGGTCACTGCTGTGTCCCCAGCATGTACAAGTGTGACTAGCTCTCTGGCTGAAAATGCAAGTAAGGCCAACATTTGTCTTCCTGAGTCCTGAAATTCTGAATCTTTTACAGAGTAATATTTGTCGATGCTCAGTCACACACAGTATAAAAGAATCTAAGGTCAATTTTCCAGAAAACAAAACAAAACAAAAACAGAGACAATGTATCCAAAATGATAAAGGTGCATTTAGGCATCATTTGAATACCACCTAAGATCTGATTTTCAGACTACCCCCCAAAGTGCAGCCAGGGAAGTTGAAACTCCAGGGACCCAAGAACCTCTCTTTTGCCAGAATAGCTCTGCTTTAATATGCTTTATTTTTATATAATATAATTGGCTTTCACAGAGAGGATGATGAATAAATGAGATTCCACCACTGAAAAAGAATGTGACTGCTTAATGCATATGTTTATGTGCATTTCAAAGTCCTCTTCTGAACCTCCAGAAGTAGATGTAAGGTGTTTCTTGCAAGCTCACACTTGGTCCTGCTTTCTAGTCCCACCGTTGCTGCCCTAGTTGAGACCCTTATCCCCTTATTTTGATCCTGACAGTACCTGGAAGTGCCTTCTGCCTCCTTTTCTGTCCCTTCTGATATTTTCTTCTTTACCCTGCTGTTAAATTAATGTGACTACTCCCAAGCCCAAATCTGAGCTGCCCCTCCCCTAGTGTCTCCTGAGCCTACTGAACTCATTTCACACTCTGAAGCCTTGCTTGCACTGCCTCCCTTACCGCACTCTGTCTTCAAGATCTCTGCCCCTGCACTCCCCCCAGGCCTGTTGTGTTTGATTACTCACTCAACATTCTCCAGCAAGGCCTTAAATTTTTCCTTTTCATACATGGCTACGCTCTGGCCAGTCTTCATGCCAATTCACCTTTCCACTTGTACTTGCCAGTGCAAACTTGACTTGTGCTCCTTTAGGCTTCTCCATTCCCCACCATTGGGGAAGGAGAGTGGCATCATTTCTCTCTCCTTCTGTGCCCACAACTCTTTGTTTGCACAACTACTGTAACACAAATCAAATCATGCTATACACCTTTCTGTACTATAGAGGGAGTCTGTACTGACAGGGAAAGATGAGATTTAGAGCTGAGGAAATTCAGTTGCTGGTTCCACTGCACCCATACTACTTGTGTAAGCGTTGATCGTCTCTGAGCTTCAGCTTCTTTACCTATAAAATATTTATAATAATAACTACCTCTCAAAGCTGTTGAGAGTGTTGACATATGTGAAAATAACTTGGAAGCTATAAATGCGAAGTAGTCTCATTCCCACTTGCTACTTGAGGGCAAAAACCATTTCCATTTATCTTTGTACCTGACCCTCAGCCCCAATGTATGCCAGTATCTAGCAGAGTCCATTCATGTTGATGTAATTTTGAGAAAAAGAGAAAGGACCCATTCTGACACATACTTAATAATTCAACTTGGACTTTCAAGTCACTCAGAATTCTTTCTGATATGGAGAGGAAAAAATGACTGAAAAAAAGATTTTAGGTTACTTATTATCTGCTTTTATTTGCATGGCAGTTTATTTGTGGGCAGGTCCAGCTGAGCCTCTGAAAAGCTCACTATGAAGTTAAGACTATGCTGGGTCTTTCCTCTGCTCTGAGAATTCTAGCCCCCCAGAGTTTTGGGAGCTCCCAGCCTAGGATCCCTTTGAGAGAAAACTTGAATGACACATTTGGGTTAAGACATATACCTGTTTGTTAGATGGGCAAGGTGTATGATACATTTTCAGAATGGGGCTAGACAGGAGGAAAAGAAATGGGCTCCCCTGAAGTGATGCTTCATGGAGAAGCGAGCAAGGTTTGTATGATATAGAGAGCAGGCATTTCAGAGGAAAGAGTGCTGACTTTCCTCTGGCACAACTCCTTTCCCATCTTGTAGTGCTGGAACACCATGTCTGGCCATTCAGGATGTGCACTGAACAAGGACACACATGTGAAGATATTATTCATATAGTAAATTAGCACATAGGTTGTAATTTTTTTCCAAAGGAAAGTCAAGCAACTTAAGGAAGGGGTGATTTTTTATTTGGGCTGGGGACTCTGTCAGGGTACTCTTGGAAGGAGAGGGTCTTTGATAATAGCAAGAACTATGCCATTAAGAACCCAATAAAGAGGCAACACAAAAATCTCAGTTATATCATGCAGGAGAATTAAGAAAAAGACATGCTCATTCTATAAGGAAATGCCTGGAACTGGCCTTACAGCCGGTGCCTTTCAGGATGGATTGGTAGAAGGTTGCACAGCCTATTTCCTCACCCATTTTCATTCTGACCACTATGCTGGATTGTCTAAAAACTTCACATTTTCAGTTTATTGTAGTAAAATAACTGGCAATTTGTTGAAGAACAAACTTCATGTGCAAGAACAATATTCCTCTATTACCAATGAACATGAATGTATAGTGAATGGTGTCAAAATGCTTTACTTGATGCCAATCACTGTCCAGGTGCTGTCATGTTTTTATCTTCCCGATGGTAATGTCATACTGCACACCAGAGACCTCCAAGCAGATTCCACCATGGAACATTTTCTTCTTGCTGGCCAGAAAGTCCATATGCTTTATTTATACCACAAATTGCAGCCCAGAATACTGCTTTCAATCTCAGTGAGAGGTTATCCAGTTTGTCATCCACACTGCCTTTGAAGCCATAGCTCTAAAACCACGTATACTCTTATTGTCTATGACACTCATTCTATTGGAAAAGAGAAAGGTTTCCTAGCCACTGCTGATGTTGTACGTTCAAAAGTGGGCATGTCCCGAGAAAAAATGTAAAACATTAGTGTCTCAGTGTACCAGAAATTAATTCTTTCATCACTACAGACATATGTAACTGACTAGTTCACTTTCTTCCAATGATGCAAATTAATTTCAAGGGTTTACAGAGTCATTTAGAGACATATGATGGGAGATATGATTACATTTAGAGACATATGATGGGAGATATGATTAGATTTTGGTTTTTTTTGACCTACTAGATGGACACATTCTAATAAGTTAATGAGTATAACAACTGTGTACCCCAGACCAAAGGAAACATTTTAATATATGGATTCCTGATGGTGAACACAGCAGTTACCTAGAAATGAAACATTTGGTTCAGTAGCTGAAGCCCCGGAAAATTATACCTACCATGAATGTTAGCATCTTGAAATCTAAGAGCACAATGGAGAAATATTTTAAAGAATGGAAATTGAAAGCTAGATATTGATGTTACCTAGAAGGACTAAGAAGTAGTTAAGTAACTTAGGTGCAACTTGTTAGTTAAGTCTTCAGTGATATGAAATAAGTTTTATATGAAAAACCTCACAAAGGTCACTCATATAGCTTATTCTCTTATTTACATTTGAATAACATGTTCATGGTGCTGAGTACCTCTCAGCACCATCAATGATAACTGAGACTGGTCTTCCTAGTACCCTTGATTCATGCCCCTCCCGATGGGGGTAGTTATATTCTGCATCCAGCCTTAACAAAATAAATAAATAAATAAATAAATAAATAAATAAATAAATAAATAAATAAATAAATAAATAAATAAAAGCAGGTACAGAGACCAAAATCATTCATTATAATGAATAATTAGATTGAAAACATTGTATATAAATAATTATGTATCTTTAAAATTATTCAATACGGGGCATATTTTAATGAGATAAAACTTTTATATGTATACTTAAATAAAAAATTAATCTTAAAATAGGCTAAAAACAAAATAAAACAAAACCCAATGATTCTACTTTAGGGTAACTGCAGAAAAGCTGGTCTCAGAAGGTGGAGGGAGTTTCCCTACTGGTCAGAATGGAAAACAGCACCAGAGCTTAGTGGTCCAGAAGCAATTGACAGAGGACAGTAGGCAGTAAGCAGAGCACAGCAGAAGCAGGGTCTGCGGGTGTGTGCGAGGGTTCTCAAGTTCAGGCAAGTTGGCTTGCCTGCTCTGCCCTCTGACAGGGCTGAAACCACTACTATTGAAGCATGCACATAATTGCATCATCACTACTTTCTTACCATCTAGCCTAAAATCCCCCTCTTCTCCCCAGGAAATCTTTAAAGACAAGGACTATCTTATACTTATTTATACCCCTAGTATCTAGCACAAGACCTGGTGAATAATACCTATTTCATAAATCTGGTTGTTTGATTGATGCCTATGGGTTTTATAAATTTTATCCAGGACACTTCATATATCCCATTTTCTCTTTATCCCTTTTGTGTTTTCCTCCCAGACTTGGGGTTTTGTCACAAGAAGATAATATTTTCAACAAATAATATAAACCCTCACCTAACACACAAGCTAGAAAATACCATGGCAGAAACCCCCACAAAGAAGTCATCTTCCCAAGCCCATGTTTTCCACCCTTCTTCCATTTCCAAATTATCAAAAATACTTTTCTATATCCCCTGATCAAGCCAGTTTAGATGCTTTTATTCCAAGTCTGCTGGGTATAAAAAAACCCTGCATTTTACTCTGGGAAGGAATTATGTTTTTCCAAATAAGTGACTGGCTTGTCTAGCTGTCAAAATGTGGACTTTATTGGCACTCTCACCATAGTCCTAATTCAAGTTGTTGGGTCAGAAATGGAACTTCTGCCTTTCAAATTCAACAGGGTCTTCAAACCATGGCTGTCTTGCACAACATGACCTGCTACTAGAGCACCTAAAATTATTAACTGTGTATTTAAATAGTGTAGTGCAAAGAATAGGAAATTTGAAAGCCTACCTGGGAGTTGGAATACTGACATTCATAAATACAAGATCCCCAAAATACCTTTTTTGTTCAAATGTTGGAAATAATTTTGTTTACCTTTTTGCTTCATTGGGATTTAAGTTTTCCTGATAATCAGAAACAAGTTTCTTAATATGTGTCACACTTGGCTCACATTTCAGTGAGGGAAAGCTTGTTGTTATTTCAGTACTCACTGCACAGGGTAAAGTGGAGAATGCAGCACTGAGGAAGCTTGCCAGCAGCTAACCCTGCCAAACCAAACAGGAATCAATGTGGACAATAGGAAGATTATGTGGTGGAAAATGGATACCCAAATTAAGACAGGAAAGCAATGTCTTTTCCCAGGTTACAAAGCCATCCCTCTAAGCAGTCAGATATTTCTTTTTCACTGAAAGCTCACCCACAAAAGGCCAATGGATAGAGTTAAAACAATGCTTTTTCTCTTACAGCTACCTGTGTGTCTTGTTACTTGGCCACAGATCTTTTTGTCACCACTGTGTCCTTTCATTCACACAACTATCAGGCCTTCCAGTGCCCCCTAGAACTGCAAGGAGTGAAAGCAGAAGAATCAGTAAAACCTATGGGTTTTCACCCGGCAGGAGTGGTTCAGCAGTTGAGCATCAACCTATGATCCAGGAGATCATGGTTCAATTCCCAGTCTGGGCACATGTCCAGCTTATGGGCTCCATCCCCAGTAGGGGGCATGCAGGAGGCAGCCGATCAAAGAATCGCCATTGATGTTTCTATCTTTTCCCCTCTCCTTTCATCTCTTTGGAATCAATAAAGACACATTTTAAAAACAAAACAAATAAAAAAATACCTATGGATTTTCTAGGCCACCAAAACTGTAATGAATACCCTAAGAGGTAAGCTCTTGTGATGTTTCCTACCTAGTGTCCCAGACTAGTCTCTGGAGAGTCAGTTGTAAGTTGAAGGCAGAGTGGATTCCAGCCCATTGCCAGCTAATCGCCAGGTTTAGTCAAGTCCTGGTGAAAACCATGAGCTCAGCACAGGCTCAGCAGTTGGCTTAAGGTTCAGAGAACTGACTCTTGAATGCAGTGCTGTGTCCACAGTTCATCACTTGCTGTCTCTTTTTTTTAAAGAACAAAATAAAACCATGAACAAAATAGATCTAGAAACAGAAACATGGAACAGACTGACAAGTCTCACAGGAAAGGTGGGGGTGGATGGGTGAGTAGGAAGAGATTAACCAAATAACTCATATGCATATATGCATGACCCAAGAACACGGACAATAGTGTGGTGAAGGCTTGGGGAAGGGGACGGAGAGGGAAAGAAGGGGTTAGCAGGGTAATGAGAGAGGAGATCTGTAATACTTTCAACAATAAAGATAAGTCTTTTAAAAAAGCAAACTCACATGAGTAATTTTTGTTTTTAACAATAAAACACTCCAAATACAAAAATTATATGACACTCATGTACCCATCATCAAGATATTTAGGTATTACTATTATTGGAAACAGATCTTATTTTTTTGTTATTTTTTCCCCAAGAAATACAGCTTTGAAAGATAAGTAGAGCCCCACTTTCATCACACCCTTCCACAGAGGGCACCTCCTGACTTTGGGTGAATAATTTCCATATTGTCTTTAGAATTTTTACCACATAGGTTTTTATTCATAAAATAAATATAGAAATTATCTTGTGTGGTTTTTTGTTCTTCTTTGTTTTTAAATATGTCTTTATTGATTTCAGAGAGAGGAAAGGAGAGGGAAAGAGAGAGATATATAAACATCAATGATGAGAGAGTCATTGATTGGCTGCCTCCTGCAAGCTCCCCACTGGGGATGGAACCCAAAAACCGAGCATGTGCCCTGACCAGGAATCGAACCTTGATATCCTGGATCATAGGTCAACAATCAACCCCTGAGCCACACCAGCCAGGCAATCTTTTGTGTTTTTAAAATTTATATAAATGATATATTTTACATATCTTTATACAATTTACTTTTTGCACTCAATCTAATGTTTTTGAAATTTATCAATGTAAATATTGGTAAATCTATCCTTAAGATTGTTTAAGACTCTTTCAATTAAAAAACACACAAATCCAGCCTCCTATTCAAGGACATGTATTTTTCTCTACTTTTTTAATTACAAAAATATGATCAACATACTTTTACATTTATCCGAACATGCATGTCTAATGTTTATTAAAGTAGACAATAAGTTAGAAGTACAATTGCTGGGCAATAGTTCAGTTTCAACTTTACCAAATATTAGTAAATGCTCTCAAGAAGACTATCACCAAAACTTGATGTTAACATATTATGTTTTGCTCATCTAATGGTTTCAAATGGCATCTCGCTATCTCATTGTTTTATTTTTCAATTCCCTGATAACTAGTGAAGTTGAGCATATTTTCTTATGCTATAGTCCATATGCACTTCTTGCTTTTTAAATTGCCCGTTCATATGCGTTGCCTACATTTCTATTTTCCTTTTTACTTTGTTTACAGTGTATTTTAATTTTTAATGTAAAATTTACTTTTTAGTGTAGTTAAATTTATTCATTTTTTTCTATGTTTTATTGGTATTCTGTAACTTTTAAAAAATAAATCCTTCTTTAGTTCTACATTCTAAAGATACATTCATGCTTCATTCTAAGATTTTTTTTCTTTCAAATTTTGATTTTTAGGCCATCTGAGAAAGTGAATTTGTTTATCATGAAATAAGGACTTAATTTTTAAAAATTTATCTTTATTTTTTTAAACTTTTTAAAAACTTATCTTTATTGTTGAAAGTATTACAGGTATCCCATTTTTCTCCCCATTGATCCCCTCCACCTAACTCCAACCCCTTCCCCAGGCCTTCACCCCATTTTTGTCTGTGTCCATGGGTTATGCATATATGCATATAACGTCTTTGGTTAATCTCTTCTTACCCTCTAGCCCCTTCCCTCTTCCCTTGGAGATATGACCGTCTGTTGCATGTGTCAATGTCTCTGGATCTACTTAGTTCATCAGATTCTTTTGTTCATTAGCTTCTTCTTAAAGAAGACCCTCAACATTTCCTATAGTGCTGGTCTGGTGATGATGAACTCCTTTAGCTTTTTCTTACCTGTGAAGCTCTTTATCTGACCTTCAATTCTAAATGATAGCTTTGCTGGGTAGAGTAACCTTAGTTGTAGGTTCTTGCTTTTCATCACTTTGAATATTTCTTGCCACTCCCTTCTGGCCTGCAAAGTTTCTGTTGAGAAACCAGCTGACAGTCATATGGATGCTCCTTTGTAGGTAACTAATTGCTTTTCTCTTGCTGCTTTTAAGATACTCTCTTTGTCTTTAACATTTGGCATTTTAATTATGATGTGTCTTGCTGTGGGCCTCTTTGGGTTCCTCTTGTTTGGGACCCTGTGTTTCCTGGAGTTGTAAGTCTATTTCTTTCACCAGGTAAGAGAAGTTTTCTGTCATTTTTTCAAATAGGCTTTCAATTTCTTGCTTTCTTTCTTCTCCTGCTGGCATCCCAATAATACGAATGCTGAACCCTTTGAAGTTGTTCCAGAGACTCCTTATACTATCTTCATATTTCTGGATTCTTTCTTCTTTTTTGCTCTTCTGGTTGGGTGTTTTTTGTTTCCTCATATTCTAAAATGCTGATTTGATTCTCAGCGTCCTTTACTGTTGATTCCCTGTAAATTATTCTTAATTTCAATTCACGTAGCCTTCATTTCTGACTGGTACTTTATTATGTCATTGATGATCTCACTAGTTGTCTTAGTAGTCTTACTAAGATCCTTGAGCATCCTTATAACCATTATTCTGAACTCTCTATCTGTTAGCTTGCTTGGATCTATTTAATTTAGTTCCTTTTCTGGAGATTTCTTCTGTTCTTTCCTTTGTGACATGTTTCTTTGCCTCCACATTGCGGCTGCTTCCTGGTGTTTGTTTCTATGTATTAGGTATAGGTGCTATGTCTCCTGGAATTTGTAGAGTGGCCTTGTGTAATAGGTGTCCTGTAGCATCCAGTGGCTCAGCCTCCCCAGTCACCTGAGCTGGACCTTCTAGATTCTCCCCTGTTTGGACTTTGTGTCCTGTCTTATTGCAGTTAAACCCAGGTTGCTGTTGGAGTCACCTGGAGGAATTGAACCCCAGCCCAACCAGCTGCAAGGACCAGCTGCAACTACAGCCAAAGAGCTGCTGTGCTGGAGACACCCTTATGGAGCAGGATTTACTTCAGTGGAGCTTTGGCGTTTACTGAGTGCACCCTTTGAGTGTGTCACTCATGGATGTGGTAGGGTTTTAATCCAGTGTGGTCAAGTCTGACCACCAGGTGCACTGTCTCTGGGGCCTCCCAGGAGGTGCAAAGTTCACCTCTGCCTGTGGTTTGCCCAGGGCCACCCAGCATGAGCTACACAGCAAACCATAGTTGGGTGCTACTTGTGCTGGGCTTGGAGGTGCCGAGGAGAGGCCAAGCTATGAACCAATTCAGGTTGCCACTAGTGCCAGGCCTGAGGCCACTTAGTAAGTCATATGGGGCACGCTGAGGACAGCTGCTGCTTGTTTGGGAGATTTTAGGGAAGTCCTAGGCATGAGGCTAGAGAAGCCACTTGCATAGAAAAGCCACTGGGGATGGCTTGACTGAGCTTGCAGGTAGGGAGGGGTGGGGTCTCCAGGAATCACCAGGGCGGGGCCAAAGGTGTGAATCAGATGACGGAGATTCAAATATGGTGCCTGCCTGTCAGCTCTGTGGGGGTAGGTCTCCTCAAAGGAGCAATAGCCTCTGCTAGCTCTTCTGTCTGGGAAAAAGCTGCCCATCTACCTCTTGCCTCAATTTCAGGCAAGTTAGTCCTTCCCTGAATGTCCCAGCTTCCTTTAAAGTTGCTGCCCAGCTCTGGAGCTCAGAGGGAGTGCATCTGAGTGAGTTCATGCATTGGCCATTTAAGAGGAGTTGCCTGGGACTCCTGCAACCTCTGTGTCACTCAGCCACAATTCTTGCTGGTTTTCATAGCCCAAAGTTGTGTGAACTTCTCCTCCCAGCCCTGGAACCCTGGGCTGGGGGGCTTGATGTGGGGTTGGGACCCCTTGCTCCTCCAGGAAACTTCCACTGACCAAGATATCCCTCCCAGTTTTAAACTGGGGCAGAGTGTGGGCCTGCAGCCAAGTCTTTGTGATTCAGCCCCAATCCACCCAAGTCTCTGTCCCTCCTACTGGTCTCAATGCTTTTTTAGTTCCCTCATTGTAGGACTTCTGTTCAGCTAGATTTTATGAGGTCCTGAGTGATGGCTGTTCTGTAGTTTAGTTGTAATTTTGGTGGAGTTGTGGGAGGTGGAGGATACCATGGTTACCTATGCCACCTTCTTATTGTCTTATATTCTAAAAATTTTATCTTTATTGTTGATGGTATTACAGATGTCTTTTTTCCCCATTGACCCCTTCTATCCTGTACCCTGCCCCCCCCCCCGGCCTTCACCACATTATTATCTGTGTCCACAGATTATGCATATATGCATATAAATTCTTTGGCTAATTTCTTTCCACCCACCCACCTAACCCTCCCTTCCCTCTGAGATTCACCAGCCTGTTCCATGTTTCTGTGTCTCTGGATCTATTTTGTTCAGCAGTTTATTTTGTTCATTAGACCCCACATGACTGAAATCATGTGATACTTGTCTTTCCTTAGCTGTCTTATTTTGCTTAACATAATACTCTTGACGTTCCTCCATGCTATTTCAAAGGGTAAGAGATCCTTTTTTACAGCTGCATAGTATTCCATGGTGTAAATGTCCCACAACTTTTATAAGGAATTATTTTATTTCTTTCTATATGGATAATCAACTGTCCCACAGTATTTGTTGAATACTACACCCAAACTGACATATAATATCCTGTGGCATAGTCCATGTATCCTTATATTTGTGGGTTTATTTCTAGATGCTCTTACTGATCAATTTTTCTTTCTCTTAATAAGTACTATACTTTTAAAATTAAAATAGTTTTATTAAAAGTTCTATTGTACATAAATTATCTTTTCTTTTTCTCCTCTTCTTCCTCTTGTTTTCCTTTCTTCTAGATTCTCTTGGCTTTTTGTTGGCTTTTTACTATTCCATAAGATTTCAGAATTAGCTTGTTCAGATCCTCAAAAAATACTAAGAATATGACTGCATTATAATGAATATACAAATTAATTGGAGGAGTCCAGCTGGTGTGGCTCAGTGATTGAGCATCGATCCATGAACAAAGAGGTCCCCAGTTTGATTCCCAGTCAGGGCACATGCCCAGGTTGTGGGTAAGATCCTGAGTAGGGGGTGTGCAGGAGGCAGTCCATTGATGTCTATCTCTCATGGATGTTTCTCCCTCTCTATCACTCTCCATTCCTCTTTTTCTAAAAATCAATAAAAACATATTAAAAATATTAACTAGAGGATTATCATCTTTATACTACTGAGCATTTCTATCCATGAAAACAATGTCTCTCACCCAGCTGGTGTGGCTCAGTGGTTGAGCATGAACCAAGAGGTCCCTGGTTCGTTTCCTAGTCAGGGCACATGCCTGGGTTGTGGCCTCAATCCCTAGTTGGGGGTGTGCAGGAGGCAGCCAGTCAGTGACGCTCTCTCTCTCCCTTCCTCTCTCTGAAATCAATAAAGATATATTTTTTTAAAAAATGAACAAAAATGTCTCTCTCCATTAATAAAGCCTCCTTTTATGTCTTTTAGTATACTTTTATAGATGGTTTATTTAGAAATACTGTACATTTTTATTAGATTTATTTCTGGACAGGTTATCAATTCAGTTACTAATATAAATTATATATTTTAAAAATTATATTATCTGATTATTTATTGCTTATATATACTAGTGCAAATATTTTTTTTACTGTAACAGTGGAACCTAGACTTTTGAACTTGATTCATTATGGAAGGCTGTTTGGAAAACAATTTGTTAGAAATAATGTAAATTGAATTAATCCATTCCAGACCCCAAATGATTCCCTGTTTTAATCTTTCTTATATACAGTACTTGTCTAATGACTGTTAAATATATAAATAAACACTTTACAAACAAAACTATGTGAAATGCAAATGAAAACTTAAAAAAAGAAAATAAAATGTACAGTAAAAAATGAAAATTTACATACACACTAGAACTTACCTTAAAGGCAAGAAAATACAGGACAATATTCACAGCACAATTTCCTGAGATATTAACAGCATAAGGTTTAGTGGTAAATGGATTCATACTCACTCCTTCTCTCCTTTGTTTGTGGTCTGAGAGACATATGACTGACAATACAGGTATCAGCATGAAAGTGTTATTGGGTTGAAGACTGAGAACCAAATATTTGTTCAACAACTGAGACATTTTTTCCTGTGAGCAACTTGGTTGAGGACTGAATTTTTCAAGATGGGAGACATTCGAGAACCAAGATTTGACTGTGTACAGTATCATGATAAAATCTAAAATTTTTTGTTTGTTCTAATAATTTGCATGAGTTCTAGGATTTTCTATGTGCACAACAATTTAAATGAGAGAAGTTTTTTCTGCCTTTCTAATCAGTATAACTCCCTCTCCTGCCTTCAATTTGTACCATCAAGAAAGAAACAATGATAGCTGGCAAATTTTCTCATTCCTAATTTTAAAAGTATGCTTTCCTGTGATTTTTACATTTATAACAAATTTAAAAGATACCTTTAAAGAATGTTCCTTCTTCATCTAAGGGGCCAGGAATTTTTCTCCTTCCATGAATTGGTGTTTGTTCTTCTGCACTTACTTTTCTTCATCTGTTAAAGTGATTGATATTTCCCCCTTAATCTGTTAATGTGATGATATACAGAGTGGGGCAAAAGTAAGTTTATAGTTGTGAGTACAGGAAACAGTTTATTATTATGTTATTTATTAATTATTGTATTACTTTCCATATGAATAACTGTAACCTTTTGCCCCACCCTTTATTAACAGAATGTCCAAATTTAATACTTAGTCACAGTATATAATGAACTTGATTTCCTAATATTTTACTTACAATTTTTGTATCTATAGTCAATGAGTAAGATTAGCCTTTTTTTCTTTTTTATGTACTGTTCTTGTCTAGTTTAGGTGTGAGATTATACTGGCCTCATAAAATAAATTGTTACTTTTCCTGTTGTTCTGATCTCTGGGAAAGTTTATATAAAATAAATGCAATCTGTTCAGTGGAGAGTTGGTAGAATTTGCAATATAAACCATTTTGGACTGGGGGTTGGATTTTGATCCATTGATCCATTTTCTTAAATGGCTGTATGTCTGATTAGATTTCCTATTTCTTCTTGAATCAGTTTTGCTAAGTTATAGTTTTCAAAAACAGATCTTCCCGTTCATCAGAGACCAATACTTTTTAAAGTACATAATTATGTGCTTGGATGTTGAAGCAGTTTTTAAAAAATGCTTTCACATGTTCTAAGTACTCTCAATTCCTGTACTTACTACTTCATCACAGACCAGTCAGCTGACCAGTCAGCAAACAAACAAACAAAAAATTTCTTCAAACAGAGCCTAGTATTAAAGCAGGTCAAAAGGCAATGGCTCTGCTTGAAGGAGGGGGGAGTAGGAACCCCTGCCCCAACACCCACATCCACCTACCACCAGGAAGCCCCTGAGATACTTCACAAAGCCCCTAGGACTAGCATAATTTGCCAGTACTAGTTTACCATGCAATATTTTGAGGTGAACCTTCCTTGAATGGGCACCAAACGAAACTGCCAATAAAGAATCAGCCAAAATAACAGCATTAAACAAGATTTCCCCGAGGAGTAAAAGAGCCTTCCATGTTTCCTAGTAACAAAAACAAAAGTCTGCTTCCCACAGCAGGAAAAAAAAAACAAAAAACTTATTTGAAACATGGGGAAAAATATTTAACTGAATTTAATCCTTTTTTTCTATTGTGATGCAACAATAGAAATCATTGTAACAGTGAAAAATGTCTAGTTTCTCCACCTTAAATCTTGCACTGTTTTTAGCTGCACATGGCAGTCATCTACCAACAGACAAGAGGAGTGGAATTATCATTTTATTGAACAATGAAAGATGCTATGAACATTTGCTTTCTTTGATCCAAGTTTACTTGAGAAATGAAAGGGGTGAGAGGAGAGAGAGAATGTAAGCATTTTCCCCTTTCATGCCATAGCAAGTACGCAGAGGAAGATATTTAAACACAAGTTTTGGGATACCCTTGTCCTTGGCAGCATTTTATGAGCATCATTTACCCATTTTATAGATCAGAAAAAATTCATTTAGAAGTTAAGCAACCTGTTTAAGGTCACACACCTACTAAATGACAGAGCCAGGGAAAAAAAAACAGTATTTTTTAAGAAGGCTGATTAATAATTTTTATTACATTATTAACATTACTGCAAAAAGTTTTTGTTCAAGAGTTTATATCTCAGTTCTTGGATTTCTCCTAGTTTTGTTTTTTTTAACTTTTTAAAAATTTGATTTCAGAGAGAGGAAGGGAGAGGGAGAGATAGAAACATCAATGATGAAAGAGAGTCATTGATCGGCTGCCTTCTGTATGCCCCCCGCTGGGGGTGGAGCCCCTAACCCAGGCATGTGCCTTGACTGGGAATCAAACTGTGAACTCTTGGTTCATAGGTCAATGCTCAATCACTGACCCACACAGTCAGGCTCCCCTAATTTTTACTTAAAAAAAAATTTAAGCCTAGAAAAAAATAGAATATGATTACCAAATAGCCCTCTTCTAGATTCACAAATTAACATTTTACCATTTGTTTTTTTTCTACTTATATGAGTGTATGTATGTGTGGGTGTATACACACATACATAAAACAGATAAACACCCATATTTATTCTTAGCAATTTAGTTAAGAACTAACAACTCATGAATATTTTATAGTATGTTATTTTAAATTTCTATTTTTATAACCAAAATAACAACTACAAAGCCCCTTGGGCTAGCATAATTTGCCACTACAAGTTCACCTTGCACGGTTTTGGGGTGAACCAAATAAAGTATTTGGTGTAGCAAATAAAGTCAGGTAATTTCCCTATTGGTAAGGATGTTTGATCAGCTTGTTAAGATGGTGATTATCAGATCACTTCATTATAAAGAGGTTACAATTTCCACTTGTAATTTTTAAGTAATCTGCATTGTGAGACTTTGAGATCATGTGAATGTTCAGTTTCACAACAACCTTTCAGCCAATGGCTTTAGCTTCCATTGTTGATCCTGACCTTGCTGAAATCATATGTTAATATTGAGAGTTGCAAAATGGTGACTTTTTTTTAGTTCTATCTATACCTTCAACATATATCTACATTTATTAGTTGGCATTTTGTTAAAATAAAAAAAGGACACACCCCCCATTGCTAATTCAGTAATCACTGTGCACTGCCTCTAAATTCTGTTGTTTTTGATGAACATTGTTCTATTAAGAACAATGAAAAATGTTTGCAGTTAGCAAGGCACAGTAATTTAAGATTATTTATACATGGTGTCTTTCAAAATTTAATGAGGATAGAACCAATTTACTTCACCTAAGCTTCTAGGAATGAAGTTTTTATTTATTAATAAGGAAATTGATGAACAATTTTATTAAGTTACTAATGAAAATAGAAAGGTGTCAACAGAAGGAAAAGGGGCGTTGATGAAATTCTCAATCTTCTCATTTGATTTCAGGCTAAAAGAAAGAGTTGTGTTTTTGTTTTGTTTTTTCTATTCTTATATGTAGACATAAAATCAATACATTTGTAAATGGTAATAGCACACCAATATTGGAACAGTGTGAATTACTGTTGAATTACTGTGTAGAGGAAAGAGTTTAAGATGTTCTTCTTTGGAAGCCTCTGGACTCCTTAAAAGAAAGATCTAGCTAGTTCCAGGGTTAGGAGTATAATCAGTGTAGAAGGGAGTTCATGAAACATGTGGAAAGTTTTAAGGCTGACAAGCAATGTTTCCTTAATTGCTGCTTTTCAAATAAATTAATTTGGTGCAAAAATAAACTTTGTTTAGGTTAAGATGCATGAAATAAAACCAAGCACAGTATGATAAGGATGGAGTTGTTTCTCATCAGAATTTGAAAGAGAAACCACTGGATGATTTTTTTATTGAAGTTTCCACAATTGAAATTTCCTCCTTGTAGGTATTATCCCATAAACTTTCTTACATCATGGCAAATTGTATCTCTTTTCTTAATTTGTTATAAAGGAAAGAAAGCTTTGGAGATGCAGATTTCTTATGATTGTCTGGGAAACATTTAAAGAAAGTCTACAGTTTCTTGGCATGGATTTACATGATAATAATCCAAAGATGAAAAAGACCCAGCTTCTGTCTGATCACACCTCCAGAATTTCCAGTCGAAGTTTAAGGATGACAGTTCAGTAGCAAAGAGATTTGTCACAAAGCTGTGTTTATATTTCAGATGAAGTTTTAATTCATTAATCAGCTAGTTAAGATGGTGATTATCAGATCACTTCATTATAAAGAGGTTACATTTTCCACTTGTAATTTTTAAGTAATCTGCATTGTGAGACTGTGAGATCATGTGAATGTTCAGTTTCACAACAACGTTTCAGCCAACGGCTTTAGCTTCCATTGTTGATCTTGACCTTGCTGGAATCATATGTTAATATTGAGGTATTATCCCATAAACTTTCTTACATCATGGCAAATTGTATCTCTTTTCTTGATTTATTATAAAGGAAAGAAAGCATTGGAGATGCAGATTTCTTATGATTGTCTGGGAAACATTTAAAGAAAGCCTACATACTTGTACACCCATGTTCTTAGCAATACTATTCACAAAAGCCAAATGGTAGAAGCAACCCAAGTGACTACTTACAGATGAATGGATAAACAAAATGTGGACTCTACATACAATAAAATACTATCCATCTTTAATAA
Source organism: Miniopterus natalensis (assembly GCF_054644295.1). NCBI lineage: Eukaryota > Metazoa > Chordata > Mammalia > Chiroptera > Miniopteridae > Miniopterus > Miniopterus natalensis. Next base: position 84,338,270 of record NC_142082.1, on the reverse strand, counting down.
GGAAGAAAATTCTGGTACATGCTACAACATGCTACAACACATTATGCTAAGTGAACTAAGCCAGTCAAAAAAAGGACAAATTCTGTATGATTCCATTCATATGAGGTCTTTAGAGTAGTCAAATTCATAGAGAAAGATTGTAGCATGGTGGTTGCCAGGGGCTTGGGGAGGAGAAAAGGGGGGATTATTGTTTAATAGGTATGGAGTTTCAGTTTGGGAAGATTAAAAAGTTCTGGAAACAGATGGTGATGATGGTTGCACAATATGAATGTATTTAATGTCACTGCACTGTGCACTTAAAAGTGGTTAAAATGGTAAGTTTTCTTACATATATTTTATTACAATTTTAAAATAAATAATTTAAAATGCAATCCTAAAATTTTAGTATGGTCTGGTGAAAAACAAGCTCTGAATTTTACTATTTTAGCAAATCATACTCTAGAGTTTATTTTAAATTTTATGGGATCTTGTGATGCAACCAGACAAGATGATTGTTTAGGGTAGTGTGACAGGCTGGACAGCCCCGAGTCAGAGGAGGAAGGCTGTCCCCACCTCAATTTTTGTCTTCTCATATAAATGAATTTAAATATGTGACCCTGATTGCATTGTGATAAAGTTAATTTATTAAAGCAATTAAAGCAAGCAAATTTATTATTTATTAATTTATTTATTAATTTATATATTTTTATTGATTTCAGAGAGAGGAAGGGAGAATGGAGAGAGATAGAAACATCAATGATGAGAGAGAGTCATTGATTGGCTGACTCCTGGATGCCCCTGACTGGCTATCGAGCCCGCAACCCAGGCATGTGCCCTGACCAAGAATCAAACTGCAGTCTTCTGGATTCTAGGTAGATGCTCAACCACTGAACCATGCTGGCAGGGCAGCAAGCAAATTTATTAAGGAATCAAGGGAAATAAATCTATATATCTGGCTTATGAAGTGCACACAGGCTCTCAGCTAGGGGCAGGGGTTGGGCAGGGGTTTGAGGTGTTATATACCCTCCTGTCTATAGATTTCAAAATTCCTCTGTGGAATATCTTGGTATAGGTTAATTTTCAAGGTCCCTTTTTTACTTTGTTGTGGCCTTTCAAGAATTCATGACAAGCACCTGACAATTTTATCTTACCAAGCCTTGAGACTGCTGGCTTCTCTGTTTAGGGTGTAAAAAAAAAAATAAAACTGCCTTTCTTTTCTCCTTTCCTCTTCCTTAAAACTGACAATTTCTTTGTTTAGTGGGTGAGAAAGACTACCCCCTTCTCTTCTCCTTTCTTGCATTCTCTAGTTAGACAGGCTTTTAACCATTTGCTCTCAAGTGTTCTTGTTTCAGGGAAGATAATTTACAAGCCAGATGCAAACTGCCCACGCTGTTTGGCCTTGTTTTAACTTTCTTGTCTCAGTTTCTGTATTTCTCTTGCTGTGGAATTTTTCTAACTTTTCACTGCCCTGTAATAGTAGAAAGAGCCTTGGCAGAGCCATTACTTCAAACAAGACCTCTATTGGTGCTTGGTAGGTGAGTCTGGCTGAATCTAAAGTCAACGATCTTTTTGCAAGGCTCAGAACATGTCAGGTATCTTCAAGGCTAGATGGAGAGACATCACAGGAATTAGAAGCAGGTACTACTTGAAAAGCCCAAGCGGCTACCCGGGGATTCTGTCAGTCTTGGGTAAGGGAGATGGGGACTGAATTCATCCATCTCTAGAGAGATGGGATATTTTGGGCAGGTGAATCTTAACAGAAATCCAATTCAGAGATTGGAACATGGGGTGGGTAGGCAGTTTAGTGATGGCTGGTCTCAGGAACAAGAAGACTATTACTCATATTTGGGGCTCAAGTTCAGAGAATGTAGTACCTTATGCTGTGACCTCTTAATATCAAACATGGCTTCTTAAATCCTTCCTGACACAGGCAACACTGGCATGGGATTGAATCTGCAGATAGAAATGACAAGTGTCTAATTGCTCCACTGGAGAGAATTTTGAGGTTGTGGGTACAGAGTGGGTGGAAAAGCTCAGGTTAGTTCCCCAGAGCTTAAAGAAGGTAAACATTTTTCACTCCATAATTTGGTGAAAGTTATTGCAATGGTTGATAGAGACATACATATCACATCCTCAGCCCTGGAGTGTTGACCCCTTGCACTGTTGAGCATCTCTGGAACTCTTCCCATTCCTCAATCAGCTGCATATCACCATTCCCATATCCCACTGGTGTTCCATCCCCTTCCCATGATGTTTTGAACTCCAACACTCCCAATCTAATACTCCTACTTCTTTCCAATTCATTCAAGCCTGTACATGGGCAGAACTTTTTGAAAGGGCTGGGGCTAAATTTAAGGTTGCATTAGCCCTACTCAATAAAAAGTAATCAATGAGCATTTGTTGTGTTACACTGAAAACTTCCTCAACAAATAAAATTATTTCAATACATTGTTTCAAGTTCTTGATGTATCCTGGTACCAGAAAATTGGCCTGGGAAGAAATCAAAAGCTAACTATAAGTCCTAGGATCTGAAGCAAGTATTTTATTCCTTTGTTGCTTTCCTTATAAAACAATTCTCTGAAGTACTCAAAATACATTCTAGTTCCAAAAGGTAGGATTCTCAGGGCTCATAACAGTACCTATGATGTCTGGAATCTCCCATTCTTCTGTAAACAATTCCTAGCAAGGGCATGAGGCCCTAGAATCTTATCCCATTGCCAACCTCCTAAGCAATACGGTGTCTCTTTCTAATTGTCTTATGATTCCCAGTCCCTCCAGATTTCAGGTCTGAAATAAACTTTTGGGTTTTTCTGGTAAATTATGGCAAAAACAAATGAATTAAATGTATGACAAAATAGAATAGTTCAGAAACTGATACAAACTTAATGATTTTTGTTTGTTTTAAATTTGAAAACTTTTTAAATTTTATTTTTCAATAAAAGTTAACATCCAATGTTATTTTGTATTAGTTTCAGATGTATGGCATAGTGGTTAGGTAATCATAGACTTTACAAAGTGTTCCCCTGATATTTTCAGTAACTGTCTGGCCCAATACATGGTTATTATAATATTATTGCCTATATTACCTATACTCTACTTTACATCCCCATGACTATTTTGTAACTACCAATCTCTACTTCATCTTTTCATGCAGTCCTCCCAAATTCCTCCTGTTTGGCAACCTCAGTAATTCTCTGTGTCTGTGAGTCTGTTTCAATTTTGTTTGTTCATTAAACAATGTTTTTGTTTGTGTGTTTTTTTGAATACCACAGAAAATCTGGTCCATGAGCATAAATAACTAAAAATTCATTTTTTAAATTTAAGGCTGAATTTTTTAATCTATCTGCTGGTCTCAAAGCTAAAGAAAAGCATCAATCCATTGGCTTTGATGGTTTTTAACTAAAATGAAGTGAACTAATTCTGATTAATTTGGGGGGATAAAAAACTTTAGTAAGATTGACTAATTATATGCCAGATATTGGTGTCCTATGGTCCAATACCATGTTAGTAAAAAGCAGGATACTAAAAGATCTTTAATTACTAATATTATTAATATGGAAATACAAACTTAATATGAAATATGAATATAAAATACATGATTAATATAAAATGCATGCTAAAATATTTTTAATTAATAAGCATCATTCTTACACTAGTTTTCATAAGAAGGTCAGAGCTTAAAGCTAACAAAATAGGAGATTTTTATGTTTCTTTTTTTTTTCCCCATCTATCTCAGAGAAAGAAATAAAAATTTTATTTTTTTATTTTTATTTATTTTATTTTATTTTTGTTTAAAATATTACAGATGTCCCTTTTTCTCCCCAAGGACCCGTTTGACCTAGTTCCTTCCCCCTCCCCAGTCCCTCTCCCCACCATTGTCTGTGTCCTTGGGTTGTGTATATATGCATATAAATTCTTTGGTTACTCTCTTCCCCTCCACCCACCCGACCTCCTCCATCCCTCTGACATTCATCAGTCTCATTATGCTTCCACGTCATAGAATCTATTCTGTTCATCAGTTTATTAGGTTCTTTAGATTCCACGTATAAGCGAGATCATGTGATATTTGCCTTTCACTGCCTGGCTTATTTCACTTAGCATAATATTCTCCAGGTCCATACATACTGTCCCAAAGGGTATAGCTTTTTTATCCACTCATCTACTGATGGACACTGGGCTGTTTCCAGATCTTGGCTATTGTAAACTGTGCTGCTATTAACATAGGGGTGCATATATTCTTTCTGATTAATGTTTCAGGGTTCTTAGGATACATTCCTAGGAGTGGAATCACTGGGTCAAAAGGCAGCTCCATTTCTAATTTTTTGAGAAACCTCCATACTGTTTTCCATAGTGGCTGCACCAGTCGGCATTCCCACCAGCAGTGTACTAGGGTTCCCCTTTCTCCACACCTTTGCCAGCACTTGACGTTTGTTGACTTGTTGATGATAGCCATTCTGACAGTTGTGAAGTGATACCTCATTGTGGTTTTAATTTGCATCTCTCTGAAGGTTAGCAACATTGAGCATTTTCTCATGTGTCTCTTCGCCATCCGTATGTCCTCTTTGGAGAAGTATCTATTCAAGTCCTTTGCCCATTTCTTAATTCAGATGTCTTCCTCTTGCTGATTACTATGAGTTCTTTGTACACTTTGGAAATTAGCCCCTTATCAGATACATCCTTGGCAAATATGTTTTCCCAGGCTGTGGGGTTCCTTTGTATTTTGAGGCTGTTTTCTTTTGCTGTGCAGAAGCTTTTTAGTTTGATGTAGTCCCATATATTTATTTTTTCTTTTGTTTCTCTTGCCCTAGGAGATGTATGAGCGAAAAGTCCACTACATGGGGTGTCTGTGACTTTACTGCCTATGTTTTCTTTCAGGATTTTTATGGTTTCGTGACTTACATTTAAGTCTTTTATCCATTTTGAGTTTATTTTTGTGTATAGTGAAAGTTGGTGGTCTAGTTTCATCCTTTTGCATGCATCTGTTCAAGATTCCCAGCACCACTTATTGAAGAGACTGTCTTTAGTCCATTGGATACTCTTGCCTCCTTTGTCAAATATTAACTGACCATAATGGTGTGGGCCTATTTCTGGGGTCTCTGTTCTGTTTCATTGATCTATATGTCTGTTGTGGTACCAATACCAGGCTGTTTTGATTACAGTGGCTTTGTAATATAGTTTGAAGTCTGGTAATGTGATCCCTCCCACTCTGTTCTTCTTTCTCAAAATGGCTGAAGCTATTCGGGGTCCTTTTTGGTTCCATATAAATTTTTGAAATGTTTGTTCTAGGTCTGTGAAATATGCTGTTGATATTTAGATAGGAATTGCATTGAATTTATAAATTGCTGTGGGTAGTAAGGACATTTTAATGATATTAATTCTCCCAACCCATGAGCATGGTATATTCTTCCACCTGTTTAAATCTTCGTCTATTTCTTTCTTCAGTGTCACGTAGTTTACCGAGTACACATCTTTTACATCATCTGTTAAGTTTATTCCTAGGTATCTTATTTTTTTAGTTGCATTGGTAAATGGTATTGCTTTTTTAGTTTCTCTCTCTGAAAGTTCATTGTTGGTGAATAAGAGTGCCATTGATTTCCAGATGTTGATTATGTATCCAGCTACCTTGCCAAATTCAGTTATCAAATCTAGTAGTACTTTGATGCAGTCTTTAAAGTTTTCTATGTGCAATATCATGTCATCTGCAAATAATGACAGTTTTACTTCCTCCTTTCTAATTTGGATACCTTTTATATTTTCTTCTTGTCTGATGGCTGTGGCAGGGACTTCCAGTACTATGTTGAATAAGAGTGGTGAAGGTGGACATCCCTGTCTTGTTCCTGTTTTTAATGGAAATGGTTTTAGCTTTTGCCCATTGAGTATGATTTTGGCTGTAGGTCTGTCATATATGGCCTTTATTATGTTGAGGTATGACCCCTCTATTCCTACTTTGCTGAGATTTTTTATCAGAAATGGGTGATGGATTTTGTTGTATGCTTTTTCAGCATCTATTGATATGATCATATGATTTTTGTCCTTCATTTTGTTTATGTGATGTGTCACATTTATTGATTTGCGGATGTTACAGCAGCCTTGCATCCCAGGAATAAATCCCATTGGTCATGATGTATGATCTTTTTAATGTATTGCTGGATCCGGTTTGCTAGTATTTTGTTGAGGATTTTAACATCTATGTTCATCAGGGATATTGGCTTACAATTTTCTTTCTTTGTGGTGTCTTTATCTGGTTTTGGGATTAGGATGATGCTGGCCTCATAAAAAGAATTTGGGAGTTTTCCCTCCTCTTGAATTTTCTGGAATAGTTTGAATACAATAGGTGTTAATTCTTCTTTGAATGTTTGGTAAAACTAGCCTGTAAATTCATCTGGTCCAGGACTTTCATTTGCTAGGAGTTTTTGGATTACTGCTTCAATTCCATTTGTTGTTATTGGCTTATTCAGGTTTTCTGCCTCTTTTTGATTCAGCTTTGGAAGGTTGTATGCTTCTAGGAATTGTCTATTTCCCCCATGTTTTACAATTTGTTAGCATATAGTTGCTCGTAGTATTTTCTTACAATCCTTTGTATTTCTGTTGGGTCAGTTGTTATATTGCCTCTTTTATTTCTCATTTTCCTTATTTGGGTCCTCTTTCTTTGTTTCTTAGTGAGTCTGGCTAAAGGTGCATCAATCTTATTTACCTTTTCAAAGAACCAGCTTTTGGTTTCATTGATTTTTTGTATTGTTTTTTTAGTCTCTGTGTCATTAATTTCTGCTCTGATTTTTATTATTTTCTTCCTTCTGCTTCCTCAGGGCTTCTCTTGCCATTCTCATTCTAGTTCTTTTAGTTGTGTTAGATGGTTCATTAGATCTTTTTCTTGTTTCTTGAGATAGGCCTGTAATGCTATCAATTTTTCTCTCAGGACTGATTTCGCCGTGTCCAATAGATTTTGGGTTGTTGTCTGTTCATTTTCATTACTTTCCATGAAGTGTTTGATTTCTTCCTTGATCTCCTTGGTAACCTGTTAATTGTTTAATAACATGCTATTTAGCCTCCATGTGCTTGAATATTTTTGAATTTTTTTATAATGGTTGATTTCTAGTTTCATGCCATTGTGATCCAAGAAGATGCCGTATATGATTTCAATCTTCTTATATTTGTAGAGACTTGCTTTGTACCCTAACATGTGGTCCAATTTTGAGAATGTTCCATGTGCACTTGAGAAGAATGTGTATTCTGCTGTTTTGGGGTGAAATGTTCTGTAAATGTCAATTAAATCCATTAGGCCTAGTGCGTCATTTAAGGTCTGCATTTCCCTGTTGATTTTTTGTCTTGATGATCTGTCCAATGCTGACAGTGGGGTGTTTAAGTCCCCCACTATGATTGTGTTGCTGTCAATCTCCCTCTTATAGTCCCCCAAGAAATGTTTTATATATTTAGGTGCTCCTATATTTGGTGCATAAATGTTTATAAGGGTTATTTCCTCCTCTTGGATTGATCCCTTTAGTAATATGTAGTGACCATCTTTGTCTCTTGTTATGGTCTTTATTTTGAAGTCTGTTTTGTCAGAAATAAGAATCGATACTCCAGCTTTCTTTTCCTTTCCATTTGCATGAAATATTTTACTCCATCCCTTCACTTTTAGCCTGTGTGAGTCTTTTGCTCTCAGGTGGTTCTCTAGTAGACAGCATATATTTGGGTCCTGTTTTCTTATCCACTCAGCTACCCTTTGTCTTTTGATTGGACCAATTATTCCATTTACATTCAAGGTTACTATTGATATCAACTTATTTAGTGCCATTTTCCCCCTTTATGCTGATGTATTTTTGACTATTCCTTCTTTTTCTTAAAGCAGTCATTTTAGCATTTCTTGCAATGCTGGTTTAGTGGTACTGAACTCCTTTAGCCTTTTTTTTTCTGGGAAGATTTTAATTTCACTTTCAATGTTAAATGATAGCCTTGCTGGATAAAGCAATCTTGGTTGCATGTTCTTGCTTTTCATTACTTGGAGAACTTCATGCCACTCCCATTTGGCCTGAAGAGTTTCTGTTGAGAAATCAACTATCAGCCTTATGGGGGTTCCCTTGTAGGTCACTGCCTGTCTCTCTCTTGCAGTCCTCAATATTTTCTCTTTGTTCTTGACATTTGTCATTTTAATTATGATGTGTCTTGGACTGGGTCTCTTTGGGTCCCTCTTGATTGGAACCCTCTGTGCTTCCTGAACTTGTGTGGTTTTATCCTTCGCCAGCCTAGGGAAGTTTTGTATAATTATTTCCTCCACCAAGTTCTTTATCCTTTGCTCTCTTTACTTTCCCTCTGGCTCTTCTATAATGCAAATGTTGTTCTGCCTCATGTTGTCCCGAAGCTCCCTTAGACTGTCCTCATGGTTTTGGAGTGTTTTTTCTTTTTGCTGCTCTGAGTGATTTTTTTTCTATCTTTTCTTCTAAGTCACTTATTCTATCCTCTGCTTCATTGAGCCTGCTTTTAATTTCTTCCAGTGCATTCTTGATATCAGATACAGCATTCTTTATCTCTGTCTGAGTGTTGTTTATGGTCTGTATCTCTTTTTTCATGTTTTCACTAAGGTCCTCGATCTTATCATCTAGTGTCTTCTTAAGTTCCTTGAACATCTTCATAATCAATACTCTGAACTCTGTTTCTGATAACTTGCTTAACTCCATCTCATCAAAGTCTTTTTTTGGTGATGTTTCCTTTTCTTTAATTTGGGGGTTGTTTCTTTGTGTCCCAAAGAAGGTCTTAGTGGTAGGTCTTAGTGTTTGTAGGTATATATTAGATATATTTGCCGTCTCCCAGTCTTGTGGGATGGGATTTTTGTCTTGTGGGTCCAGTGGAACCCAGAGGTGTGTTTTCCTTATACTTCTGAGCTCTTTGCTCTAGGCATGTCCCTCTTGTGGGTATCCCTTTTGTGGTTTCTTTATGTTCTCCTGTTGTGGTTGGGTCTAGATTGTCGTTGGTCAGTCCTTGGGAGGAACCTTCTCTCAGGTTGGCTAACTGTGTCTCAGCCCCAACCTTGTTGTGTAAGCTATTGTATGGTGCTGACAAGGCAGGACAGTACACAACTAAACTTCCAGGGAACAAGGGGTATCTTACAAAATATCTTGACAGTCACAATGAAAACAACCCATGTGAAAATAGAACTGGGATAGTGAAGGGAGAACACACACACACAAAAAAAAATGCTTAAAAAAAAGAAAGAGAGAAAGAAAAGTAACACTTAGAAAGAGAGAGATTTATATTGTTGTTAATACTGGTGAAAGTTTAGAAAATAATAATAAACTAAAATGTAAAAAATAGAGAAGCTACTGGGAGATAACAGGAGCAGAGAAAAAATTGTGAAAGAAGGGCCAGCAAAAAATTAAGGGAGAGAATAGGAATAGGATAATAGTCAAAAATGAGAACAAAAATACAATAAAGAGAATAAGAGAAACTAAGAATCGAACAAAAAGACAGAGACAGAAGGGACAATAACAAAAGAATAAAATAAAAGTAGAAAAAGAAAAAAGAAAAAGAAGCCTGGTTGGGCATGCCTTAGCGGTTAAGCGCAGACCTAAAATACAGGCGATCAGGGTTTGAATCCCAGTCAGGGCACATGCCCGGGTTGCAGGCTTGATCAATGACTCTATCCTCATTGATTTCTCTCTCTCTCTCTCCCTCTCCTTTCCTCTCTCTGTAATCAATAAAGATATATTTTTAGAAAAAAGAAAAAGAAAAAAATTATGCCAATGGATCGAGAGGAGAGAGAGATAAAGCCCAGGCAGGAAGGGAGTCCAGTAAGAGATTTGTGGGAAACAATAGAGGAAAGCAGTAAATTTGGCTATAATGATAAAGTCCCAGTCTTTAAGGAGGGATATCAAGAAAGTCTTGATTTAGAAGCAAGGATAAAACAAAACAAGCAAATAACCAAAACAAAACTAAAAACAAGATAAGCAAGACAAAATTCTCTTATAAAAAAGAGGGAAAAAATTTAGTTAATAAAATGTTTTAAAAAAATTATTATAACATTTAACAAAGAAGAAAAAGCAAATTTTCTCCCCTTTCTCTTCTTCCTAAGGAAAAAAGAAAAAATAAACAAATCCACAAACAAAAAACAAACAAAAAAACCCCCAAACCAAAACAACCAAAATCAAAACCAAAGAACACAAAAAAACAGAAGAAAAAAAATAATCAATCAGGTGAGTTTCTTCTGGGCAGCTTATGTTGCCTGAGGCTCACTGTTTTGTGTGCTGATTTCAGTTCTCCAGGGAGGTACTTGTGTAACAGCCAATGTGAGGAGTCATCTAGGTTTGGCTCTGGTGTCCTTAGGTAGATGGTTGATCTGAGGGTCTCTGTGGACCACCTCCTCTTGTCAACTATTTTGCAACCTTGTCATTGCCTGGTCTTACTCCAGGGTCTTCTATAGAGTCTTTAGGGTACAGGGTGGCTAGTGTAGCTCAGGGTATCACTCCCCTTAGAGGTGTCGCTGTCAGGCACTCACTCTGTGGGAGTTAGTCTCTGATCCACCACCAGCTCCTCATTCCCTACCTTGTCCTCTGATTCTAGTTCCCCATGCTCTGTCCTGCTGCAGTTTCAGATTGATCTCAGCCTGTTGCCTTTTCTTTATGGGCCGTTTCAGCAGCCTGGGCTCAGTGCGTTTGATTAAAAACACATTCTGGTGAGTCCTTTGCCTGCCCTGCCCCCAGCAGGGGTTTTCAGTGTTTCCTCCAGTTCCCAACTCTTGTTTAAATGTCATCAATAGATTAATGACTTTTATAAGTGTAGCTTGGCTACAGCAAACTCATTGAAAACACAGACATATGTGGCTCCTAAAAAATGATGAAACACATTTTTCTCATGAAATATGATAACAATGGCATATCATACTTTTTTATTTCTCAGGAAAACTGTTACATTTGTTCTGATAAGTGGTGAAATGTGACTCAGAAATACAACTGCTTCTACCTCTGCCAGATTTGGTTTCTGTAGACTCCATTTAAATTTTAAAAACATTTTTTTTGTTAAAAATATTGTAGATGTCCACTTTTTTTCCCATTGACACCTTTCACCCCCACCAACTACCCAAGCCTTCACCACACTATTGTCTATGCCCATGTGTTATGCACACATGCATATAGATTCTTTTGTTAATCTCTCCCCACCCACACACACACCCCTACCTTTCCTCTGAGATTTGACAGTCTGATCCATGCTTCCATTTTACAGAATCTATTTTGTTCATCAGTTTATTATGTTCTTTAGATTCCACATATAAGTAAGATCATATGATATTTGTCTTTCTATGTCTGCCTTATTTCATTTAGTATAATATTCTTAGGTCCATCCATACTGTTCAAAAGGGTACTAGATCCTTATTCTTTATATATGCATAATATTCCATAGTGTAAATGTCCCACAGCTTTTTTATCCACTCATCTACCGTTGGGCACTTGGACTGTTTCCAGATCTTAGCTATTATAAATAACATTGCTATGAATATAGAGGTGCATATATTCTTTCTGATTAGTGTTTCAGGATTCTTAGGATATATTCTTAGAAGTGGGAACATTGAGTCAAAAGGCAGTTCCATTTTTCATTTTTTGAGGGACTTCCATACTGTTTTCCATAGTGGCTGCACCAGTCTGCATTCCCACCATCAGTGTGCCAGGGTTCCCCTTTTCCACATTCTCACCAGCATGTTTCATTTGTTGATTTGTTGAAGGTAGCCATTCTGAAAAGTGTGAGGTGATACCTCACTGTGGTTTTCATTTGAATCTGTCTGATGATTAGAGACACTGAGCATTTTATCATATGTCATTTGACCATCTGTATGCCCTCTTTAGAGAAGTGTCTATTCAGGTCTTTTGCACATTTTTAAATTGGATTGTATCCCTCTTGTTCAGCTATATGAATTCTTCATGCATTTTGGAAATTAGTCATTTGCCAGATGAATCCTTGGCAAATATGTTCTTTTATAATTTGGGGTTCCTTTATATTTTGAGGCTGATTTCTTTTGCTTTGCATAAGCTTTTTAGTTTGGTGTAGTCACATTTGTTTATTTTATTTTTTGTTTCTCTTATCCTAGGAGATATATCAGTGAAAATTCCACTATGTGAGACATCTGTGATTTTACTGCCTATGTTTTCTTCCAGGATGTTCATGGTTTCATGACTTACATTTAAGTCTTTTATTCCCTTTGAATTTATTCCTGTGTATGGAGTAAGTTGGTGATCTAGTTTTATTTTTTTTGCACGTAGTTGTCCAATTTTCCCAGTACCATTTATTGAGAAAAAGAATCTTAAAAAACAATACCATTTACCATTGCAACTAAAAAAATAAGATACCTCAGAATAAACTTAACCAGGATTGTCTGTCTTTACTCTTTTGTATTCTCTTGCCTCCTTTGTCAAATATTAATTCACCGTAATGGTGTGGGTCTATTTCTAGGGACTCTGTTCTGTTGATCAATATTGTCTGTTATACCAATACAAGGTTGTTTTGGTTACAATGACTTTGTAGTATAGTTTGATATCCGGTAAAGTGATCCCTCCCACTCTGTTCTCCTTTCCTAAAATTGCTGTGGCTGTTTGGTGTCTTTTTTGGTTCCATACAAATTTTTGGAGTACTTGTTCTAGTTCTGTGAAATATGATGCTCGTATTTTAAGAGGAATTGCATTGAATCTATAGATTGCTTGAGTAATATGGACATTTTAGTGATATTAATTCTTCTAATCCATGAACATGGTGTATTCTTGCATTTGTTTATATCTTCCTCTCTTACTTTTTTCACTGTCCTGTACTTTTTCAAGTACAGTTCTCTTACATCCTGGTTAAGTTTATTCTGAGGTATCTTAGTTTTTTAGTTGCAATGGTAAATGGTATTGTTTTTTTAAAATTCTTTTTCTGAGCTTTCATTGAGGTTTATAAAAATGCAGTCAATTTTCAGATGTTAATTTTGTATCCAACTACCTTTCTGAATTCGTTTATCAAATTTAGAATTACTTTGGTGGAGTCCTTGGGACTTCCTATGTACAATGTCATCTGAAAATAATGACAGTTATACTTTCTCCTTTCCAATTTGGATACCTTTTTTGTTTTCCGCCTAGCTTATGACTGTGGCAAGGACTTCCAGTACTATGTTGAATAAGAGTGGTGAAAATTGACATCCCTATCTTGTTCCTGTTTTTGATGAAAATGGTTTTCGTTTTGCCCCTTGAGTATGATGTTGCCTGAAGTTTCATCATATGTAGCCTTTATTATAATGAGGTAAGTTCCTTCTATTCTCACTTTACTGAGATTTTTTTTTCAGAAATGGGTGCTGGATTTTGTTGAATGCTTTTTCTACATCTAATGATACGATCATAGGATTTTTGTCCTTCATTTTGTTTATATGACATATTACACTTATTGATTTGTGGATGTTTACCAGCCTTGCACCCCCAGAATAAATCTCACATGGTTATGGTGTATGATTTTTTAAATGTACTGCCATATCAGGTTTGTTAATATTTTGTTGGGGATTTTAGCATCAATGTTTATCAGGGATAGTGGCTTGTAACTTTCTTTCTTTGTAGTGTCTTTATCTGGTTTTGAGATTTTAATGATGCTAGCTTCATAAAAAAGAGTTTGAGAGTTTTTCCTCTTCTTGAATTTTTTGGAACAGTTTGATAGAATAGGTGTTAATTCTTCTTTGAATGCTTGTTAAAACTCGCCTGTAAATCCATCTGGTTCAGGACTTTGTTTGTTGGGAGTGTTTTGATTACTGCTTCAATTTCATTAGTTTTAGCCTATTGAGGTTTTCTGATTCTTCCTGATTCAGCTTTGGAAGATTGTATGTTTCTAGGAATTTGTCAATTTCACCCAGGTTGTTCAGTTTGTTAGCATATAATTGATCATAGTATTTTATTATGATCCTTTGTATTTCTGTTGGGTCAGTTGTTATATCGCCTCTTTCATTTATGATTTTATTTATTTGGATCCTCTCTCTTTATTTCTTGGTGAGTATGGCTAAAGGTACATCAATCTTGTTTATCTTTTCAAAGAGCCAGCTGTTTTCGTTGACCTTTTGTATTGTTTTTTAGTCTCTATGTCATTAATTTTTGCTCTGATCTTTATTATTTCCTTCCTTCTGCTTCTTTGACGTTCTTTTTCTAATTCTTTTAGTTGTTGTGTTAGATGGTTTAGTATAGCTTTTTCTTGTTTCTTGAGGTATGCCTGTAATGCTATGAACATTCCTCTCAGTACTGCTTTCACTTTGTCTCATAGATTTTGGGCTTTTTCTGTTAATTTTCATCATTTTCCAGGGAGTTTTTAATTTCTCCCTTGATCTCATTGGTAAATCATTCATTGTTTAATAACATGCTATTTATCCTCCATGTATTTGAATATTTTTGACTGTTTTTATAGTGGTTGGTTTCTAGTTTCATGGTAGTGTGTTCCATGAAGATGTTTGATATCATTTGAATCTTTTTGAACTTTTAGAGACTTCATTTGTGCCCTAACATGTGGTCTGTTTTTGAAAATGTTCCATGTGCACTTGAGAACAATGTGTATTCTGCTGCTTTGGGATGAAATGCTCTGTAAATTTCAATTAAACTCATTATATCTAGTGTGTCACTTAAGGTCTCTGTCTCCCTTTACATTTTTTGTCTTGATGATCTGTCCATTGATGATAGTGGGGTGTTAAAGTCCCCCACTTGCTTGTGTTCCTGTTGGCCTCCCCCTTAAAGTACACCAAGAAATTTTTTATATATTTAGATGATCCTATATTGGGTGCATATATTTTTATAAGGGTTATTTCCTCCTATTGGATTGATCCCTTTAGTATTATGTGGTGACCTTCTTTGTCTCCTATTATGGTCTTTATTTTGAAGTCCATTTTGTCAGAAATAGGTATTGCTACTCCAGCTTTCTTTTCATTTCCATTTGCATGTAATACATTTTTCCACCCTTTAACTTTCAGTCTGTGCAAATCTTTTACTCTCATGTGGGTCTCTTGTAGACAGTATATATACGGGTCCTGTTTTCTTATCCATTCAGCTACTCTATGTCTTTTGATTGGAGCATTTATTCCATTTACATTTAAAGTTATTCAATATTTCTTCTTAAAGCTGTCCTTTTAGCATTTCTTGCAATGTTGTTTGGTGGTACTGAACTCCTTTAGCCTTCTCTTGTCTGGGAAGCTTTTTATTTCACCTTCAGTTTTAAATGATAGCCTTGCTGGATAAAGCAGTCTTGTTTGCATTCTTGCTTTTCATTATTTTGAGAACTTCATGCCACTACCTTCTGGCCTGAAGTGTTTCTGTTGAAAAATCTGCTGTCAGCCTTATGGGGGTTCCCTTGTAGGTCACTGCTTGTCTTTCTCTTGCACCCCTTAATATTCTTTGTTTTTAACTCTTGCCATTTTAATTGTGATCTGTCTTGGAGTGGGTCTTTTTGGATTCCTCTTGCTTGAAATCCTCTGTGCTTCCTGAACTTGTGTGGCTTTCTCCCTCACCAGCATAAGGAAGTTTTCTGTCATTATTTCCTCCACCAACTTCTCTATCCCTTGCTCTCTTTCCTCCCTCTCTGGGTCCTCTATGACGCAAATGTTGTTTTGCTTCACATTGCTCCAAAGCTCCCTTAGAATGTCCTCATGCTTTTAAAGTGTTTTCTCTTTTTGCTGCTCTGATTGGTTTTTTCTACCTTATCTTCTAAGTCACTTATTCTATCCTCTTCTTCATTGAGCCTGCTTTTAATTCCTTCCACGATATTTCTGATATCAGATATAGTATTCTTCATTTCTCTCTGTTTCTTATTTATCATATCTAGCTTTTTCATGCTTTCCCTAAGTTCCTGGACCTTCCCATTAAGTTTCTTGCGGTTCTCATTAATTTCCTTGAACATTTTTATAACCATTACTCTGAACTCTATTTCTGATAACTAGCTTAATTCCATCTCATCAAGATCTTTCCCTGGTGATTTTTTTCCTTTTCTTTAGTTTAGGGGTTGTTTTTTTGTCTCTCCATTTTAGTGACTCTTAGTGTTTGTATCAGTATATTAGATATATTTGCTGTCTCCGTGTCTCCTGGAGTGGAATTTTGTATTGTCCAGTGTCGCTCAGAGATGTGTTTTCCTTATACTTCTGAGCCATATGCTGTAGGAGTATCCCTTCTGTGGGTGTCCTTTTTGTGGGTTCTTTGGGGTCTCCTGTTGTGATTGGGACTAGATTGTTGTTGAGAGAGAGGAGAGAAAAGATATTATTGATAATATTAAAAAATAATCAATAAAATAAAAAGTAAGAAGTAGAGAAGCTACTGGGAAATAAAAGGCAGAGAAAACATTCTGAAAGGAAAGAAGGGCATACAAAAAAAATAGTGTAGAGTGTAGGAATATAAAAATGGTTGAAAAATAAAAATAAAATAGACAAATTCAAAGAAATGAAAAGACAGGAAGACAATGAATAAAAGGGAAGAAAAAGAAAAGAAAAAGAAAGCTATGCCAAAGGAACAAGAAGAAAGAAAGAGGTAAAGGAAGGGCAGGGAAGGGGAGGCCAGTAAGAGATATGGGGGACACAATAGAGAAAAACAATACATTTATTGGTTATAATGATAATATCCCAGCAATAAAACAGGGAATATCAAGGAAATCTTGATAATAGAACAAAAACCAAAACAAAACACAACAAAGCCAAAAACAAGCAAACCATGACAAAAGAAATTTTTAAAATATTAAATAAAAAATTAAAAACAATTGAAAAGTTTTTAATGAAATTTTTTTTCCTTTCCTTTTTTTTTCTTAAAAAAAAAAAGGCCTATCAGGTGAGTTTCATCTGGGCTGCTTTTTTTGTCTGAGGCTCACTGTTTTTTTTTTTTTTGCTGATTTCAGGTCTCCTGGGAGGTTCTTGTGTGTCAGCCAATGTCAGGACCTGTCTAGGTTTGGCTCTGGTGTCCTTAGTTAGTTGCCTGGTCTGTGGACAACCTCTTCCTGTCTGCCATTTTCTCCTTCTGGTGGTTGCCTGCTCTTACTCCAGAGTCTTCTGTAGTCTTTAGGGTACATGCCAGCTAGTGTAGATTGGGATATTGTTACCCTTACTTAGAGGTTTGGCTGTCAGGCATTCACTGTGGGGAAGTTAGTCTCTGTTTCAAAGAAAACTCCTCAGTCTCTGTCATAGCTTCCTGTTCTAGTTCCCCATGCAATGGTCTGTTGCAGGTTCAAATTTAATTCAATCTGTTGCCTTTTCTGTATGGGCAGTTTCAGCACCCTGGGCTCAGTGGGTTTGATTAAGTATTCTAGTGAATACGTTGCGTGCCCAACCCCCAGAAAATGTTTTAAGCTTTTTCTCCATTTTTCAAACAATAGTCCTTGAGAGTCTTATTCTTGTAATGTTGTTCTGTGAGCTGTTCTCCCTTCCCCCTCTGGACTGCAGCCTGCAATGGATATCTGGAGCTTCAGTGAGCTGAACCAGTCTCTTTCCTGTTGGGGTGATGCTCTTAGACTGCTGGAGAGGTAGGTATGCTCCATCCCTCCTTTCCCAGATCTGGTTGGCTGATCTCACAGGGCGCTCAGTTTAAACTCACAACAATGCATACATAAATCCCAGCTTTCTCTGTCCTATTTCCCTAATGCAAACCAGGAAGGTTGTCACCTGTTCAGCATTCAAAAATGCACAAAGCAACAAATAGGCAGAAAACCTACCCCATGAGGTCTAGGCATCCCCACACCTCAGAATCAAGCAGGAGTGGGTTACAAAGTTAGCCCCATTCAGGTCTTCTTTACAATTGATCTTATTAAACCTGGGGTAGCTCCTTGCATGCTATCCTGGCTCCCCTCAGAGCAGGTCAAAAATCTCTGATTCACTTCACCAGCAGCTCCAGCAGCTGGAATACCAATGTGTCCTGCTGGCAGCTCCCATCCCTCTCTGGTGGCAGGAGGGCTCTCTTCCCCTTCCCTGCTCCACACAGTTGAAATGTTTTCTAGGGTTCTACACAATGCCTTACAGGAAAGCAGAGGGTCCCTATAGGTTGCTCTGGCTCCTTTCTATTTGGAAGCCACACCCTGCAGAATAGGCTTTCCTGCAGTCAGCACTCAGGGTGAAAGTGTCCTGCCCTGTCACCATTAGGTGTGTTGTTTCACTGGGAAGGTGGTGTCCCCTCCTCACAGGCACACTGTTCCCCTAGCTCCCTCTGCCTGCCATGCATGGGAATCCTAGCTTTTGGATTCCAGTCCACACTCCCAAGGGGAGGGAGCTTTGCAGCCTCTAACCCTCTGGCCTCCCAGTCCAGCACTGGCTTCAGGAGGGCCTCCTCCTTTCTACCCACCCTTACTAGACTCTGATGTTTCTTCAGTGCTCCTTACTCAAAATATTTCCACTCAGGTATATTTATCTTGTTTTTCCAAGCTGGTTACACAGTACTTTAGCTATAAATCCAGTCCATGGCTGAAAGCACTGTGCTTCTTGTCAGAGTGCCGCCATTTTCCCTCTTTCTAAAAAACATTTTTGAGCAGAGTGTGGGAACTACAATTTAAAAGAAGACAAAGTCCCTGTTCCCCGCCCCGAACTTATATTTTAGTAGAGGATATATGATTCCACGATCCACTGATAGATACATATAACATAGGTAAATAAATATTTTTATTGAAAATGAGTTTTCATTCTTGAATTTCATCCTTTAACATTATAAATAAAGTTTGAAAAGAGAGTTTCTTTAATAAATGTCTATAATGTTACTACAGATACTTATTAGCCGGACCTTCCCATTGAGAAGGCAGGGAGAATCAATGCATGTGAATGGCAGGCCAGAGTTGCCTGGCCTGACATAGATTCTAAAGAATACACCTGCCCTTGACTTGGCAGCAAACCTCTGCAGCCCTAGGGCAGGTGAAGTGAGAACATGTAGGAAAGCTCTAGAAGGAAGATCCTACTGATAGGAGCCAAATATGTCTTAAAAATGAAATGAACAGCCCTGGTGGGGTGGCTAAGGTGTTTGGAGAATCAACCCATACACCAAAATGTTGTAGGTTCCATTCCTGGTAAGGGCACCTACCTTGGTTGTGGGTTGGATCTCTGATAGGGAAACAGTTGATGCCTCCCTCTCTCCTCTCTCCTCTCTCCTCTCTCCTCTCTCCTCTCTCCTCTCTCCTCTCTCCTCTCTCCTCTCTCCTCTCTCCTCTCTCCTCTCTCCTCTCTCCTCTCTCCTCTCTCCTCTCTCCTTCTCTCTCACTGTGTCTCCCTTCTCTCTAAAATCAATAAAAACATATCCTCAGGTTTGGATTAAAAGAAGATAAAAATAAAATGAACACTGTCCCAGCTGGTGTGGATCAGTTGGTTGGAGCGTCATCACATACACCAAAATGTGGTGGGGTCAATACCCAGTCAGAGCACATGCAAAGGCTGAGGGTTTTATCCCTGGTCAACCCCAAGTTGGAGCACCCAATCAATGTTTTTCTTTCACATAGATGTTTCTCTCTTCTTCTCTAAAATCAATTAAAAAAAAGAAAAGAAAAGAACACAAAATTTCAAACTTTCTTAGACTATAATATTGCATCTGTTAAATTTTAAGGGACTCCTGTTTATAAGATTGCTTTGTTTTATAAGTGCCAAGAAGCTTTTTGTTTTTTAATTGCAGTTTGGAAAAAAAGTAATTTTCATTCCTCACAGCATCTTCAGGATTAGATACATTTAATACCCCTTCAAAATGTTTTGAGAAGTTCAAATTATTTTTTCCAACTACATAGTGATGTTAATGTACCAGATGTTGTTCAGAAATCAGTAGGGATAGAGAATGATCTGGAAACTCCCTTTTATTTAAGAAATAATATATATTTATCTTTTGCACTGGAGTGCCTTATAAGTCCTGAGGTCACCAGCATCTGGCTTACTGTGGATGCTTAATATATTGCTTGTTAAAGAAGTGAGCCTGTGAGTTAAATGAGGGGGTGAATAAGTGAGTGAAGAAAGAATAAATGAATGAATGAATGAATGATTTACCAGGAGGTACATTTAACACTAGGTTACTCTTTGAACCTCAAATTGAAGTCAATGCTTCTTAAATCTTGTTTGACATAACATTTGGAATATGTCACTTATTTCCAGCCAAAACCCTTCTCAAGATTTTCATTTCAGTCATCACAATAGTACTGAAAGAGAAGCACTGCTTCACCTTCTTTATTTTTAAGAAATTCCACTTTAGTCAACTTTTAATTACCCTAAAGGAGAAAACCAGTGGTGCAGATAATCCCCAAATCTCTTGTTGGAATGCATTATATGATGGACTTTTGCAGTAGTTTGCTTTCTAATTATGTTTTAATTAGATTTCTGTTAAAGTTATTGATAATTCCCTTAACTGACAGGACAGCAGGTTAGGCAGCCCAAGAACATAGTGGTCAACACTTTGCTAGCTGGGACTGACCCATACCTTAATATAGGCCTGCCTTTTAAAATGCATTGTGTTAAGTACTGTGAGGCTAGCTCTTGAAGGTAAATAGCATTTGAATGGGTGAAGAAGGTTCAAAAGGATTTTCTATAGCTGTCCAATATGAGCCACATATTGAAAATTTAAATTTTCTACTAGTCAACTTAAAAAGCTAAAAAATAATGGGTGAGACGGACTTTAAAATATATTGTATTTAACCAATTTAAGTCAAAATATTATTTCATCATATAATCAATACAAAATTGTGAGATATTTACTCTTTAAATTAAATCTTCAAAATTCGGTGTGTATTTTACACTTGCAGCACATCTCAATTCAGACTAGAACATTTCAAGTGCTAAACAGCCATATGTAGCTAAAGAATACCATACTGGGAAATATAGTTGAAGAGTCTTACTTCTCAAATTATGGTCTGGGGATCAGGTACACTGGAAGCATCTGGAAAAATGATAGAAAGGCAGAACTTTAGGCTCTGTCCCAGACCTGCTGAGTCAAAATTTGCATTTTAACAAGTCACTCAGGTAATTCCCATGCACATGAAAGTTTGAGAAGAACTCATCTAGACAGGAAAAAGGTTTGAATGACAATCTGGAGTTAGGAATGCTGAAGAAATGCTTACGAGCCAGCCTTGATTATATATAATATGTGAGAAGTAGAAATTAAAGGTATATCAGTAGTTATTTATAAGGAATTTGATAAAACCATTTTAATAGGTGTCTGTTTCTCAGTGTTCAAAATGAAAATAATCTTGCCCATCATGTAAGACTGGTGTTAAGATTAGAGACAGTATGATAAAGTAATTCACGTGATGCCTGGCTCCTAGGCATGAAAACTTTATACAATTCCATTATTGATGGGTAATAATCAGATGAAGACTCATCTGCTGCCAAGATTTTAACTACAGTCTCAAACTATAAGAAAATTGATCAAATATGGAGAATTGCAGAGCATCACTTCTGTCACATGCTAGGATTCTGTGTGATTGGCAGGAGTCTCAAATGAAAACTAATGTCAGAGCATTTCACCCAAGGTAGGATGCCAGAGCAGGAGGTCCCACAGGGGGTGATGCCTTGTATTCACACATCATGTTTATAAACCTAATGTGTCTGCCCCTTATCAAAATAAGTTGCACAACTTTGGACATCTGGTTTACCAACAAATTAACAGGACAGAAAGGATCAGGTAACTGTTGGTCCCTGTGTCATTTAACATCTGGCCCTTTCACTAACTCAGCATGTTGGGTCAAGACACCTTATTAAGCTGTCAAATTATGTCAGCATGCTGGGAATATTATCCAACTGTAACTAATGAAGTACTGAGAACTAGAAACCCACTAATATTTTGTTGGAAGTTTAGAAATAATTTCCTTCTTCTAAGGGCTGTATATAAAAATGTCAACATTCACAGAAAGGGAGGTAAACTTGGGATAATGGAAGGACTGATTTAGAAGTCAGATTCATAGGATTCTAGTTTTAGCTCTGTTAACTCAGAAGTTTAATCTCCTGTGGCTTCAGTTTATGCACTGATAAAACAAGGAGCTTTAATATGTGAATCTTTTCAGTAATCTCCAGTTGTATTTTTATTTCATTTTTTCAAATTTTATTTTATTTTTATTGTGATAAAATATATATAACATAAAATTTACCATTACATTCACATCATCACCACCCATTTACAGAACTTTTGCATCTTCTCAAGGTGAAATTCTGTACCCATTAAGCACTAAGTCCACATTCCCTCCTCTTTCTAACTCCTGAAAATCACCATTCCATTTTCTGTCTCTATGAATTTGACTACTCTGGGTACTTCATATGAGTGAAATTATATTATGATATGACTGTCTAAGTTCATGCAGCATAATGTCTTCAAGATTCATGCATATTGTAGCAAGTACCAGCATTTCCTCTTTAAAGTTGAAAAATCTTCCATCATATGTATATACTGAATTTGTTTTTTAATGCTTGAGTGCAATGGCATGTGGTTTGGAGATGAGTTAATAAAATTCTCTTCAGTAGTTCCTTAACAGGGGAAAGAGGATGCATTGGTCTTTTATATAGAATGTAATAGGGTTGTTTTATTATAATAACTAACTACCAGAACATTTTGTAGAATTTATGTTGGGACTATTTTCAGATATGTTGATTTGAAATTTTTCAAATGTTTTTGTTTAGTTTTACATATTTAAAATGGAATTACTGTAGTAAAAGCGTTGGGCAACTATCTACAGAGAACATCTTCCATAACCGTGATATTGTAGGAACAGAGTTCAAGTGTTAATAAATACTGAATATTAAAATGGTTTGGCTAACATCTTTCTGTTCTCAAGAGGTAAATTGGGGAAGAAATGAGCATGAAGAAAAGGCTAATTTAAAAACTAATTGTCCAGAAAATGTTCTCATTGTGTTTATGAATTATTTCAATAAATCAAGTTCTACGTATTTCAATTTGGTTAGCAAGTACCAAATTAAACAAGAGAACATTAATATATTCTTAAGTTCACCAAAACTTTAATTTTTGTAAAAATATTGGAGTTGAGCTTAAGGATTTAGTTTTAATTCTTAGTTTTGATACATTTTTTGTTTTCCCCTGGACGAGGTAGAGAAGTGTATATATATTTTCTAATCCTGAGGTCATGATGCTATAAGTGTATTTTTCTTTCAGATAGAGGTAAAATTTTAAGGTAAGCTGACTGGAATTGTTTTTCTTCCTTTGATTCTTACAACTCTTCCACATTCCTCATACCCTTTAAATGTGAAGCTCTTTTTAAAAGTTTTGTTTTACACATGGTTTAAACATATATTTTAAAATTAATATACTTTTTAAATGCAGTTTTAGGTTTACAGAAAAGCTACAGAGACAAAAATACAGTTCCCATATAACCCATCTTCCTCCTTTCCTGCCCCTAACACTATTTTCCTTAGTATTAACACCTTTCATTAGTGCAATATATTTTTTACAATTGATGAGTCCATATTGATACATTAGTTTACATTAGGGCTCACTTTTCTTATTGTACACTCTATAGATTTTGACAATACTACCCATTACTATAGCATCATAAAGAATAGTTTCACTGCTCTAAAAATTCCCTGTGCTCCACCAATTCATCCTGTCCTTCCCCTGAATCCCTAGCAATCACTGATCTCTTCACTGTCTCCAGTTTTGTCTTTTCCAGGATTTTATATAGTTGGAATCAGACAGTACAGAGCCTTCTTATATGACCTTCTTTTATTTTAGCAATATGTAGTTAAGTTTCTTCCATATCTTTTTATGGCTTGACAGCTCCTTTTTACAAATTGCTGAATAATATTCCATTGTCTTAATGTACTATAGCTTATTTATTCATTCATCTAATGAAGGATATCTTGGTTGCATCCAAATTTTGGCAATCATTAATAAAGCTGAAATAAACATTTGGGTGCAGGTTTTTGTGTGGACATAAGTTTTGAACTCATTTGGCTAAATACCAAGGGACGAGAGTGCAGGATTATAGGGTAAAAGTATGTTTTGTTTTGTAAAAAATTGCCAAACTTTCTTTCAGAATGGCTGTACCATTTTTCATTATCACCAGTAATGAATAAGAGTTCCTGTTGCTCCACTTCCTCACCAGCATTTTGTCTTGTCAGTGTTTTGAATTTCTCTTCTTCTTCCTTCCTTCCTTCCTTCCTTCCTTCCTTCCTTCCTTCCTTCCTTCCTTCCTTCCTTCCTTCCTTCTTTCTTTTTCTTCTCTCATTCTTTTTTGTTGTTGTTGAGGAACCTCTATTTGTTTTAATATTTAAGTTAGAACAATACAATAATTAGAAAAAGATTAGTGCTTCAGTGACTTTAAACCACATCAATTTCAATATTTATTTTCCAAAATAATGATCAACTATATTTATGGTTCTGCAGCAATAGTGCCATACAGTATCCTTTCCTGAGTAAGAAGATAAAGTTTATTCTAGTGGAAGCTTTAAATGAGGTAGATTGTTGCCAACTATGTATCAGTTTTTCATGTGATATTGAGGACATTGACATATTAGGACAGCATAAATTGACTTGTAAATCTATATTCAGCTGAAGCTTCATATAAGCAACAATGGAAATGAACAGATGTGTACTCAATATAAAACACTTCTCAAAGCTACTCCAAAACACAAATGACAAAAGGTGGTTAAGAACAACTAAACATCTGGAGTGTGTAACAGATGTAAAAGAAGAATGGACCCTGTGGTTACTTGCACTGTTTGAATTATGTGAAGGTAAAATTAAGACTTAGTCTAATTCCACCTCTCCAGATTTAGTATACTGTGAGCTGTCTTTTGTTGTATCTGGTTTAGTTTCAGTCCCAAGGTCATTTAGATTTTCATGTTATCTAGTTTTATACTTTTGAATTTTAAATTTAGGTTATGGTCCTTCTTGAGTTAGTATTTTTAAAAGATGTAAGGTATGGGTCTAGATTCATTTTTTTCACATGGATATCCATGTGTCCAAGCACCATATATTGAAATGCATTTGCTCCTTTGTCAATGATCAATTATCTATATTTGTGAGTGTCTCTTTCTGGACTCCCTAACTTGCAACTCATTTTATTATCAAAAACTCTGATTTACAAGAATTTGTTTCATAGCATTATTGGTTATTAATATTTCCCTTCATATTTTTTACAGTAAAATTTACATACAGGAAAATGCATAGACCCCTTCCCCTTTTAAAAACAAATAATCCTTTTGATTTTTTAAATGCAACAGTATGAAACAATTGATATTTTCTATTGTAATGTTTATGAGTAGGGGGAAAAATCTTTAAAAAATGCAAGGCGATCTTACTGTGAGTGTATTTTTTTTGTAGAGTAGAAGCTGTCACCATCATGATCACCACCACCATAATCAAATGATTTGGTTCAGTTGAGTTTGAATCCAAGGTCTGAGCTGCACATACTTAGAGTATTTGATGCAACCTACTTAACCAAGATTCAGCTTCTGCAGTAGAAATAATTATGCATACCTGCCACAGTTGTAAAGATTAAGTGATAAAATATATTTGAAAAGGCATTTGTAAAATGTGAAATCCTAAAGAGACATTGGGTGTTGTTTTAGTGAATAATAGGACTTGGAGGAGCTTTTTTAAGGATTAGCACATCCAACTGCCATCAGACAGCTGATGGCTTTAAACCAGCAACTGAAGCTTTAAGATATTAAATTAACGAAGAGGATTCCATCAAATTCTATCAAAAGTATTGAAGTTTGTTACTCTAAGACATATTGCTATATATTCAATTTATTTTTATTTTTTATTTATTTTTTTATTTTTTTTAAATTTTATTTTGCTTAAAATATTACAGATGTCCATTGTTCTCCCCAATGACTCTTCCACCTTGTCCCATACCCCTCCTCAGTCCCTCTCCCCACCATTGTCTGTGTTCATGGGTTGTCCATTTATACATATACATTTTTTGGTTACTGTCTCCCCCTCCACCCACCCGACCTCCATCATCCCTCTGACATTTGTCAGTCTGATCTATTCTTCCATGTCATTGAATCTATTCTGTTCATCAGTTTAAGTTCCTTAGATTCCACATATAAGCAAGACAATGTGATGTTTGTCTTTCTCTGCCTGGCTTATTTCACTTAGCATAGTATTCTCTAGGTCCATCCACACTCTCCCAAAGAGTACCAGATGCTTCTTCATTACAGCTGCATAGTATTCCATGGTATACATGTCCCACAGCATTTTAATCCACTCATCTACTGATGAGTAATTGGGCTATTTCCAGATGTTAGCTATTATAAACTGCACTGCTATGAATATAGGGGCGCATAAGTTCTTCCTGATTAGTGTTTCAGGATTTTTAGGATATATTCCTAGAAGGGGGATCACTGGGTCAAAAGGCAGCTCCATTTTTAATTTTTGGGGGAAACTCCATACTGTTTTCCATAGTGGTTGCACCATTCTACATTCCCACCAGCAGTGTACTAGGGTTCCCCTTTCTCCACATCCTTGCCAACACGTCGTTTATTGATTCATTGACAGTAGACATTCTGACAGGTGTGAAGTGATACCTCATTGTGGTTTTAATTTGCATCTCTCTGATGATTAGTGACATTGAGCACTTTCTCATGTGTCTCTTGGCTATCTGTATGGCCTCTTTGGAGAAGTGGCTATTCAGGTCCTTCATCCGCTTCTTAATTGGGTTGTTTATCTTCCTCTTGTTGAGTAGTATGAGTTCTTTGTACACTTTGGAAATTAGCCCCTTATCAGATGCATCCTTGGCAAATATGTTTTCCCAGACCTTGGGGTTCCTTTGTGTTTTGAGGCTGTTTTCTTTTGCTGTGCAGAAGCTTTTTAGTTTGATGTGGTCCCATATGTTTATTTTTTCTTTTGTTTCTCTTGCCCTAGGAGATGTACCAGTGCAAATTCCACTACGTGGGATGTCTGTGACGTTACTGCCTATGTTTTCTTAAAGGATTTTTATTATTTCATTACTTAAATTTAACTCTTTTATTCATTTTGAGTTTATTTTTGTATATGCTGAAAGTTGTTGGTCTACTTTCATTTTTTTTGCCTGTATTTGTCCAATTTTCCCAGCACCACTTATTGAAGAGGCTGTCTTTACTTCATTGTATGCTCTTGCTTCCTTTGTCAAATAACTGATCATAATGGTGTAGGTCTATTTCTGGGTTCTCTGTTCTCTTCCATTGATCTATATGCTTGTTGTACAGTACCAGGCTGTTTTGATTACAATGTCTTTGTGATACAGTTTGAAGTCCGGTAATGTGATCCCTCCCACTCTGTTATTTGTTCTCAAGATGTCTGCAGCAATTCAGGATCTTTTTGAGTTCCATATAAATTTTTGAAGTGTTTGTTCTAGGTCTGTGAAATATGCTTTTGGTATTTTAATAGAAATTGCATTGAATTTATAAACTGCTTTGGGTAGTATGGACACTTTAATGATATTAAGTCTTCCAATTCATGAACATGGTATATTCTTCCACTTTTTTAAATCTTCCTCGATTTATTTTTTCAGCATCATGTAGTTTTCTGAGTACAGATCTTTTACATACTTGGTTAAGTTTATTCTTAGGTACCTTATTTTCTTAGTTACAATGGTAAGTGATATTGTTTTTGTAGTTTCTCTCTCTGAAAATTAATTTTCGGTGTATAAGAATGCCATTGATTTCCAGATGTTGATTTTGTATCTAACTGCCTTGCCAAATTTGTTTATCAAATCTAGTAGTACTTTGATGGAGTCTTTAGGGTTTTCTATGTACAATATCATGTCATCTGCAAATAATGACAGTTTTACTTCTTTTCCAATTTGGATACCTATTGTTTTCTTCCTGCCTAATGGCTGTGGCTAGGATTTCCAGTACTATGTTGAATAAGAGTGGTGAAAGTGGACATCCGCTGTCTTGTTCCTGTTTTTAAGGGAAATGGTTTTAGTATTTGCCCATTGAGTATGATGTTTGGCTGTGTTTGTCATATATGGCCTTTATTATGTTGAGGTATGATCCTTCTATTCCCACTTTGCTGAGAGTTTTTATCAGAAATGGGTGATGGATTTTGTCAAATGCTTTTTCTACATGTTTTGATATGATCATATGATTTTTGTCCTTCATTTTTTTAATGTGATCACATTTATTGATTTGCAGTGATACACCAGCCTTGCATCCCCAGAATAAATCCCACTTGATCATGGAGTATGATCTTTTTAATGTATTGCTGGATCCAGTTTGCTAGTATATTAGTAAAAATTTTAACATCTATGTTCATCAGGGATATTGGCTTACAATTTTCTTTCTTTGTAGTGTCTTTATCTGGTTTTGGGATTAGGATGATGCTGGCCTCATAAAAAGAGTTTGGGAGTTTTCCCTCCTCTTGAATTTTCTGGAATATTTTGAATAGAATAGGTGTTAATTCTTCTTTGAATATTTGGAAAAACTCGCCTGTAAATCCATCTGGTCCAGGAATTTTGTTTGTTGGTTTGTTTTTTTTATTACTGCTTCAACTTCATTAGTTGTTACCAGCTTATTCAGGTTTAATGCTTCTTCCAGATTCAGCTTTGGTAGGTTGTATGCTTCAAACAATTTGTCCCTTTCACCCATGTTGTCCAATTTGTTGGCATATAATTGCTCATAGTATTTTCTTACAATCCTTTGTATTTCTGTTGGGTCAGTTGTTATACCGCTTATTTCATTTCTGATTTTATTTATATGGGTCCCCTCTCTTTGTTTCTTAGTGAGTCTGGCTAAAAGCACATAAACATTATTTATCTTATCAAACAACCAGCTCTTTTTTTCATTGATCTTTTGTATTTTTTTTTAGTCTCAATGTCATTAATTTCTGTTCTGGTCTTTATTTGTTTCCTTTTGCTTCCTTGGTGCTTTTATTGCTGTTCTCATTCTAGTTCTTTTAGTTGTGTTAGATGGTTTATTAGATCATTTTCTTGTTTCTTGAGATAGGCCTGTAATGCTATGAATTTTCCTCTCAGGACTGCTTTCACTGTGTCCCATAGATTTTGCGTTGTCAGGTCATTTTGGTTTCTTTCCATGAAGTGTTTGATTTCTTCTCTGATCTCATTGGTAACACATTCATTGTTTAATAGCATTGGAATTTAGCCTCCATGTGTTTGAATATTTTTGAGTTTTTTTGTAGAGGTTGATTTCTAGTTTCATGGCATTGTGATCCAAGAAGATGCTTGATATGATTTCAATCTTCTTGTATTTGTAGAGGCTTGCCTTATGCCCTAACATGTGATCTGTTTTTGAGAATGTTCCATATGCACTTGAGAAGAATGTGTGTTTTGTTGCTGTGGGGTGAAATTTTTGTAAATGTCAATTAAATCCATTAGGTCTGGTGAGTCATTTAAGGTCTGTGTTTCCCTCTTGATTTTTTGTCTTAATGATCAGTCCAATGATGACAGTGGCGTGTTAAAGTCCCCCACTATGATTGTGTTGCTGTAAATCTCACCTTTAAAGTCCCCCAAGAATTTTTTTATATATTTAGGTGCTCCTATATAGGGTGCACAAATGTTTAGAAGGGTTATTTCCTCCTGTTGGATTGATCTATTTAGTATTATGTCATGACCATCTTTGTCTCTTGTTATGGTCTTTATTTTGAAGTCTATTTTGTCAGAAATAAGTATTGTTACTCCAGCTTTCTTTTCCTTTTCATTTGCATGGAATATTTTATTTTATCCCTTCACTTTTAGCCTGTGTGAGTCTTTTGCTCTCAGGTGGGTCTCTTGTAGACAGCATATATTTGGGTCCTGTTTTCTTATCCAATCAGCTACTCTATGTCTCTTAATTGAACTATTTATTCCATTTACATTTAAGGTTACTATTGATATAAACTTATTTACTGCCACTTTTCCTCTTTATTCTGATGTACCTTTCTCTCACTATTCTTTCTTTTTCTTAGAGGAGTGCTTTTAGCATTTGTTGCAATGCTGTTTGGTGGTACTGAACTCCTTTAGCCTTTTTTTTTTTTTGGTCCAGGAAGTTCTTTTTTTCACCTTCTATTTTGAATGATAGCCTTGCTGGATAAAGCAATCTTGGTTGCATGTTCTTGCTTTTCATTACTTTGAGAACTTCATGCCACTCCCTTCTGGCCTGAAGAGTTTCTTTTGAGAAATCAGCCATTAGCCTCATGGGGGTTCCATTGTAGGTCACTGCTTGTTTCTCTGTTGCACCCCTTAATATATTCTTTGTCCTTGACATTTGCCATTTTAATTATGATGTGTCTCGGAGTGGATCTCTTTGGGTCCCTCTTGGTTGGAATCATCTGTGCTTTCTGAAATTGTGTGGCTTTCTCGCTCTTCAGCATAGGAAAGTTTTCTGTCATTATTTCCTCCACCAAGTTCTCTATCCCTTGTTCTCTTTCCTCCCCCTCTGGCATTCCTATAATGTGAATGTTGTTTCACTCATGTTGTCCCGAAGCTCCCTTAGATTGTCCTCATGGTTTTGAAGTGTTTTTTCTTTTTGCTGCTCTGAGTGATTTTTTTTCTATCTTTTCTTCTAAGTCACTTGTTCTATCCTTGCTTCA
The DNA here is from genome assembly GCF_054644295.1 of Miniopterus natalensis. Classification (NCBI taxonomy): domain Eukaryota; kingdom Metazoa; phylum Chordata; class Mammalia; order Chiroptera; family Miniopteridae; genus Miniopterus; species Miniopterus natalensis. The sequence goes on along the minus strand of NC_142082.1, from coordinate 84,307,866 downwards.
TTGAGCCTGCTTTTAATTTCTTCTAGTATATTCTTGATATCAGATACAGCATTATTTATTTCTGTCTGATTTTTGTTTATGTTATGTATCTTTTTTTTCATTTTTTTTCCCTAAAGTTCTTGATATTATCCTCTATTGCCTTATTTTTCTAATTAATTTCCTTGAGCATCTTCATAATCAATATTCTAAACTCTATTTCTGATAAGTTGCTTAACTCCATCTCATCAAAGACTTTACTGGAGATGTTTCCTTTTCTTTAATTTGGGGGTTTTTCTTTGTCTCCCTATCTTGGTAATTCTTAGTGTTTGTATCTTTATATTAGATATATTGGCTGTCTCCCAGTATTGTAGGATGGGATTTTGTCTTGTGGGTCCAGTGGAGCCCAGAGGTGTGTTTTCCTTATACTTCTGAGCTCTTTGCTCTAGGCGTGTTCCTTTTCTGGGTGTCTCTTTAGTGGTTTCTTTATGTTCTGTTGTGGTTGGGTCTAGATTGTCATTGACCAGTTCTTGGAAGTACTTTCTTCTCAGGTTGGCTGTGTGTCTCAGCCCCAGCCTTATCATCTAAGCTGTTGTATGGGTGCTGACAAGACAGGTCAGTACACAACTAAACTTCCAGGAAACAAAGGGTATCTTACAAAATATCTTGACAGTCAGAATGAAAACAACCTACGTGAAAATACAACTGGGAGAGTGAAGAGAGAACACACACACACATTCACACACCAAAATCTTAAAAAAAGAGAGAAAGAAAAGTAACTCTTAGAGAGAGAGATGTATATTGTTAATAGTGATGAAAACTTAGAGAATAATAATAAACTAAAATGTAAAAAATAGAGAAGCTACTGGGAGTAATAGAGGCAGATAAATGATTCTGAAAGAAGGGTCAGCAAAATCTAAGGGACAGAATATTGAAAATGAGAAAATAAAAATACAATAAAGAGAATAAGAAAAACTAACAATTGAACAAAAAGACAGGAAGAGAGAATGGAGGATAACAAATGAATGACAGAAAAGAAAAATGAAACAAAAAAGTTATGTCAACGGATCAAGAGGAGATAGAGAGATAAAGCCTGGGCAGGGAGGAATTCTGATAAGAGATTTTGGGGAAACTATAGTGGAAAGCAGTAAACTTAATTATAATGATAAAGTCCCTGTCATTAAGCAGGGCTTTCAAGAAAGCCTTGATAGTTAGAAGCAGGGATAAAACAAACCAAAAAGAGAAACAAAACTAAAAAGAAGCTAAGCAAAACAAAATTCTTTTTTATTAAAAAAAGGAGAAAAAATTAGTTAAAATTTAAAAAGAAAAAACAATATATTTTCCCCTTTTCTCTTCTTCTTCTGGGAAAACAAAACAAACAAACAAATAAAAAGAAACAAAACAAAATAAAAAACATTAATAAAAAAGACAATCAGGTGAGTTTTTTGTGGGCAGCTTATGTTTTCTGCAGCTCTTTGTTTTCTATGCTGTTTCCTTTCTCCTGGGAGGTACTTGTGTATCAGCCAATGTGAAGAGCTGTCTAGGTCTGGTTCTGGTGTCCTTAGGTAGATGGTTAATCTGAAGCTCCTCATGGACCACCTCTTCTTGTCAGCTATTTTGCAACTTCATAGATGCCTGGTCTTACTCCAGAGTTTTTTATAGATTCTTGAAGGTGCAGGATGGCTAGTGTAGCTCAGGATATCACTCGCGGTACTTAGAGGTTTCACTGCCAGGCACTCACTGTGAGGGAGTTAGTCTCTGCTCCACAGCCAGCTCTCAGTCCCTACCCTGTCCTCTGATTCTAGTTCTCCATGCTCTGGCCTAATGCAGTTTCAGATTGATTTCAGTCTGTGTCCTTTTCTGTAAAGCCCATTTCAGCAGCCTGAGCTCAGTAGGTTCAATTGTAGAACACTCCAGTGAGTCCTTTGCCTGCCCGGCCCCCAGCAGGATTTTTCAGCCTCTCCTCCAGTTCCCAACCAACAGTCCCTGAAAGTCTTATTCTTATAATGTCCTCCTGCGAGCTGTTCTCTCTTCCCCCTTAGGACTGTGCCCTGAGGGTGTGCTTGGGGCCTCAGTGAGCTGGATCAGCCCCTTTTCTATTGGGGGTGGTGCTCCCAGGTGGCAGAAGAAGCAGGCAAGCTCTGCCCCTCCCTTCCCAGATCTGGTTGGCTGGTTGCACCTGGCCCATCCCTCAAACAGTGTACTATGCAGACACCAATCCCAGCTTCAGCTGGTCTTCCTGCCCAGTGCACACCAGGAAGGTGGGAGCCAGTTCAGTGATCAGCATTCAGAAACACACAAAGCAACACACTAGCAGAGTCTGCCCTGCAAGATCCCGCCACCTACATGCCAAAACACCCAGCAAGAGGAGACCCAAAGTCAGCTCCACGCAGCTCCCTGCACTGCTGGTCTCAACAAAGCTGGGGCAGCTCCAGGTGCCACTTCAGCACCCTCAGGGCTGGTAACAAATCCCAGCCTCTCTGCACAGGGAGCTCAGTAGAGGAGGGCTCTCCACCCCTCTCCTCCCCCACACCATGCAGAGTCAATGCTTTCTGGGGCTCAACCCAATGCCTTACAGGGAAGCAGAGAGTCCCTGTGTGCAGCTGCTCAGTGCAGTCCTCTGGTCCCTTACCACTCTGGTGCCATAGGTCTTGGGACAGCCTTTCCTATGGTTGGCACTTGAAGCATTAGACACTGGTGGCATCCACCATTAGAAACTTTGTTTCCTAGGAAGGTGCAATCCCTTCCTCATGGACTCACCACTCCCCCGTGTCTCTGCCCACTGTGCGGGGCACTCCTTCCTCTCTCCTCTGCTCCGGATGTAAGGTCCCCACTTTTGGGTGCCAGTCCACACTCCTGAGGGGGGAAAGCTTTGCAACCTCCAAGCCTCGGGGCTCAGAGCCCAACACAGACTTCAGGGGGACTCCCCCTTCCTACACACCCCCTCTCTTACCAGACTCTATGTTGTTTCTTCAGTTCTCCCTACTTGTATTCTGTCCACTCAAGTATGTTTCTCTGGTTTTTCCAAGCTGGCTACATAGTACTTTAGGAGTAAATCGAGTCCATGGCTGGGAGCAGAGGTGCTCTGCTGCTTCTCCTAGTGCCACCATCTTCCCTCTCCTGTATATCCAATTTAAATCTATCAAGCATCATTGTTTTTTATCCTATCTTTGGTAAAAAAAAAAAAAAAAAAAAGGGAAGGAAGGAAGGAGAAAGAAAGAAGAAAGAAGAAAGAAAGAAGAAAGAAAGAAAGAAGAAAGAAAGAAAGAAAGAAAGAAAGAAAGAAAGAAAGAAAGAAAGAAAGAAGAAAGAGAGAAAGAAAGAGAGAAAGAAAGAGAGAAAGAAAGAAAGAAAGAAAGAAAGAAAGAGAGAGAGAGAGAGAGAGAAAGAAAGAAAGAAAGAAAGAAAGAAAGAAAGAAAGAAAGAAAGAAAGAAAGAAAGAAAGAAAGAAAGAAAGAAGAAAGAAGATTTGGATACAAAAAGAAATGGATACAAAAATGGCCATTTCTTTTAATCCTCACCAGAGGATTTTTTTTCATTTTTTTTCAGAGAGAGTGGAGGGGAAAGAAAAAAAGAAAGCAGATTTTAAGAAAAATGGCTCTCAAATTTTGTTACTATAAAGAATGATATTTGGGGAACAGACAATTGATACAGGTTTGTGGATAATTGATATGTGGTTTTCCTAGTTTTCTTAATGAATTAGCTTTTTGAAGGCAGAGTGATTACAGTCATTAACCATAAAGAGAGCAATAATCAACAAATAATCAAAATGCTTGAACTAAAAATAGTCAATTGGTGTAGAAACAATGTGTTCTCCTAATTGAGCTAATTTTATTAGTTCACCCATTAATTCATTAATTCATTCAGTGGAGAGTGAAAGGTCTCACTGGGCTAGGTATTGTGGTAAAATCAAAATGCATTGGAAACAGACTTTTTATCTTAAGGCATTTCTAGTTGAGAAGATAAGTCCCACATTGATTTTGTGGCACTATTATTTAGCTCTATATACACCATTCTGCTTGAGGAATGGCTGACAAGGAAGGAGAGGGGCATTACAAATAGAAGGAATGGTATGTGCAAAAGCAAAGTACTTCAGAGTGCCTTGGCCATTTTTGTATCCATTTCTTTTTTTCCCCCTTCCCCCAAATATAGAATTCTGATTAATGTGGGTAGGATGTCTGGTTATCTCTTCTCAATTTTGAGTTCAATGCTGGAAAGCTGGCACAGTGCTAAAGAAATATGTGCATAAATTATGTCACTCCAGAGCTCATTGGTCACCAGCTATTTGCTCAGATGCAGGAAAAAAAAAAAAGGCTTTATATAAATCTAACACTAATAAGAATTGTAATAACTCAGTAAATAAAAATAGCTTTGGGGAGGAACTCTTTATTTTTTATTTCTTTTTAATCCTCACCAGAGGATATTTTTTTCATTGCTTTTCAGAGAGAGTGGAAGGGAAAGAAAACTAGAGAGAGAAACATAGATGTGGATATGAGAGAAACACATTGATTGGTTGCCTCCCACATGCACCCTGACTGGGGCCAGGGGTGGAGCCTGCAACTGAGGTACGTGCCCTTGTCCAGAATCAAACCCAAGAACCTGCAGTCTGCTGGCTGACACTCTAACCAATGAGCCAAACCAGCTAAGACAGAGAAACTCTTTAAATGTAAGAATTTTACATTTTTCATAACCTGTAGACACATTTTATTTTTTCCAAGTAAAACAGCAAACAAGTGATATTAGGTACTATAAATGTGAAAGCATTTTGAAATCCATAAAATGTTAATTAATTAAACTAATTGATACTGCTTATTTACTCATAAAAATATAATGCCTTTCATTTTAAATATAAACCTCTTCTTACATAAAGAAAATAAAATAAAACAATGCAGCAAAATGATGGAAGAAGAAGCTCCCACCTATGTTAAATAGGAGTTCCACAAAGAGGAAGTAGAGAGAATGGGGCAGAGATAGTATTCTAAGATAGAATGACTATCAGTTTTTCATAAATAAGGAAAGATAGGAATTTCCAGATAAAAGTAGTATGCTTAGTCTGAGCAGGATGAATTAAAACAAATCCACACCTAATCATAGCATGCTAAACTCTAGGGCATTAAATATAAAGAGAAAAATTTAAAAGAACTCATAGTAGGACAAGGAGATATATGTATATCTCTTATTTTCTAAATGTTTTATCTGCATAGTTCTATTGATCACCCAGAAAGCTTTTTGGTTTGGATCCTAAAAATGAGCTATATTTCAAAGAATTACCAGATCTTTGAGGTTTTCCCTGTACAAGATTTTACATCCCTACTTCCTCTGATTAAAAGCAGCAGGGAGATGGTGGCAGGGGATTAATTTCAAGAAGTTTGGTACCTACCTGAAATGAATTCACTAGTTATTCAGTTTATATGAGGATATTTGACAGCTAAACTCGAATATAACCAATACATTGAAATTGTTTGACAGTTGATTTTGAAAGATTTTATCAAAACGTATACATTAAGTTATGCCTTTCAAAAACTGAGAGCAATTAAATCTTTGATATGATCTAGGTGAAATGAATATTAGGTGCTTCAGAAACTAACACAAAACAAACAGCTAATGTCAAACCCACTACCAGTATTCTCCAAACATCTTTGATAGCCTACTCTTATCAGTAAAACACTTTTATTATATCCCCAACATATGTTAATTTGTCTATTTATATATTATGCCATTTCATATGAACTTATTATTCTATACATTACAAAACATATGTAAAATAGAAACTTTTAAAAGAATGGAATGGGGAATTAAATATTTTAAATGACTAATGTTGATGGCTTTACACTATCATTAGCTAAGTGAAGTTAGGAGTGAAGTTAATTGTTAATGATAATGGATAAAAATCCAAACTTAAGATTAACTTTTTGAAAATTTCTAAAAATAATTGAACTAGATTTTATAAGAACTGATAAGATGATTTTTACCTCTTACTGGAGTTGAAGTAAATCTCATAACAGGATGAGGAGCAGATCCCACTCAGACATTTTTATGTTCACATGTGTTTTGTTCAGTGCTGTCTGCAATCTGTTGTCTTTGCAGGACACTTTTTATTCACTTCTCCCTTATGTGAAGGTTAAGTTGAAGCTAAAGAGATAACATAAGCCACTTAACCAAGCACATACAAACTGCCATAAACTGAAATGACCTGGGCTTGGTTGCAGGGGCAAAAGCATAAAGGGGTGATTAGAAATAAATTGTCCAGCCCGGCGGCCTGTGGTTCAGCAGTTGAGTGTCAACCTAAGATCCAGGCAATCGGGGTTTGATTTCCGGTCAGGACACATGCCCAGGTTGTGGGCTCGATCTCCAGCAGGGGGCATGAGGGAAGCAGCCGATCAATGACTCTCTCTCCTTCTCCTTTCCTCTCTCTGAAGTCAATAAAGATATATTTTTAAAAAAAGAAATAAATTATGCAGATTAGCTTTCTATTGTTTCTATTAATACTTAAAATATTGTTTCATCTTCAGTGAATTTTAGCACTAAATAATAGAAGACGTTCATCAAAGATTATATTGGAAGCAAGTATTTTTATAAACTATAATGCAATTGCTATTCTGTATTTAATATGTATGAGATTACATATGTTTATATATAATAATCTCATTAAAAAGAAGTAAACAATCAACATGACAATATATCCAGAAATTAAATCTGAAAATTAATGAAGTGATTTATATTTTAAAATAATTTATCTAATAAACTACACTTCAGACAAATTATACCAGGAACTTTGGAGATATATACGTATATATTATAGGCAAATATTTATGTACACAAGATATATATGCATATATAGTATCACTGTGAAAATCTGAGAATTGTCAAATTCTCATTGTTGTTGGTACGAATTCAACATCAAAAGAAATCCCCAATTTGAGGTGCAGTGAAAAAGGAAACTTTATTCAGTGCAAACAGCTCAATTGTGAAAACAGTAAGGCTGTTAGGCAGCCCTGAGACAATGCCAGGTTCTGCTCTGCCCTGCCTTATTCTGCCCTGCTTCTGTGATGGTCGCTCTGCTCCAATGAGACATCTCTGATGTCTTAGACTTCTTTGATGCTGCAGCTTCAGCTGGGTAAACAGCAGTCTTCAGTGGGAAGGGAAAGTACAATTCTCAAGTCAAAGGGAAACTGGTTTAACAGAAGTCCCTGCCCCTGGTTCCTGACTGGTCAAGCGTCATAAAATTGAATACTCCAAATCCTGTTTGACTAGTCCAAATGGCACTGTCCTGATTGGTCAAAATAGAGCTGCTCTGGTTGGTCAGAGTCCTATTGGTTGAAATAGGATTCCACGAACTGCTTTATAAAGGCTGTCTCAGAAGGCAGAAACACAGTGTAGGGAGTTAGTTCAGTGCAGGCTTCTTCCAGGGGTGCAATTTGCATGAGAGGGCCCTGTGGTGAAATGGCTTCTAGGCTCTGTTTTGTAAATTTGAGCCCAATTAAGCTACCAGGAACCCTTTTCAGTAGCTATCTTCTTTCAGGATGCACAGATTTCAACAGCTTGTGCCATTTCAGTCTGCATTCCTAAGTAAATAATTCTATCAAGTTCAGAAATATGTCTCAACTATATTTTGCCTCTTTTTACTTCATTATTTTACAATATTTTTAAGTAGAGACCAAAAACAGTCTTTTTGGTCTCTAAATTAAGTTGAAAATGTCTATAATCTGATAAATATTAGAGAAATGGTTCCTTGATGTCAAAATCTCCTGGATAAAAATGAGGCCAAAGTTCTTCCTCTGGGATGATCTGTGCTTTCCCCTATTATGTTCTTTTGTGAATTAAAAATTTAGTATTTTTTAATATTTCACATAAATATAGCAAAATTGATAGAAATTTGGAAAGAATAATATCTACTATAGAAGTATTTGTTTTTTAAGGTGTTTTGCACTAATTATGGTTTTCTGCAGCATACTCTGTGAAAAAGTCACACCTCACCTCACTCACCAATCCTGTGCACCCAGTGCTTCCCAAACTTCCCCCATTTTGCAGGCAACATTCATGATTTTTATCACATCCCTCTACCGCCTACACTTATTATTTATCTAATATTTTTAATAACAAGATTTTTTAACTTAATTATAGCAGCAGCTAAGTACTTTGAAACCATAACTGTCCATGTTAATTTTTTAATGCATTATATAAAATGTCTGTTCATGCCCACTAATGTTATGCACAACATGCTTTGGGAAACAGATACTTGAAAGCAGGGTCCCAGGACATTGGTGGTAAGATAAAGGCCAAATTCAGATAAGATTCAGGCTAGAAGGTGCCCTGAGTATAGAGATTTTCTGAATCTGGTTTCCCCAATTGAACTCATAAAAAAAATTGGATTTCAATTTTAATATTTTATATTCTAATGTGGTACAATTCACAGATGATCTGCTTTTGCTCCCTGGAACATCTCTCAGAATACCTATTTACTTTAAAACATACCCAATAAAATTTTAATAGCTGCCACCATAATATAACCTAATTGTTATCAGAAATGTGCAGCTTTCAGGAAAATAAAGACCTTTGGATACAAGTACAGCCATATTTTTAGCACTAGTCTTATGGGGACTTTGACAATGCTTTACAAATTTTATGATGGAATAAGTACTTTCATATTTTCCCCTAAAGAGCTCAAGGCAAAATTGACAGTAACCTGTTTTTGGTAAAATAAAATTGCTATCCCTAAGTAGTGTTACCTTATATACATGTTGTTTTGTTTGTGTGCCTCAAGATGAACTAAATATAGAATGCATGACTATAATATAATGTGACAGATTTCCATTTTCCAAATATTAAAATAAATCTCATTTTTTGATATCTTTACCTTTTATAAAATAGGGTTCCTCCTTTCAAAAGTTTTACAAACTAGGTGGGGAGGCAAAAGCAATAAACATAAACTAATAAAATGAAAAATTAAGTGCATCCCACTTATTGTGGAGCTGGTGTGTAATTCCATGAAACTGAATTTATTTCATATTGAATCAAAAGTCACTATTAGAATTCTTTATTTCTATTGGTTTATTTTCTCATATAAAAATTCTACAAAGGTTTGTATCTTATTATTTATGGCTGTTTGATAAATGTTGCATAAAATAATTCTAGGCTCAGATCTTTCAGAGTTTTTTTCTGTTGTGCAAGGCATTCTGAGCATGGGCAATAAAATAAGAACTGGATCAAAAGGCAAAATTCCTGTTTAACTTGGTATTATCTTTGAAAGGAGGCAGAACTTATTAATTTGAATAGATGTTTTGTGCATAAGGTTTTTATAATAGAGTAATAAAGAGAAAAAAATCCTTAAAAAAAAAACATACGAAAAATGTGAAAGAGAACATACGAATGGCTAAGAGACATATGAAAAAATGCTCAACGTTAATCATCAGAGAGATGCAAATTAAAACCACAATGAGGTATTGCTTCACACCTGTCAAAATGACTACCATCAACAAATCAATGATTGACAAGTGATGGCAAGGTGTGGAGAAAAAGGAACCCTAGTACAGTGCTGGTGGGGATACAGACTGGTGCAGCCAGTATGGAAAACAGTATGGAGTTTCCTCAAAAGATTAAAAATTGATCTGCTACTTGACCAGTGATCCTACTTCTAGGAATATATCCTAAGAAACCCAAAACACCAATCACAAAGAATTTATGCACCCTTATGTTCATAGCAGTGTAATTTACAATAGCTAAGATCTGGAAACAGCCCAATTGCCCACCAGTAGATGAGTGGATAAAAGAGCTGTGGCACATTTACATCATAGAATAATATGCAGCTATAAAAAAAGAAGCATCTTTTATCCTTTGGGACAGCATGGATGGAACTAGAAAGTATTATGCTAAGTAAAATAAGCCAGTCAGAGAAAGACAAGTACCACATGATCTCACTTATGTATGGAATATAATAAACAAAATGATGAACAAAATGGATCCAGAGACATAGAAGCACAGAACAGGCTGAGAGATCTCAGAGGGAAGGTGGGGAGGGGGAAGTGGGGAGGGAGAGATTAATCAAAGAACTGATATGTTTATAAGCATAACCATGAACACAGACACTGGTCCGGGGAAGTCCTGGGGGTAAGGTGGATGTGAGGTGGAGGGGATCAATGGAGGTAAAAAGAGGACATTTGTAATATTTTCAACAATAAAGATAAAGAAAAAAAAAGGAACAGCAAGGTAAACACCCCCCCCAAAAGAAAATAATCAAAATTAATTAATTAATCAATCAATTTTTTTAAAAAGAAAACTGAAAAATAAAGACAAATATATATTAAGGTATTTTTTTGGAACTCTTAAAATACAGACAATTTATTCAATATAGTAAATTGACCAGTAAGCTCCTTCTAGGACTTATCATGGATATAAAGCATCAATACATAGTGTATTGACCTCATAGACATTTTTTTTTTAAATATGTCTTTATTGATTTCAGAGAGAGGAAAGGAGAGGGAGAGAGAGAGAGAGAAACATCAATGATGAGGGAGTCACTGATGGGCTGCCTAGCCCACAACCTGGGCATGTGCCCTGACTGGGAATCAAACCCCAATCACCTGGATCTTAGGTCGATGCTCAACCACTGAGCCATGCCTGGCCGGGCCTCATAGACATTTAAGAACTGAAAATAAATAGATTGGCATGTACAGTATTAGATATTTATCTGGAACACACATTTTCCATGAACTTCTAACCTTTATGTGAACATAAATGGTAATCCTTTTTTATATATACTTTATAGATTTAAAGTTCATAGTTTATGAGCTGAGATGTTTTCTTATGTAAATACATTATCCAAGCTTCTCTGTAGTTGACTGGGCTAGAGTAGTCTAGACTTTCCTGTAATTAGGACAGGAACCCACATCATCCTCACCTTTCACATTAAGAGCCTAAAGAAATATAGTATGACTTGGGAGAGCAGAGGCCACAGAGTCATAACTTTTTGTCATAATGATATAGAAATGGGATGTATGTCCTGGGTTATTTACTACATTAAAGTTTATATTTGTATTTAAAGTTTAAAGTTTATATTTAGAAAATAGCATAGAAAAATAGTTTTTAACTTACCACCATTTGTAAAAGTGAGTTGCATTATATGAAAGAAAATCTAGTATCCAGAAAGAAAAACTAGGGACAATTAACAATTAAGATTAGGATGTTATCTGAAGGGGGGGGGAGATATATTGCATTCTGCTTGCTTATTTGAACAAATACACAATTCTTTACCTCTGTTTTTACTGCTCAATTTAATTAATATTTACTAGGCTTTGATGTTTCCCAACAGGCTGCAAATTTAACAATCTCAAAACATTGGCCTTACCTTCCCTTTGTTATTTTCTTCCTCAATCTTCCTTGCACTGGGTTTTTCTCAGTACTTCCCCTATTCTCAGAAGCTCACATGTTCTTAATTCCCAGAAGAGGAATAGTTCCAGGTCCTCTAAAATGTTTTCCTTTCACAGCATCTAGTTCTATTGCAAAGAATGAGCAAGTTATTTCTGCACCTGGCAGGCATCTGTTACAGACCAGGCCACATCTCATTTCTGAATTTCCACATAGCACCCTCACTCTTGGAAAGAGGGAAAAGGGTACAAGTGCCCACTGCCCACAATAGAACCGATTCAAGTTTCTGTTGGATATCTGGTGAACATGAACACAGAATACCTGCTGGCAACAGTAGGTTCAAGAGTGTGGCCTTGCTGGCAAAGCAGAGAATGAAGCATAGTCCAAGTCCCTCTTATCCATAAAATTGGATGTTTGACTTATGTAGCTAACATATAAATTAAGTTATGTAGAAGAATACAAGCACTACAAACCACTACCAGTTTAATTTTTAACTATTACACTTTAGAGTGACATCAGAGTAATGGCAGCATGAGAGATACCCTTGGCCTCTCCCTCTGAAATTTCAACAAATTAACCAACTATAATTCAACAAAGAATTCCCTACTCAATACAGAGGCATGCTTATACAGAGAGATCTGCACACTGAAACATCTAAAGGTGGGCAACCAGGAATAAGTGAAGAGATTAAATAAGAAGAAAGGAAAGTCCAGACAGCCCTCAGATGCTGCTCTGTAGCCAGGAGAGGGGAGGAAGCTGGGGTAGCAGGAACTTCCTTCAGCTGGCCAGAAGAAACAGAGAGCTGTGGGGGGGCCAGTCCAGCAGGGCAAGAAGAGAGAACAGTGACTGAGCCAGCAGAAGCCTGACAGAGCACAAGGTTCTGTTGCATGGCTCTCCATTGTCAGGCAGAGGTGTTTCTGACAAAGAAACAGAACCACAGAGCCCTGCTGCAACCCTTGAACTCACAGAACTCACCTCCCTTTGCTCTCTGTATTAGGTTGAAGAACATTTTATCTATAAACCAAGAGCTATTATAGTGGAACTGCTGTTTCCCTCTGTGACTGATCCCTGGGTTTGGTGCTTGGTGCTGGACCCCACAAAGGTCCAGGGTCTTGCATTGCCATTATGGTGAGGGCAAAAGAAGCCCAAACCCTAAGCAACATGGCTATACTCTCTTACAGAAGCTGTGGAGGTCAAGTCTGGGAGATCACAAGGGTAAAAAAATCTTGCAATTCAGTGCCATCTACTAGAATATACCTTTAAATATACCTATTAGAATATACCTATAGAAAACTTTACAGAGACCTTGCTATTGAAAGGATTTTTATGCCTAGAGAAAGGAGAGTGGCAAATACCATGAATAACCACAGTAACGAGGATGATCAGAAAGAAAATGAAAAATCCCTAGAAAGCAAGCTGGAACACATGGAAATATGTGATATAAATGACAGAGATTTCAAAATTGCAGTTCTGAAAATACTCAGTGAGATGCAAGAAAATACAGATAACCTATTCACTGTACTGAGAAAACAAATGAACAAAACAAGTACTTTACCAAAGAGATTGAAACTTTAAATAAAAAAAGAACCAACCAGAAATCCTGGAAATGAAGCATGCAATTAAGGAAATTAGGAATGAGCTACTGAGCATAGCAAACAGAGCCAACCAGGTGGAGGGAATAAAATAGTGATATCAAAGATAAGAATCTAGAAATGACATAAAGGGAGAAGAAAGAGACCTGAGGGGAAAAAAAAAAAAAAAATGTAGCTCTATGAGAAATACCTGACTCCATCAGAAAAAGCAATATTAGAATAATAGGTATTCTGGAAGAAGAAGAGAATGAGAAGGGAGCAGAGAGTATATTCAAACAAATAGTGGATGGAAAGTTAACAAACCTATGAAAAAAACTAGATCTTTGAATCCAAGAAGCAAACAAAAGATGTAGTTACCTCAATTCAAAGAGGCCCTCTCCAAGGTACACTGTATTAAAACTGTCCAAAATTAATGACAAAGGAAAAATTCTCAAAGCAGCCAGGGAAAAGAAAGAAGTGACCTACAAAGAAAAACCCATCAAAATTTCATCTGACTTCTCAGTAGAAACTCTACAAGCCAGAAGAGACTGGAACCAAATATTCAAACATTTGAAAGAGAGAAATTACTAGCCACAAATAATTTATCCAGAAAAATTATCCTTTCAATATGAAGGACAAATAAAGACCTTCCCAGACATGCAAAAGCTGAGAGATTTCATCACCAAAAAACCTCCACTGCAGGAAATACTCAAGGGAGTTATTCTACCTGAAACAATGATCATAAGGTCACAATGCTACCAGTAAGAATACCAAAAAATTTACAGCATAAACAGGGATAACTGTGACAACAAAAACATAAAAGGGGATGGGTAAAGGTCTGAACTGGCAAAGGAGGATGACTATCAGATGCACTCAAAAGAAAAAAAAAAAATGTACATATGCAACTTTATTTTTTATAAACCCAATGGTAACCACACACAAAAATCCCCAAACCAGGACAAATAGCTTAAAAAAAGAGGACACATAGGAAAGAATTATAAAGTACAACCAAAGAAAAAAACAACAGACAGAAGTACAAAGAAAAAGAACCAGTGGAGGCACAAAGCTACCAGAAAACGAAATATAAAATGGCTATAGGAAATCCTCATACATCAATAATTACCCTAAATATAAATGGTCTGAATTCACCAATAAAGAGGCACAGAGTAGCAGAGCGGATCAAAAAACAAAACCCAACCATATGCTGCCTACAAGAGACACATCTAAGCTGCACAGACAAAGGTGGATCCAAAGTAAAGGGGTGGAAAATGATTCTTTAAGCAAATAACATGCACAGAAAAGCAGGTGTAGTCATACTTATATCTGACAAAATAGATTTCAAGACAACAAAGATACAAGAGACAAAGATGGACACTTTATAATGATAAAGGGGACACTACATCAAGAAAACAAAATACTTCTTAATTTATATGCATCCAACCAGGAAGCACCGAAATATATAAAGCAACTATTCACAGAAATAAAGGGAGAAACAGATAAAAACAAAATCATAGTTGGGGACCTTAATATTCCATTGACAGCTCTAGACAGATCAACCAAAGAGAAAATCAATAAAGAAATATCAGCCTTAATTGAAATGCTAGACCAAATGGACATAACTGACATCTACAGAGCCTTTCATCCCAGAAGATGGATTATACATTCTTCTCCAGTACACATGGAACATGCTCAAGTATATACCATATGTTGGGTCACAGAACTAGCATCAACAAATTCAAGAAGATTGAAATTATACCAAGCATATTCTCTGACCATGATGCCTTGAAATTAAAATCAATTGCAAAAAGGAAGTAAAGAAACCCACAAATACATGGAGATTAAACAACATACTACTAAAAAAATGACTGGGTCAAAGAAGAAATAAAAGATGTGATCAAAAGATATATAGAGGCAAATGAGAATAACAATACAACATATCAAAACTTCTGGGATGCAGCAAAAGCAATAATAAGGGGGAAGTTTATATCATTACAGGCCTATCTCAAGAAACAAGAGAAATTCTAAGTAAACAACCTATCACCACATCTTAAAGAACTAGGAACAGAAGAACAAAAGCAACCCAAAGTCAGCAGAAGAAAGGAAATCATAAAAATTAGAGCAGAATAGAATGAAATAGAGAACAAAAAGACCACAAAAAATTAATAGTACAAAGAGCTGGTGCTTTGAAAAGATTAATAAAATTGACAAACCCCGGGATAGACTCACTAAGGAAAAAAGGGAAAAGACCCACATAAACAAAATCAGAAATAAGAGAGAAGTCACCAAAGACAACACAGGTACATAAAGGATCATACTAGAATATTATGAAAGACTATATGCCATCAAATTCAATAATCTGCAAGAAATGAATAAGTTCCTAGAAATATATAATCTTCCTAGACTAAATCATAAAGAATAGGAAAATCTAAATAGACTGATCAGTAGTGAGGAAACTAAAATAACCATCAAAAACTTCCCAAAAAAATTAAAGTCCAGGACCAGATGACTTCACCAGTGAATTCTACCAAATGTTCAAAGAGTTTTAAAACCTATACTTCTAAAACTTTTCCAAAAAATTGAAGAAGAGGCAATACTTCCTAACACATTTTATGAGGCCAATGTAACCCTGGCAAGGATAACACACAAAAAGAAAACTACAGACCAATATATCTCATGAATAGAGATGCAAAAATCTTAAACAAATCAAATACAGCAGTAATAAAAAATAATACTACGGAGCAACGATAATCAAAACACCTTGGTATTGGCACAGAAACGGACACACAGATCAGTGGAACAAAATAGAGAGCCCAGATATAAAACCACATATATATAGGGAGAGAATTTTCAACAAAGGATCCAGAAATACACAACGGAGTAAAGATAGTCTCTTCAATAAGTGGCGCTGGGAAAACTGGACAGCCACATGCAAAAGAATTAAACTGGATTAGTTTGTTCCCATGTATAAAAATTAACTCAAAATGGATCAAAGACCTAATATGTGAGGCCTAAAACAATAAGTTACATAGAAGAAAACATAGGTACCAAACTTATGGACCTTGGTCATAGAGAGCATTTTATGACTTTGACACCAAAAGCAAGGGAAGTAAAGACAAAAATAAATGAATGGGACTATATCAAACTAAAAAGTTTCTGCATAGCAAAAGAAACTGAAAACAAAACAAAGAGGTAGCCAACCAGATGGGAGAAGATATTTGCAAACGGTAGCTCCAAGATGGGTTTAATTTCCAAAATATATAAATAACTCATAAAACTCAACACCAAAAAAAAATGAGCCAATCAAAAGTTGGGCAGAAGACTGAACAGAAACCCCTCCCAAAAAGACATACGAACAGCCAATAAATATATGAAAAGCTGTTTGACCTCACTAGCAATTAGGGAAGTGCAAATCAAAACTACAATGAGATATCACCTCACACCTGTTAGAGTGCCTGTTATCGACAATACAAGCAATAATAAGTGTTGGAGAGGTTGTGGAGAAAAGGGAACCCTCATTTACTGCTGGTGTGAATGTAGACTGGTACAACCACTATGGAAAGCAGTCTGGCAATTCTTCAAAAAATTAAGAATAGAGCTACCATATGACCCAGCAATCCCTCTCCTGGGTATATACCTGAAAAATTCAAAAATATGTATTTTGCAAAGCTATATGCACCCCTATGTTCATTGCAGCATTATTAACGGTGGCCAAGACATGGAAACAACCAAAGTGTGTGCAATAGAGAACTGGATAAAGAAGATGTGGTACGTGTACACAATGGAATACTACTCATCCATGAGAAAGGATGAAATACTGCCATTTGCAACAACATGGATGGACCTTGAGAATATTATGCTAAGTGAAATAAGTCAGTCAGAAAAAGCTAAGAACCATATGATTTCATTCATATGTGGGATATAAAACTGAAACTCATGGACACAAACAGCAGTGTGGTGGTTGCCAGAGGGAAGCAGGTGTGGGGGGGTAAAGGTGGGGGGGTGAATGGGGTCTTAATATATGGCGATGAGAGAAGATATGACTTTGGGTGGTGGGCATACAGAGTAATATACAGATCTTGTAACCTAGGAACCCATACCTGAAACCTATATGTTCATATTAACCATTGTCACCCCAATAAATTTAATAAAGTATTAAAAATAAATAAATAAAGCCTATTCTATTAAAAAAACTATTACAGTTTAGATATTTATCATTCATTCTCAAAAGCAAAATGAGTATAAAATAAGTTAATTTATGATACTGATTTTTAGTATTTAAAAAATTTGTTACATTTTGTGAGGAGTTTCTCACCTGGGTGTTTTAACAGTATGTAATGTGAATTGCAATTGCCAAGCCAACCAAAAATGAAGATAATTCTACCTGTCTTTCTCTACTGCATAAAATTCATCAGAATGCAATCTACTCTTCAGAGAGAAGCATATGTTCTCTCCTTATATACCTGCTAAATGCCCAGAAACTTCAAAGTGCACAGAAGGAGCTACCGTACATCAGACTGGGAATTCCTGCCAATCCATGGGAATTAAAATCTCTACCAAAGGATAACCCCTTAGGGATACCTGGAGTAAGAAGCAATGCAATGCCTCTTACTCTTAGGATGCCTGGACGTGTGAGCATCAGAAGTGATGTTACAAAGAACCATCTTGTGAGAGCACATAATGTATTTACTACCATAGGAGCAATACAAAATAATATTTTTCTTCCCGTAAGCCATGTCTCTCTACATATCTTTCAATCAGAGCTTCAAAGAGAAACACAAACAAATCTTCAAAAAAATCCCGTGTAATATATTTTTTTCCAAACTTGACTGTATAACCCTTGTGGCTGATAGAGAACTCAGTATGTATGAGGTGACAGATTCTTCATTTGATAAGTCTGGGAGGAGGAAGGAGAGTGGAGGGGTTATGTTTTATACATCTAACCCTCTGTGAAACGCATGTAAAGGAACCTCAGGGGCTTCCCCCCAATATAAGCAGTCTCTGGACTAATAAAGAAGAAAGATTTGAATTATGAAGAGAGTTTCATGGAAGCAAACTAGATAAGGGCAAAAGTGAACAAAATGCAATCCATCTAGTGATGAGTTGTTTTGGGGCTAAAAAAAAGATACTTTTCCTCCTACCTTCTAAATTCTTCTAGCTGGGGTGCTAATCAAATTATCAGAGTAACAGAAGAAAAACAAAATTTAATATGTGCACACAAGAAATTCACATAAGCATGAAAATTCCAAACACAGTGAATTGAATATATATATTCTTTTGGACAAAGATGAAAGGAGGATTAGGGGGTCTGAGATTTCAAAAGAAGTCGGAAATTTACAGGTAGTTGAGGAAGTGCAGAACGCACATACATTGCAGGTAAATTTTTGCTAGGTAATTCAGCAACAGTAATACACAGTGTGTAATCTCCCTGCCTGGAGCCCTCCCACCCACCATACTCAATTCAAATTAGGCTAAGGTAAACATCCTAAGATTTCCTTCCTGAAGCAGGCTTTTCCCTCTGAAATCTCCTTGGCAGGAAAGGGGAAAGAGTTAAATGTTCTTTCTAAATCATTTGTTTCTTAATAACCAGCTTAAATCAGTATTCCAAAAGGCAAAACTTTTGGTTCTCTTCAGTTGTTA
The DNA here is from genome assembly GCF_054644295.1 of Miniopterus natalensis. NCBI lineage: Eukaryota > Metazoa > Chordata > Mammalia > Chiroptera > Miniopteridae > Miniopterus > Miniopterus natalensis. The sequence goes on along the minus strand of NC_142082.1, from coordinate 84,289,318 downwards.
CCTAATTATAGTAGGAATGATTCTTATGAATATTTAAAGGATGGCTCCACTACATTTCCAGTTTAAACACGTGTCAAGAACAGTGAGGGGAAAAAAATTCATTAGTAAACCTCATATGGGATCAAACTGTTAACATAAATTATAAAGTTTATATCATCTATTGGTAGCTCGATATGTTCCAAAATTTTGATATTCATATCCCAAGTATCAATGGTAGTACTATTCAATCGATACAAAAATCAAGTTCCCAAATATTCCAACATGCACTTGAGAACAGGTAGCTGGCTTTAAGGAGCTGTGATATCCTGCCCCATGCTCATTCATAGATATCTTTATTGATACACAAGGCCAGAGGGAGGCTAGCTTTTAAAGAGCCAGTGAAACAGAAAATTCATTACTTTAAACTTGTGCTTGAAATAGCCACATGCTGATTTCTTTGGACTGCAAATTTTAACACAATCGTTACTCTCCTTAATCATTTTATTTTATTTATATCTTAACATAACCAAAAGGAAAATTAATATTTGTCTGAAAGTTTGCTTTATAATTTACTCTGCTATTTCATCATAATCAAAACAAATACAGTACAAAAATAACCTATATAATTTATGCTATATATCATAGTTTGAAAGTCAAATAATATAAATAAATCAATTACAATTTAAATACTCATGTAATTATCATTTCCTGATTGAGGCATGCTTTTTTCTTAAACCTTTACTCCGATTGAGTTGTCTCCTCATATTTGGAAGCTTACTTTCTGTTTACTTTCTTCTTATTTAATGCCCTTTCCTTTAATTTCAAGTCATAAATAATATATAAAATTATTAATCCTTCAAATTTCTTTAAAATCATTCCACAATTAAACACAGACCCTCCTCTAATGACAAAAAATTTATCTATTTGGAACAAAGCACTTAGCCCAGGCAGAGGTTTAAGGAGGGCTTCCTGGAGATGTTCTTATTAATTTCCATAAGCTCTTCATGTCATGACAGTACATATTTGATATTACCAAACTGCTCTTCAAAGTACTTGACCATTTACACTTTTACCAGTGAGATGTACGTGGGAAGTAGCACTGAAGTTTACATTGTCCTTCTTACTTTTTGATGAAGAATAACTTTGATACAATCATATACAGGATTATTCGATATACTTAAAATAGCTATCTGTGCATATAAGTTAATATTCTCATCTCCTTCAATTTGTCAGTGTTCTAGATCTAATGCTAAATAAACTTTGCCTTTATGCTATTTGCACTCAGTTGAAACAGAATGGCTCTACCTACAGAGAAGTTCTCATACTTCTCCTACACTGTTATAGTTGCAATTTTTTTAAGTGATTGAATTGGTAATTTAAAAAACTGGGAGGCATATCTGTAGGAAAATTCAATTCCTTAACCTAATATGTCATTAGAATAATTGTGTGCAAAAATAAAGCTCAAATGAATTTCTGATTCAGTCTACTCTGAATTTGTTATATATTTAGTTAATAAATTTTTCTGAAATGCAGGTAAACAAATCTCCCTTGGATAAACCTGAAAATTATGTTGAGGCCTTATAAATATATTAAATAAACAACCTTATATATTTAGTGTGTTCACTGCTTAATCCCCTTGTTTATGTCTTGGTACTTCCTGATATATATTCATCAAGAATGCAACCTCTCTCATCATTAATGTTTCTATCTCTCCCTCTCCCTTCCTCTCTCTGAAATCAGTAAAATATATTTAAAAAAAAAAAAAAAAGAAGAAGAAGAATATAACTAACCTGAGAAACTAACACGTACTTAATTATTTAGTGCCTAGTGGCAGATAGCAGCCCTGTGCAGATAGGGGACACCATGGTATGAAAGCTCAATTGCATCACAAGTAAAATTAAATTGATAGCTTACTTTGGGTACTGTACTATTTCTCTTAAATGTTTGATATTCCTAGAACAGAAATATTTAAGAAAAGTTACAAAGCTCTTTCTAGCATTTTATTAACAAATAATTACCACAGGAGTATGCTAATCACCTTATACAATTTTATGAAAGTCTTTTGACTCCAGTGATCTACACAATGATTTACCTGCCATTCCTACCAGATCAGAGCCACCAGTCATCACTGGCATTTCTGAAATTCAGCCCAAGTCTTCCATACTTGTTTGCTGCCCTCTCCATAAGCCTGAGCTGCCTCTCTTTGTCTTTATTTACTGTTAAGTACCTAACCAAGGCAGCAGAAGTCCCCACAGAAATACACATCATGATAAAAGAATTCATATTGCAGAGTGACTAGGAACTACTGTGTCATAATAATGCCTGTAAGTTAATAATGCCTATTTAGCAAGGTAAGCTTAGTTTCCCAATCATTTTCTCCCAAACACCTCATTCTTTAAAATAAAGTCTATTAATTTAAACCAGCAATTGTCAACCTTTTTCATCTCATGACATACATAAACTGATTAGTAAAAATCTACCCATACAAAAAATTTATTATAATTTTTGCTGATCTCACAAAAAATAGGTATAATTTTGCTCAATTTAAAAATAATAATAATAATAGTTACCTACCCCTTTTGCTCCAAAGTGACTTTTTAAAAAATTAGTTTCTTATACTTATATATAAGGATTTCTGGTACCAAGAATTAGCCAATCAGACACAACCTTACTAAGCGATGTGACCAATAAGATGCAACTCTATTATATGACCTATATATTTATAGTTCAAGACAAGGTATTCATACCAATTGGCTATTGTTGTGTTGGCTGTTGTCATATTTTATTTGACAATCTATGGGAAAAGAGGTCAGTGCCCCTGACTAAAAAGTCAGGTATTGCATGTTTTAAAAAAATTCTTGCAGCACACAGATTGAAAATTGCTTATTTAAACGGTAGGCAATAAATAAATAAATACACACATACATACTAATGTCTTTAAAAACAGTCTATTCCAACAATCTCTCCTAAAGAAGAAATGTACACCCATTTTGACATTTTAAGAATAGTGACATATGTTCCTTTTACATACTTCTAAGTGAAGCATGAGTGTATATAAAAAGAGGTATGTCTAGCATGAGATGGGCACAGGGCATTTTGACCTACCTCTTTTGACACTGCAGATGTTCTTATATTGTGTTTTGATCAGAAGCACACTAACACTGATAAAAAAAAAAATCCATGACAAATTTCATTAAACTAATTTAACCAATAAATCAATTATCTACACATGAAGTTGAACCACTTGCACTTTTAGCCCACTTTTTTCTGAAATGATCCATTGCTGTCACTTTTCTATATAAATTAAAATAATTGATTTCCACAAAAATTTTTGTCCATGTTAAGTTTTATCAATTATAGCTTTACCGTTGTAAACTTGCTCTTTTGGCCATTATTTCTATGAAATTCCACTTTCTATTATCTAAGTATTATCATGCTTTGATTCTTTTTTCAATTTATAGCCTGCAATAGATTGCATCTTGTGCAGTTTTAGTTGCTATCAGTTATATTTTCTGTTTATTATTTTTATTAAAATTTCCCTGGGTCACTATTAGCTATTTTTACAGAGATTTTATTATTCTTTACTGTGCTTTCCAGTTAAAATTTTGCAATTGTTAGTTTTGTTTTATGTTTGTTATTCCTGTCAGAATATTTGCTATGAATTTTATGAAAAGTTGGGCCTTTGTATTTGTTTTTTAGAGCAAAGAGTATTAGTAGTAGGTGTGGGTACTAGGCAGGGTCAAAGCATTCATGTTCATGTATATATATATATATATATATATATATATATATATATATATATATATGTATGTATATATATTTAAATATATATATATTTAAATAAGTTTTGGAAAAAAGCTGATGAATGCAATAAAGCACAAAAATTACACTGTGGAAATAGTAAAAGGGCATACAATGGCTTGCTTAAAGTATAGAGGGACAATAAATTACTGAACCATCAAGATAGACAACTGAGAAGAAGGTGAAAACAGAAGCCATAATACAGTTATTTATAACTCATATAACATGGTAGGTGATGGCAGGCCTGCTGTAAACTAGGTAAAATAAGAAACACATATGGAAGAATGGAATTCAGGCACAGCAAGGATTTCTTACTAACAGGTAGTACCTAAGGACAGGGTCCCCTTCTATCTAATTTGACAAAAGACCTCCAACTAGGAATCTGGGTTTCTCTGACCTGGCAAATTTCTCATTGCTCCTGTTACTTTGACTAATAAAGTTCAGGAGGCATGGGGAAGCTGGCTCTTTCACCATGTCCTGGATTATATGATCTTTTGAGCTTCTTGTGTGGAGGTACCATAGAAATGAAAGTGAGAGCAACCAGGACACAATGTTTACCATCAGATGAAGTGCTATAATTACAAAAAAAATTAAAAAGGGGGTCTTCACAAGTACCAGAAACTGTACTAGTGGGAAGATTTGAACAGAAAACTTGACATAGTCTCTGATTTTCAAGCAGTTAGAGAAGATGAGGAGATGTAAATATTGTAATACATTCTGTAACAGATACAGGTACAAAGCACAAAGGATAAAGTAGGTAACTGGGCGTGGGGAAGCTTTGCAAAGAAGGTGAGTGGCATTGATTTGGGCCTTCAAGGATGAATAAATAAGCCCCTGACTGTTGGTTGGTGTTAATACCATTAATGATGCTCATCTGTGATATATTCTTTGATCTATTCAGAGGCAGAGTCCTGGGCTGAATAAGAGATCTGAATGAGCCTATAGCTAATTGTTCTCAATTTCTCTCTATCCCTGGGTTAGAAGGCCCAAGGTACTGATCACAGCAGAACACAAAGCTCACAGAATCTATGTGGAATTTGCTTTTCTTAAGCTTTACCAGTGTAGCCCTCTACTTAAAGTCACCAAAAAGATTATGTAACTTTATCAAAATACACCTTTTTAAAGTCTTTATTTAAAACTCGAACAGAAGGAACAAATCTGCTAATTAAAAAACACACACAAAAAAAAACAGTGGGAAAAAACCCTAGCAGTCTCTTACTACATTCATTCTTAAAAGCTTTTGCAACAGCTATGTATAATTTTACCTGGGTGACAAGGGTTTCCTTGATTTTTTTTTTCTTTTCAACTCCCAGAGATCATGTTAGAAAATATTCTAAAATTCAAATAAATTTAATTATTAATATTTTATCATATTATATAGCATATGTGTAAAACAGGTTTTTTAATGAACCAATTTAAGTAAATTCATCCTTTTGCCCATAAAATTAACATTGTTTTGCTATATATATATTTCATTTTCAACAAACATATACTAAGAATTGTGCTCCAGTGCACACTATAATGAAGAAGACAGGATCCCTGGACTTTGGCGAATTAAGTAGTATACATTTGTAAAGTGTTCCTAATTAATAAGCATGTGAAGTTAAAAGTGTATTTGAAGCCTGGCCTGACATGGCTCAGCGATTGAGCATAGGCCTATGATCCAAGAAATAGAGGTTCCATTGCCGGTCAGGGCACATCCCCGGGGTTGCTGGCTTGATTTCCAGCAAGGGGCGTGCAGGAGGCAGCCAATCAATGACTGTCTCATTATTGATGTTTCTCTCTCTCTCCCTCTCCCTTCCTCTCCCTGAAACCAATAAAGATATATATATTTTTTAAAGTGTATATGAAGTACTATATATTTTCAGGAGAAAAAGGCATTATTTTGTGTGGAGAATCCAAGAAGGCTTCATGAAGGAAGTGCCATTTGACCTGGGCTTAAGTGTTAGATAGACACTGGACACATGAAAATAGAAAAAGGTTATTTTAGTAGAGAAAAATATAAGTAAGGTCATATAGGCGACGAGGAGTAGACAGCCACATTGAAGAATAAACAGACGTTTAGAGTTACTTGAGAGCACAGTCACAAAGAAAATTATTGATAGAGATTTCTCAGTTAAAAAAACAGGCAGGAAATAGATAAAATAAATGTGAAGATTTTATTGGAGGGAAGGTGTCTTTTCTCTCCCCATTACTAGTGGGAGTGAGATTCTTGAGGTACCCCTGGAATAATTATTTCTGGAGGTCTCACGGGAGGATGAGATATGGTAGAAAGCTTCATTTCCATGGAATTACACCCCTGGTTTTCTGAAGTCCCATTTCCCTTAGTCCAGTCATAGAAGTGTAGCTGGGGTTTCAGTAGGACTAAAATCAGAATCAGTGCCCAGAGCTTCCTTTTCATGTTGGAACCCGGTCCATTTCAGCATCAGGTTAGCTGCATAGGGGCGAAAGCAAGAGAATTAAGAGGATGTGCCCAGAACAATAAGAGTCCCAAGAGTCCTAAAGCACAAGAGCACAAGAGAGTGAGCTTCTTTGTTCAGGGGGTTATGTATTACAAATCTTTGCCCCCTTGCAGTGGCCACACCCATTCTGGCCAACTATCTTTGTCCCCAGGTGTGATTGACAGGCAAGTATCTTCCGTATGTCACCCCAAATTTACTGGGCATGCATCTCTTTTCTGTTTGTTGGGTCCCTCCCCCAGTGTTTTTCAGGGAATATGTCTATAACATCTGGCCTTCCCTTTGCTCTTTTCCTATTATTAATAACTAGCCAATTACAACGGTATCAATTTGACTTTCTAGATGGACATTATATCTTTATATATGTATTTACATACATTAAATCCAAAATATACACTGGTTCTAGATCTCATAAGAAAAAAGGAACAACATTTAAATGAGGTTCAGAACCAAATAACATTCAAGAATATGAACATCTATTATCTTCAGATAGCAATGGAAATGTTAGCTATGGATATTATGAAAAACTTGGAGCTACTACCCATTTTTTTTAGGCTAACGGAGAAAACTGAAGGCCAAACTTGTGGCTGTAGTTTAAGCAGAAAGAAATGACAGAGCATTAGTCACATTATGTGGTAGAATAATGGTCCTATGGTGGGGTTATTATTAAATGATGACACCTTTGAAATTGTTTGACTAATGCTGTAAATGATCTCTGTGCTGTATAAAAAACATTACAGTATGCTATTCTTGTATCTTTGAATTGCAAGGGATTAGCAAGTTGCTTTGAAAAGCAATTAATTTAGGAAGATTTAAAATGAAGACCATTTTGAATTTTTGTGGCTACTCATGCATTAAACTTGATATACCGGTAGAAGGCAATAAAGAATTTCAGTAAGATACACTGGAATAAATTTCTCCAATCCAATTTGCAATACATATCTAAAGTTACAAGGACATTTTTCAAAAGACAGAAATGCTGTGAAGGAAGAGAAACATTTTTAGTAATGCAATTTAAAAAATTACAAGATAGAGTATTTCTAGCAATAATCACAGTCCATCAAGGGGGAAAAAATCTTTAATGTGAAAGTAAACAGTTGTAAAATGAACAGAATAAAATAATTTGAGCAAATAACTTTTATAAATGTGGCAAAAAAAGTGTTCAGATTCTTTGCCTAGGTTTTGAACTCCAGAATAAATCCTATAGACCATTTTTTCCATTTTCTTTTTTTAAATAAATTAACACCATTCAGAATTTCATCTTCACACAAAGCTAACATCTATCTGGTAGAAATCCAGACCAAAAAAGAAAAAAATATCCAAGTTTATTTGGACTAATAACTTTACAAGCTTATGAACATTTATAGAAAACTAAAAGAAACTGAAAAAATTTAATAAGGTAACACAGTAACAAAATATTCTTAATATTTTTAATGCAATACACAACAGTGGCCTTTGAGAGAAATAACACTTTATTATTAATGCCTACACTGAAGGCATTAAAAAAATAGGCTATCATTTACAAAAAATGTAAGTATGCTGAGCTATTGTCAACAAATTACAGAGTAGTGATGGAAAGAACTCAAACCTAACACAAGATTGTGTTTGTGTGGGTCTTTACATGAAGGGCTCTAGCTTTGTGTGTCTGCAGATTCTTTCAGTCTAACCAAATAATAGCAACAAAAAACTATAACTGCCCTAGCTTGTTTGGCTCAGTGGTTAGAGCATTGGCCCACAGACTGAATGGTCCCAGGTTGGATTACAGCCAAGGGCACTTATCTCAGTTGCAGGCTCAAACCCTGGCCCCTGTCGAGAGGCAACCAATCGATGTGTCTCTTTCACACCAATGTTTCTCTCTATTTCTCTCTCTCCCTTCCACTCTCTCTGAAAGGCAATGGAAAACAACAACAACAAAAACTTAGAACTTACCAGATACCATTCCTGATTCTGAAATATATATTTTAAAATTAAAGATGGACAATGACATTTTAAATTTTTAAATGGTGAACATTTTGTGAGCTTACAAATGAATTCTTTAGTTACATATTCTCAAAAGTGGTTAGGTCTCTCTGGGATATTGCTGCCAAGACCCGTTCAGTTTCATCTGGCAGCAATTTTTATGACGTCTGAAAGGGCCCGTTTATTGTGGCCCATGGTTTACAAGATTGATTATGTTAATCCCATTCACATTTAGAGGTGGCATTTCCCATGATTTTCATCACTCTAGATTCTGTGGAAGAGAGGAAAATAAAAACCCAGGCCTTTCTTCTTTTGAAAGCTGATCATTTTGATAGGGGCATTTATAATGTGCAAAGATTGAGAACCTGAATTAATCTAAAATATAATTAACACATATACTTATGTAAGCAGGGATTTAAGTTTTTTTTCTTAGGCTTCTTTCTCCTAGGCCTTTGCACCCTACACTCCCCTTGATCCTAGACTGAAACAATTAAGGAGGTGGTGGCAGCTTCGAAAAATGGGTTAAGATATTACCTTATCATGGAGACATTGCCAGGCCACCCAGATCAAAGGGGTGAATATCTCACCTTATTGAGACATCCCCAGGAGACCAAGATCAAAAGAATGACTTCCAGGAGTGCATGTAGCTGCATTCCATTCCCAGCCCCAGTTTGCCCCATATAACCCAATCTCTCAGGCCACTCCTTAAGACAGGTTTTGGATGCTTTTTGCTCCCTATCTTCTTGCTTGGCTGGCCTTCTCATTAAAGGCCTTATATGACTCAACCCTGCCTCTGTTGAATTGGATACAGCGACACGCAGCCCTGAGCCCTACAAGGGTTTCCCGGTAACAATTTCCCTTTTAAATAATTTCTTGTTCCCTTAAGATATCATCTTTTGAAACAGTCTATATAGAAAGTGTTTGGGCCTTTAAAACAAAGCTTAAACTAATACCTATGAATTTAAAAACCATACTAAAGCTCAGTTAGAGAAAAAATATGTTAAAAGAACTAATGTTGGACTAATATTTAAATTCAAGCCTGTAAGTATAAGAAAATATTGTTATGTAGCTGTGTGGACAGATAGGTAAGAAAAAAGACACTATCCTTAGGACATTACCTACAGTGTCAGTAAGTTTATTATTTTATATCAAATTGTCAGAACCTTTTCATAATATCCAGAGGTCTTAGCTTAGACCAATATAACAAAATACCACAAACTGAGTGGTTTAAACAATAGACATTTATTTCTCAGAGCTCTGTAGGCTGAAAAATGTAAGATCACAGTACCAACAAATTTGGTTCTGAGTAAGGATCCTCTTCTTGGTTCATAGATCACTGCCTTCCTGCTGTATCCACTGTATCTATATATGGCAGAGAAGAAGCAGCCCTGGTGTCTCTTCCTCTTTTTATAAAGACATTAATCCCATCATTGGGGCTCCACTCTCATGACCTCATGTAAACCTAATTACCTTCAAAGGCCTCACCTCCTAACACTATCACATTAGGGGGTAGGGCTTCAACATATGATTTTGGGGAAGACACAAATATTCAGTCTGTAACACCAAATACATATTATTTTGAGGCAGTTAATCCCTCTATTCTCTAACTACTGCATCCCAACTCTATTTAAATCCTTCCAAAGCTAAAGTGTATATAAATTTCATTTTTTGAGCTTTAGTGTGACTTCTTTTAGTAAAAAAAAAAGGTGGTACTTTTGGAAAAATAAACATAACATTACAAAGAAACATTATAAGTAAATGCAGTGGATTAACATGGTTTAGGAAATAATGATCTAGGAAAATTAGACTTCAAAAGAATTTTCAAGCTTTTTCTCTAATTTGCTGATAGAGAGAGAGCAAATGAAGAAACTTAAGTTTTTTAATCAACTAAAAAGGATTATTTTTCTGTGAAACAGAATTTAAATGACAAATCCATTAAATATTATGATACAAAATGCTTATTTTATACCTAGAAACATTAAGTTAAAAAGTCATCTATTATTACTCTTAACATTTTATTGTTTTCAATCCTTAGGATGTGTGCGAATTTCCAGATGAGTGATTTTATTGGAAAGGGATGTCATTGAACTTGAAGATTATGCAGAACTAAAAATACAACTCTAATACTGAGTGAATCCCATGGATGATATCAGTAGTTGCTTTATATTAGTATACAGAGTATTACTATAATCAGTTTATTTTATTTAATGGACTAAATATTCAGTTTGATGAGAGTTATTTTTTATTTTATTTATCATCATTTTAGGCCCTAAGAGGTCATATCATATGATAAAAAACAGAAAGTGAGGAGAATCAGTGTGCCTTTATCTTACATTAATTTAGTGTTCTCAGTGATTTCATCTAGCTGGGTGTTGCTTTGATGAATCTGAATTACCAAATGTCTACTTCAAGTAAGAAGTCATATTTGTATTCTTTCTTTACCTAAGTTGCTAACGCATTATCAGGAAGACAACTTAAGCATGTAGAGATTGACAGGCCCATCATAAACCAAGAATATTTAAAATTATTTTATAAAAGTAAGTTTATTTTTGAAATGGGAATAAATAAGTGAGAAATAAGAGTGAGAAAGGAAAGAAGGGAGGCAGGAAGAGAATGAATAAGCATCAACAGTATTCTTTATGAATATCAAATATCATTATTCCCAAGGAACAGTTAAACACCTTGTTTTAATAACTTCCATTTCCTTATAAATTTCTCCACAAGAAATCTGATATATTAAAAGTCCATTCTATTGTTGAAAACATCAGTCTTAACAGCAAACATGACAGTATTAACTTTCATTTGTTACCACTTTTGCCAGTTCTTACTTTACCAGTTAAGTACCCGATGTCTGTGAAGCTCCACAGCCCATTTTCTGTCATGTACGTTTGCTGAGGAAGAAACATAATCACCTTCAAATTTGGGGCTCCAGGGACAGATAATATAGCACCATCAGACTATAAAACTGGACCTAATACTAACTAAAAATTATCACAGAACAGTCAGCAAAGTCCTTTTTCCTGAATTCTCTAATGTGAATCTCACAATTCTGATGTTAAGTACTAATCTTGTTCTCTCAGTTTTTTAAGTAACAGTTTGGAGAGGTCAGGGAGGTAGCTAGATTCACTTAGCTAATGAATAGCTGAACAAGTCTCAACCAGTATTTCCTGACTCCAAAATTTGCTTTTCCATTAGATCACCATCCTCCAGAAAAATCTACCTGTGGGTAGGTAAAAGTGAAGAACTGTTTAAGATGATCAGCAACTTAGAGAATATTAGAGACTAGCACTTGAACTTCATAAGAATTTAACCGGGGCAATGAAATTTTTAGCAAAAACAAACCCTGCAATTACAACAAAATTTCTGAATAAAAGACGTTTACACCTAACAGCGTAACTTTCTCCTTTTCCAGAACCTTCATGAAAAGTTTATGCAGACTATTAGAGCCATTCAGCTTCTCTGATGGTCCTACTAAAAATAACTAAGCCTTCTCCTCTGCTAAAACTTTGCTGAGGCAAAGCTCGGGGATAGAGAAACAGAGGAAATGGGCTCAGCTGATTGGATGCTGTGCTCAAAGAAAACCCAGGTCTGAGTTCCCTGGTGTAAGAGCAATGGATTAAGAGCCAGGACACGTGACCTGGCTGGTATGGTTCAGTTGGTTGGGCATCCTCCCATTCACTGAGAAGTGGATGGTTTGATGCCAGGGTTGTGGGCTTGATCCCCAGTTAGGGGGCATGCAGGAGGCAGCCAATGGGTTTTTTCCCCTCTCTCTCCCTCTAAAACATCTATACACACACACACACACACGTATATGTATGTATATATACGTGTGTGTGTGTGTGTGTGTGTATAAATAAAACAGCCAGGGCACCTAGATACTAGTTTCAGCTCAGATTCCAGCTCGCTATAAATATTACCTTAAACCTATTTGAAATCTGTTATGATTACTTCACTACATTCTTCCATAGTTAACTCAGAACATTATCTAGGCTCTCAATTTGTGGTCCTCAGACCACCAGCCTCAGAATCCCCTGGAGGTGCTTATTGTAAATACAGACTCCTGGGACCCATCCCATACATAATCAAAATATCCTGAAATGAATATAGAAAAACTCAGGTGCACTTTTAAAGTTTGCAGACTTAAAACATTTGCAAACCAATGGGAAGGTTTTTGTAATAAGACACATATAATTTTTATTCTAATCCCAACATTTCTTGGCAAATTATTTTTTCCCTGGAGAATTTGCAACCATAAGTATTTTCTTCTTAGTTACATCCATTACAGCTCGACCACTCTGGACCTTACTTTTCCCACCCATGAAATAGCAAGACAACTAACTTACTGGGTAAATATGAAAAACAAATGAGATAATGTATTTATATATTTAATGTGCCTAATAGAATTCCTAACACATAACATATATTCAATAAATGTTACATACCTTTTCTTTATAATAATAGACTATAATGGAAACAGGTATTTATTCAGTACTAACTATATGTACACCAAGAACATTGCATATATTAACTCACATAATTATTGTAACCCTCTGAAGAGAACAATATTACATCAGTGGGCAAAAAGTAGGTTTACCAAAGTTGTGAGTACAAAACATAATTTATTGTATTATTTATTAATTATTGTGTTTTCTATATGAACAACCGTAAACCTACTTTTGCCAACCCCTGTATTATCCTCAGTGCCTCTTCAGAGGGGGGTCCTGAGACTGTTGGTAACTTGCCTAAGTTCACACAGACATTAAGTGATGAAATCACAAGTCCTCTGTGATTCCGATATAAGATAAAGCCTGAGAATTACTGCCTTAGAATAACTGCCAGGATCAAGACTGCATCCTACTTAGAATCTATGGGGTTGAGGCCAGATGATGTTGATACACAAGGAATTTTTAGATTCACTGACAAATTCAGAGCCTAAAAGAATTGTATTTCCTAGGTATTTTATTTAATAAATGTTATCCATCCCTATATCAGTATTGCACTGTTTTAATTATTACACCTTTAAAATACGGTTAAATATCTATTAGTATTCTTTGGGCCAAATAGTTGAAAGTGTAAGCTCATGAAGGAAATAAACACTTGACATGCTCAACATATCTTAGTATAATACAACCAGAATATTAAAATGAGAAGTCTTTTTCAAAAACTTGCTATGAATCCTGAAAAATAAATTAGCTATCAATATTTAAAATTTTGATGTAATTCTTGAAAAAATAAAAATGTTTGCTCATTTTTGTAATGGTAAATTTATAAATGAATATTAAAAATTTTACTCAGTCTATAAGGAAGCAAAAAATTACAATTAACATATTGGTGTATTTCCTATTATTCTCTGTCATTTTAATTTTGTTTATGCAGTTATAGTCACACCATTTATATAATTTTTTACTTCATATTTCATTTAACATATAATTTATAAGCATTATCCCTTATATAATGACAAAGTATCATAATTTTTATTACAGCATGATACCCCTATCTACTTGTGAGTTATGAGTTAACTATGGTTATCTTAACCAATCCCCTACTCAGGTGTTTAGATTATTTCACATTTTGTGCAATTGTGAGTTCAGCTACAATTAATATTTTGCCTCACCCCATTTTAGAATGATTTCCATAAAAAAGCTTCCACCATTCATACCAACAAAAATTACTGAAGTATTTCAAAATGTGTTGTAATGTCTTTTAATGTGTACAAAACATACAAAATGTTAATATTTCTTGGATATTTTGTTCAATTAATGTTCTATTCCTATATCAGTATTACAATATTTTAGTTATCATAGCTTAGAAATATGGTTCAGTGTCTAGTATAGCTTATGTAATTCATTTCTCTTCCTTTCAAAATATTCTGTGCATTTTTTTTGTGTATTTAACTTTCCAGGTGAACTTTAGATTTTTTCAAGTTGGGAAATGAATCAAATAAAAATTTCACTATGATTTTCACTGAAATTGCATTGAATCTATAAAGTAATTCCGAAGTAACTGACATTCTTGAAGTATTATTTTTGACATGCAGAAACATAATTTGTCCAATTTATTCTACTTTTACCTCTCTCAAAGCTTTATCATTTTTTATTCATGTAAGCCAATATGGTAAATGTGATTATCCTTTGATTAATTTTTAACATTTATTGAGGTATAATTTATATATAAAATTTTCATTTTAAGTGTGTAATTCAATGATTTCTTATAAATTATAGAGTTGTTCAACCAGCATCACAATCCAGGCTTGATACATTTTTGTCACCACAAAAAGATTCTCCTTTTTGTTGGTGATTTATAACTTATTTCTGTTATAGTTGAAATTGATACCATATATGATTTATTCATTTTTGAGATGTGTTCTAAGGATGTGTTTTTTTGGAAAGTGCTCCGTGTGCACTTGGGAAGAATGTGCATTCTGCTTTAATTTGGTGGAGTGTTCTATAAATCTTAGGTCAAGCTTGTTGAATGTTAAGTGATAAAAAATATATCCTTATTAATTTCTATCTAGTTATTCTATCTATTAAGATTGGGGTGTTGAAGTCTGCAACTATTATTTGTCTATTTCTCTCTTCAATTTTGTCATTTGTTGCTTCATTTACTTGGGGATCTATGTTAGGTATACACACATTTATAATTGTTCTATTTCCCATTCGAATTGACTTTATCATCATGAAATGTCCCTCTTTGTCTTTTTTTTTTTAATCTTAAAGTTTATTTTGTCTGATATTAGTATATTCACTACAACTCATATGGCTACTCTTTGTGTGGCTTATCTTTTTCCAGTCTTTTAACTTTCAGCCTATTAGTGTCTTTGAATTTAAAACATGTCTCTTACTGTCATATATAGTTGGATCTTGTTTTTTAAACTCAGTCTGATAGTCATTGACTTTTGATTGAAGCATTTAATCTACTTACATGTAAAAAATATTGATATAGTCTGACTTCTGTTACTATTTAAAAAATCCTCACCCACAGAGATACACTTACTGATTTTAGGGAGAGGGGAAGGAAGAGAGGGAGAGAGAAAAAGAGAGAGAAACACTGATGTGAGAGAGAGAATTTGGTTGCCTTCCATAAGGCACCCCTCCAGGGATAGAACCTACAACCTAGGTATGTGCCCTGACCAGGAATCAAAACCGTTACCTTTTAGTATACAGGACAATGCTCCAACCAACTGAGCCATACTGGCCAGGGGTGGACTTCTGCTATTTTAGTATTTTTCTATGTCTGAAGTATTTTTTGTCCTCTATTCCTCTTTTACTATCTTCTTTTATTTCAAACAGATTTTTTTATTGTACTATGTTAACTCCTTGTTTTTTAGCCTTTTTTTAGTTATTTTCTTAGTGGTTGTTCTGGGCATTACAATAAACAGTAATTTATTACAATCTACTGCAAGTAATCAAAATCTACTTCAGGATAATAATAACTAATGCCAGTAAAATATAGACAATTTGCTCCACTATAGCTCCACTTCTCCCCTTTCTATTACTTTCCCATATCTTCATATGTTGTAAGCTGAGTAATGGTTTCATAATTGTTTTATGTAGCTTTTATTTTTTTATTATTTTTTCAAATATATCTTTATTGATTTCAGAGAGAGGAAAGGGGAGAGAGGGAAAGAGAGAGAGAAACATCGATGATGAGTCATGGATCAGCTGCCTCCTGCACGCCCCCTGCTGGGGATTAAGCCTGCAGTCAGGGCATGTGCCCTGACTGGGAATCGAACAGCAATCTTGTGGATCCTAGGTGAATGCTCAATCTCTGAGACACACCTGGCTGGGCATAACTGTCTTTTAAATAAGAGAAAAGAGACAAAAATATTTTGTGCCATCACAAAATACTGGGTGGGTTAAACTACAGACTTTTATTTTTGCAAAATTCAGGAGGCTGAAATTGTGAGATCAAGATCAAAAAGTTTCATATCCTCCTCCCTGTTTATTGTGTCTGTGTCCTAATCTCTTCTTTATAGAAGGACATCAGTCTTACTGGATTAAGGCATATTCCAAGGACCTTATTTTAAAGTAATCACCTCTTTAAAGACTCTATTGCCAAATACATTACATTCTGAGGTACTGAGGGTTAGGGCTTCAACATATGAGTTTTGGGGAGAAACAATCCAACCCATAGCAGGGACCTTGCTTTTACATCCCTACAACTCTGTGCTGACACATAGGAAATGTGCAATAAGTGCCAGTTGATTCAACCAATGAAGAAATTGACAGGTATGGAATTTCACTAAATGACTTCTGGAAAGCTAATGGATATAATTATACAGATTTTTCTTATTTTACCTATTGATACAATGTGATATCAATAGATTTCTTGATATTGAACTGTCTTTATGTATTAGCTTTTGCTGCTGTAAAGAAAAACCCCAAATCTCTGTGGCTTACAAACACAAGCGTGTTATATGTTAAGGCTGTGGATTGAAAGCTCTGTAACAGCCTGCAGGTTTACTGCAGGTGTGCTCCATTATCTCCTTCCTATGCCCAGGCTGAAGGAACAACAGTAATCTTAAAAAGCCAGAAACATTTAGATGAATCATTTAGAGCAATTGCTTAAAAAGCTTCTGCTTGAGCCCTACCTGGTTTGGCTCAGTGGTTAGATTACTGGCCCTCAGACTGAAGGATCCCAAGTTCTATTCTGGCCAAGGGAACATACCTTGGTTGCAGGAGCTATTCCCTGGCCGGATCCGGGTGCATGTGAGAGGCAACCAATCAATTTCTCTCTCTCTCTCTCTCTCTCTCCTCCCCGCCCCCCTCTTCCATTCTCTCTGAAAAGCAATGGAAAAAATATTCTCAGGTGAGGATTAAGTAATAAATAAATAAAGGCTTTTGCTTGAAAATGGCAAACCTAACAACAATTCAGATTTCTTTGGCAAAGGCAAGACACATGGCCATGCCCAACATCAATGAGGTGAAGAAATATAATCCCTTTCAATAGCGTGGGGTATGGAGAATCAATATTTGTGAACAGTAATGAAATCTGCCCTGGTTGGTGTGGCTCAGTGGTTAGAATGTTAACCCAAGCACTGAAGAGTTGTGCATTTGATTCCTGGTCAAGGGCACATACCTGGGTTGTAGGTTTGATCCCCACCCTGGTGAGGTCTCCTGCAGGAGGCAATCAATCAATGTGTGTTTCTCACATATATGTTTTTCTCTCTCTCTCCCACCCTCTCTCCCTTCCACTCCCTAAAATTCAATGGAAAAAAATATCCTTGGGTGAGGATTAAAAAAAAAATAATGAAATTTGCCATACTTATATTCAAAGGATAAACCCTTCTTGGTCATGCTAAATTAATTAATTAGATAACTTTTAAATTTACTTATAATTTTAATTATTTTTAGTTTACTTTTAATTAAGTTAATTTAATAACAATTAATTTGATAACTTAAATTTTTTTATTAAGTAGAATTATTAATTTTTAGGTGGTTATGATTTTTCTAGATATCATCCAGTTCATGACTTTCAATTTGATAGTGATAAATTATATGTATATATTTGTCATATTTTTTCTACATTGTAACTCCTTTTATCATTTCTAATTTTTATTGGGATTTTCAACATTTACTATTTCCACATTTACTATTTTAATTGAAATTTTCCACGTTACCATTATACTCTTCATTTTATCCTATTTTTCTAATTCACCTACTATTACTGCCCTTTACTATAGTCTTCCTTTAGCTTACTTTTCAATTTTAAAATTACTTAATAAAATGGTTAGTTTGCCTTGCTCATAGAATAAAAAAAAAAAATCTAGCTATGAATTTCTTTAAGTATGAGTTTAGCGGCAATATATAATGTGATTAAGATGAAAACACAGTAAGGGCTGTATTTTTATTCCTTTGTTCATTAATATCCCTAAGTGTCTGGCAGAGTGCCTTCTTTGCACAGAGTGTTTCACAATATTTGATGACATTCACATTATTCTGAGAAATCTGTTTCTACATTTTTTTCTTTCTTTCGTGTTTCCTTTTTGGCACTATTGTTATGTCTTAATTCCAAGAAGATTAGATTTTTGTTTTAAAACTTTGATTCCTTTATCTAGTTTGGTGGTTCTCAGGCTTAAGGCCCATCAAGATTGCCTGGAGAGCTTGCTAAAACACTGATTTTTTAAATTTTACAACACCAGACTATACCATCAGAGTTTCTGATTCAATAGGTTTGGGACAGGGCTCTATAATTTGTATTTCTAACAAGTTTCCAGGTGATGCTGGAGCCACTCTGGGGGCCACACTTTAAGATTCACTGATCTGGTTGTTTCATTCTATGAGGATGTTAATTACTTGTTTCTGCTTTGGATAATTTATTGAGGTATCCTGGTGACTGAAAAATTGATCAATTAGGTATTTTGTCATAGCTATAGATATTTCTTAATTATGTTTTTAAAATCCTAATTGTTGTCATTTTTGTGTAATTGAGAACAGACTGGATAGTTGTTTAGTAAGATGTATATTAAAACAGCCAACTTGGATGAATTCTCTTTTACTTTTATTGTATAGCTCAAGACAGTATAACCTTTTAAAGTATTCTGGAAATATTTTTTAAAATAAAAGGCTTATCATAAGCTTATCATTGGTTTAATTATCTGAAATGCACCACGCATATTTAATATGAAGTCTACTGACAACATATATCTGCTCTTTCCTAAGAGGCCTGAATGTGCAAAACCTTACCTATATGCAAAACATTCAACTAATCATCATTTTGTGATTCAGGCATCACCTTTTCTTCACTAGTCTATTTCACAGAATAGCGTTAGTCCTTTTCTTGAAGCTGCTACATTGTGCCAACAGGCTTTCTATGCAAGATTCCACTGGTAAGAAGTGATGGGCCTCCTATATTTGGAGTTTTTCTAGTTCCACATTAAGAACCCTGTTCAAATTCATTAGTTTTCCTGGAGTCTGCCATCTCCTCTTTTTTTCAACTTAATTTTCTTCTTCCAAAAGACTCATTTCTTTTAGCTTTGACTAATTTTTTTTCTCTATGGTATATTTCTGTGTTAAATATTTTTAAATTATCCTACACATTGCTTTCTGCCATAAACTCCACTTAATCTGATATTAGTATTAGTACTCATGCTTTCCTTAGTTTGTTATAAGTATGCTCATTGCTTCATTTGTAATTTTTCTGAATTTTCTAGATGCATCTCTTGTAAGTAGGAAACCAATGGATTTTGTTTCATTATACATTCTACTCTAAGAAAATTTTTAGTGAGCAAATGTAAGCAAATTTACAATTTTTATAACTCTTATACAATTAATTTCATTATAGAGAAATCAGAAAGTTCAGTTACAACAAAAGAAAAAAAAGCCATAATCCCATTACTCATAGTGACTATTACATTTGGAGGTATATACTTGAAAACATTTCTAAACATGTGGGAAGAGGATACTGAATATACCATTTTGTAGTATGATTTTTACTTATTTTTCCAAGTCAACACATTTCTTCAATATAATTTTTAAGGGCTGCTTAATATCCTATTTCAAGGATATGTTTATATAACCAATCCCCCTTCTGTACATTTGTTCTTAATTTTCTATTTTAAATACATATCTTCATACCTATGTCTTCCTATTCATCTGATTATTACCTTGATCTAATTTCCCATAATTACTAAGACAAAGTTCATGATCATCTTTTTGTTTTCAATCCTCATCCAAGGATATTTTTTTCCATTACTTTTCAGAGAGAGTGGAAGGGAGAAAGAGAGAGAAAGATGAGGGAGAGAGAGAGAGAGAGGCTGATTTGAGAGAAACACATGGATTGGTTGCCTTCTACATGTGCCCCAATTGGGCCGGGATTGAGCCTACAACAGAGGTACATGCCCTTGAACGTAATCAAACCAGAGACCCTTAAGTCCACGGCCCATGTTCTAACCACTGAGCAAAATCAGCTAGGGGATCATGAATATTTTTAAGGTTCATAGTGTATATGACAAATTACTGCCCCAAAAGTTTATTAAAATTTCAACTCTCAGTAGCTACATATGAAAGAATCCACATACTTAGAGTTGCCAGGAAAAAATGAGCTGCCAGTTAAATATGAATTTCAGATAAACAGCAAATAAGGTTTTAGTATAAGTATATCCCAAATATTGAATATGTGTTGTTTATATGAATTTCAAATATAACTGGGGTTCCTCTATTTTTATTTATAAATATGGAAAACTTGCACCTATTGAACATTTGTTATGATTAAGTATTAATTTTTTAAATATCGGCCATATGAGAAAAGTAGAACTTTTATGTATAATTCATTTCTTAAAATCTTTTTAGATCCCTTTCTAAATTATACATACAAGGTGGGGTAAAGGTAGGTTTACAGTTATTCACATGGAAAATAATACAATAATTAATAATGATATAAGAATAAACTCTGTATTTCACATACAACTGTAAACCTACTTTTGCCACACTCAGAATGCACATATTTAAAGGACTGACATACTAAGGACATTTTCTCAAATTTATTTGCTCTGTAAATTTTATTGTTGTTCAAAATATTACCTATGTCTCTCTTTCTCCCCATTGACCCCTTCCACCCCACCCCCACATACCTTCCAGAGTCCATCACCATGCCATTGTCTGTGTCCTTGGGTTATGGAAATCTGCATATAAATTCTTTGCTTAATCTCTCCACACCCACCCACCCAACCCCACCTTCCTGCTGAGAGTTGATAGTCTGATCCATGTTTCTATGTCTCTGAATCTATTATGTTCATCAGTTTATTAAGTTCTTCAGATTCCACATATAAGTGAGATCATATGATGTCTGTCTTTCTTTCCTTGGCTTATTTCACTTAGCATAATATTCTCCAGGTCCATCCATACTGTCCCAAGGATATGTGATCCTTCTTCTTTATAGCTGCATAGTATTCCATGGTGTAAATGTCCCACAGTTTTTTTATTCACTCATCTACTAATGGGCACTTCGGCTGTTTCCAGATCTTAGCTATTATAAATTGCACTGCTATGAACACAGGGGTGCATATATTCATTTTGATTAGTGTTTCAAGGTTCTTAGGATATATTCCTAGAAGTGGAATCATTGGGTCAAAAGCAGTTCGATTCTGAATTTTTTGAGGAACCTCCATACTGTTTTCCATAGTGTCTGCACCAGTTTGCATTCCTACCAGCAGTGGCCCAGGGTTTACCTTTTTCCACATCCTAGCCAGCACTTGTCATTTGTTGATTTGTTGATGGTAGCCATTCTGACAGGGGTAAAGTGATGCCTCATTATGGTTTTAGTTTGCATCTCTCTAATGATTACAACATTGAGCATTTTTTCATGTCTTTGGCCATCAGTATGTCCTCTTTGGAGAAATGTCTATTAGGGTACTTTGCCCATTTTTCAATTGGATTTTTTGTCTTCCTCCTGTTGAGTTGTACAAGTTAATTAAATCCATTAGATCTAGTGTGTCATTTAAGGCCTGTGTTTCCCTGTTGAATTTTTATCTTGATGATCTGTCCATTGATGACAGTGGGGTGTTAAAGTCCCCCACTATGATTGTGTTGTTATTGATCTCCCCCTTACTGTCCACCAAGAAATTTTTTATATATTTAGGTGCACCTATATAGGGTGCATATATATTTATAAGGGTTATATCCTTCTGTTGGATTGATCCCTTTAGTATTATGTAGTGACCTTCTTAGTCTCTTGTTATGGAGACTGTTTATTGTTATAGTCTCTATTTATTTTGGAGTCTATTTTGTCAGAAATAAGTATTGCTACTCCAGCTTTCTTTTGTTTCCTTTGCATGGAATATTTTTTTCCATCCCTTTACTTTCAGCCTGTGCTAATCTTTTGCTCTCAGGTGGGTCTCTGGTAGACAGCATATATTTGGATCCTGTTTTTTTATCCATTAAGCTACCTATGTCTTTTGATTGGAGCATTATTCCATTTACATTTAAGGTTACTATTGATGTATAGTCATTTAATGCCATTTTCCCCCTTTATGCCGATGTACAGTATTTCCAATATTTCTTCTTCTTAAAGCAGTCCTTTTAGGATTTCTTACAATGTTGGTTTGATGGTAGTGAGCTCCTTTAGCCTCCTTTTGTCTGGGAAGCTTTTTATTTCACCTTCAGTTTTAAATGATAGCCTTCCTGCATAAAGAAGTCTTGTTTGCATTCTTGCTTTTCATTATTTTGAGAACTTCATGCCACTACCTTCTGGACTGAAGTGTTTCTGTTGAAAAATCTGCTGTCAGCCTTATGGGAATTCCCTTGTAGGTCACTGCTTGCTTCTTTTACAGCCCTTAATATTCTCTCTTTGCCCTTAACATCTGCCATTTTAATTATGATATGTCTTGGATTGGGTCTCTTTGGGTCCTTCTTGTTTGTGCTTCCTGAACTTGTGTGCTTTTCTCCCTTGCCAGCGAAGGAAAGTTTTCTGTCATTATTTCCTCCACCACGTTCTCTATCCCTTGCTCTCTTTCCTCCCTCTCTGGCACCCCTAATGATGTGAATGTTGTTTTGCTCATGTTGTCCCAAAGCTCCCTTAGACTGTCCTCATGCTTTTAAAGTGTTTTCTCTTTTTGCTGCTCCGATTGTATTTTCTACCTTATTTTCTAAGTCACTTATTCTATCCTCTGCTTTATTGAGCCTGTTTTTCATTCCTTCTAGTGTATTTCTGCTATCATATAAAGTATTTTTCATTTCTACCTGCCTCTTATTTATCATATCTAGCTCTTTTTTCATGTTTTCACTAAGCTCCTTGACCTTTCCATTAAGTGTCTTGTTGTTCTCATTAATTTTCCTGAGCATCTTTATAACTATTACTCTGAACTCTGTTTCTGATAACTTAATTCCATCTCATCAAGGTCTTTTTCTGGTGATTTTTCCTTTTCTTTTTTTTTTTTTTTAGTTCGGGGGTTGTTTCTTTGTCTCCCCATTTTGGTGGTTCTTACTGTTTGTATCTATGTATTAGGTATACTTACTGACTTCCAGTCTTCTGGGGTGGAATTTTGTAGTGTGTGTCCAGTGGGGCCCAGAGTTTTGTTTTCCTTATACTTCTGAGGCCATATGCTCTAGGAGTGTCCCTTTTGTGGGTGTCCCTTTTGTGAGTTCTTTGGGGTCTCCTGTTGTGATTGGGTCTAGATTATTATTGATCTATTCTTGGGAGGACTCTCCAGTCAGGTTGGCTAACTGTGTGTACCTTTAAAGCGTTTTAAACTTTAAAACACTCCAACCAGGTTGTGTGAGCTGTTGTACAGATGCCAACAAGGTAAGAGAATACATGACCAAACTGCCAGGAAACAAGCAGTATCTTACAAAATATCCTGACAATCACAATGAAAACATCCCAAGTGAAAGCAGAATTGGGAGAGTGAAGTGAGATCACAAATGCTAAAGAAAAAAAAAATGAGAAAGAGAAAAAAAGAGAGGAAAGGATGTTATTGATAAAAGGAATAAAAAATAAAAAATAATTATAATAAAATAAAATAAAAAGTAAAAAATAGAGAAGCTAGAGGGAGATAAAAGGGGTAGATAAAAGATTCTGAAAGAAGGCCAGCAAAAAATTAAGAGTAGAGCATAAGAATGGGAAAATAGTTGAAAAAGAATAAAGAAAAATACAATAAAGAGACAAACAGAAACAAACAAACAAACAAAAAGAAGACAGAAGGGAGAAAGAAAGAAAGAAAGAAAGAAAGAAAGAAAGAAAGAAAGAAAGAAAGAAAGAAAGAAAGAAAGAAAGAAAGAAAGAAAGAAAGAAAGAAAGAAAGAAAGAAAGAAAGAAAGAGAAAAAGAAAAGAAAAAGAAAGAAAGAGAAAAAGAAAGAAAGAAAGAAAGAAAGAAAGAAAGAAAGAAAGAAAGAAGAAAGAAAGAAAGAGAAAAAGAAAGAAAGAAAGAAAGAAAGAAAGAAAGAAAGAAAGAAAGAAAGAAAGAAAGAAAGAAAGAAAGAAAGAGGGAGGGAGGGAGGGAGGGAGGGAGGGAGGGAGGAAGGAAGGAAGGAAGGAAGGAAGGAAGGAAGGAAGGAGGAAGGAAGGAAGGAAGGAAGGAAGGAAGGAAGGAAGGAAGGAAGAAAGAAAGAAAGAAAGAAAGAAAGAAAGAAAGAAAGAAAGAAAGAAAGAAAGAAAGAGGGAGGGAGGGAGGGAGGGAGGGAGGGAGGGAGGGAGGGAGGAAGGAAGGAAGGAAGGAAGGAAGGAAGGAAGGAAGGAAGGAAGGAAGGAAGAAAGAAAGAAAGAAAGAAAGAAAGAAAGAAAGAAAGAAAGAAAGAAAGAAAGAAAGAAAGAAAGAAAGGAAAAAAGTTATGCCAATGAAACAAGAAGAGAAAGAGAACTAAAGCAAGGGCAGGGTGGGAGTCCAATAAGAGATTTGGGGAAAACAATAGAGAAAAGCAGTAAACTTATTGGTTATAATGATAATATCCCAGCAATTAAGCAGAGAATATCAAGAAAATTTTGATAATAGAACAAAAAACAAAACAAGCAAAAATCAAAACAAACAAAAAAAACGAAGCAAAACAAATTTAAAAAATTTAAAAATTTTTTAAAAAATTTAAAATTTAAAAAGAAAATGTTTTCTTTCCTCTCCTTTTTCTAAAAATAAGTCATTCATGTGAGTCATGTGTTTCGTCTGGATAGCTTATGTTGTCTGAGGCTTGCTATTTTGTATGCTGATTTCAGGTCTCCTGGGAAGTACTTGTGTGTCAGACAATGTCAGGAGCTGTCTAAGTTTGGCCCTGGTGTCCTTAGGTAGTTGCCTGATCTGAGGCTCTCCTATGGTCAGCACCCGGTGTGAAAGACTCCTGTCCAGGCCACGATTAGCAGCTTTGTTTCACTGGGAATGTGCGCTCCCTCCTCGCAGGCACACTGTTCCCCAGGATCCCTCTGCCCTCTGCACACAGGCTCTCCTTCCTTCTCCTACACTCCATGTTTGAAATCCCAGCTTTTGGATGCCAGTCCACACTCCCAAGGGGAGAGAGCTTTGCGACCTCTAGCCCTAGGGCCTCGGAGCCCAGCAAAGGCTTCAGTGGAGACTCCCCCTTTCTACACCCCCCCACCACCACCACCAGACTCTATGACGTTTCTTCAGTGCTCCCTACTGGAAATACGTCCACTCAGGTATATTTCTCTGTTTTTTCCAAGCTGGTTACACTGTATTTTAGTGGTTAAATCAAGTCCATGGCTGGAAGCAAGGGTGTGCTCTGCTTCTTGTCACAGTACTACCATCTTCTTGGATCACTCTGTAAATTTTTAACATATAGACTTTACAAATTTTATGTAGCAAGAATTATCAATTGTCTTTCTTTTGGTTTCTGTTTGCTTTTGTGATTAAAAAGTCTTTTTTCATCCAGAGATTAGATATTCACCTGCATTTTCTTCTAATTTTTGGTTTTGCTTTTCTTTACATGTATTTTGGCCTACATAGAATTTATTTTGGTATATGTATATTTTACTCGTTTCAAATAAAAAAAAAATATAATCATTTATATTGAGAGTATTCTTTAGGCAACTATATTCAGCGTATTGTAGTAAATACTCATAGTGTTTATCATTGTTATTGTCAAGTGTTGCAGTTGTTTTAACTCTATTCCTTCACTTAGTACTTACCAACATGACAGTTATAGTCTCAAAAACTGTTGTAAGAGAAAACAGGGATGGAATAGTTAAGACCTTATAGGTAAAGCAGAGTTAGGGGATCATAGTTTTAAGTGAATCTAAAATAATGACAGACAGCTCACTTAAATACATCAACTAATTCATTTTCAATATTTTAAAATAGTAATAATCAGCAATGTTCAATAACTATTAGCTCTTCTTCCTAAAAACTTTTTAGGATTTTTTTATCCCACCAAATTTTTCAAGATACTCTTTCTGTTTTGTTATAAATATGAATTGTAAGAAGATTTTTTCCATAGATCTCCCACAATGACAAGTGTTTTTTTAATTTTATGATTCAGTTACCTTATTTAGTTTAGGATAATAGAAGAAAATGCCAGCATACTGTGAAATATTCTTCAAGCCCTTCATAATGCATTGTTTTATGTTTAAGAGAACTTGATGCCAGTGCACAGATGACCATAGTAGAACACTGCTCTTACACTGAAGCTTTCTCTTATCTCAATTCTTTTCCTTTCATTTACTCTGCCTCAGTTTCCTATATTTTCTCCCAAGGTTATATCACAAAAAGATCTATATAAATTTGCCTTTCCATATATTTTATCTCTTTCTCCTCCCAGGATCCCATGCTTTTGTAATTTTAAAAATTATTTTCAAGAAAAATTACTCATGTTTACAAATATAGTATCCTAAATTTTCACATTTGTGGAAAAAGTACAAATACATAAATCTACATATGTATAATTTTGTATAATAGGATTGCAGTTGGGAAGATATTACTATACTTGACAAAATGTTTTTAATAGAAATTTGCTTAATGAGACTTAGTTTCATCTGGTATGGAAGCACATTTAAGATAACTAGGTTGACACAATGGCTACATTTATATAATCAAAACACTAAGGGTACTGAAGAACAGCTAGATAGTTCAGTAGTGTTAATGACTAATTCTGATCAATACGTGCTGAAAAATTAATAATAAAAAAGCATACCATAATAGGTGAAATAGATCTGAGAAATGGCTATTTTGGGTGGTAATATTTAAAAGCCATATAAAAATACTCATGTATTTTTACTTTTTCTATAGTATTACAATAATTGGCCTTGCTCAAACTAGTATGATAAGCTTAGCTATTAAAATATTTTATCTATATCAGATGTTGAGAGCTTTAAATGTACTATTATAAAAAATATGATCTTTATCAGTACTCTCACCACTTTAAAAGCTTACTTTTTATTCATCATATATCAAAATATATCAATTATCACTGAAATACATGAAATGTGTTAGTTTTCTATTTAAATTGACTGCAAACAAGAAATATTATTTTAATAACACAAATGTAGCTCACCGTTAGGGAGAATAGCCATTACAATTCAGAGTAATTAATTCCAAGTTATTTCCAAAAAATAACTTGACAAAAATGTTAGGAAGTCTGAATGAAATTTAGAGTACCAGAAGCCAAAAGATTAGAAAGTTTGAGAACTGTAAATCAAGCTCCATGAAGAGTCAGTATTTTTTTTACATATATCTTTATTGATTTCAGAGAGAGGAAAGGAGAGGGAGAGAGAGGGATAGAAACATCAATGATGAGAGAGTCCTTGATCAAGCCCGCAACTGGGCATGTGCTCTGACCGGGAATCGAACCCCGATCACCTGGATCCTAGGTGGATGCTCAACCGCTGAGCCATGCCGGCTGAGTTTCCCAAAGGTTCTTGTATGACGAATGTATAGTTACATTTTAAACTGTATGGATTCATTCCTCAAATCTCACAATGATTCATTCTTTTAATCACTTCAGTGGCATTATTATTTTTAATAACTAGAAACCTTACTGAATTATTGCAAAAGCAGCATTGCTGTTGTCTTCATTGATCTTTAGCTATATTAATTTACAAATCAAGGGTATATCAGTTTCTATAGTAAAGTCAGTCACACCAGAGCAAACATTCTGAACTTTTTATTTGTTTTAGGAATAATTTCAACTATAAACATAATAAACATATTTGTGTTTCAATTAGAGGCAAGGATAAAACTTAAGAGTATGCAGTGCACTTTATTTACCATGTCAGGATCAATAAAGGCAGCATCAGTATTTGACCACATAACAGGCCTGCAGAAAAGATTAGGTAAGCCATTTCTACAAAAGATATGACATTTTTACAAATGAAAGCATTGTGTACATTTGTATACCACGGTGGGGGTGGGGTGGGGGTGGTAGAGGATTCAGAGAAACAAGGGAACAAGGGGAGATGCAAAAGGACTTGGAAAAAGTCTGGTGTCTACCAAAAGGTAAAATCAGAATGTTGAAATAACTTTATCCTTAAGTCTAGTAATTTCTGATTTATTGACTTTTAACAGCTAATGTGAAGGGCAGAAATTACTGAAGAATAATTGAAATATTTAGTATGCCTGGTATCATAGCACCCTCTATCACGTGGTCATATACACAGCACGTTTATATGCACCAGCTGCTTTAACATGTGAACATTCAAAAAACCTATTAATTTCTCCAGCTTTCGTACCATCAGTATCCCTCCTACACTGAGAAACAGCACTAATGACAATGTAATCCTAAACTCTAAATTATTCCAGGTATGGTCCTAGCACCACCAGTTTGAGTGTCACAGAGAATTTATGAGAGTTATAATTTTTCAGCTCTACCCCATACCTTCCCAGTTAGAAACTTTTAGTTAAGGCCAATTTGTTTAAATAAGCCTTCCAGGGACTTATGATACATGCCCAAATTTGAGAACCAGTTATAGGAGAAATGCTCAGAATAACAGTCAAGTTAGTAGGTGCTGTTATACTAAGGGAATTCTAAGGGAAACTTATTTCACCGACTTGCACTATACAGTTTGACACTCATTTCAAAGAAACACAGAAAACAATCAGACCTATGAGCTTCCAAGAAAATGTTTTCAAGCAATAATTCATTATCAAGAGAGAATTTACATTGATTTTGCTGACTTTGGGGAAATTACTATTCCTCTCAGGTTATCTAAAAGAAATATGCCAGGCAAACAAATCTGTATTCAGCCTGCTTCCAAAGGTACCTTTCTGAAATTTCCTAAACCTGTTTTAAAGCTGTTTGTCCACGAAATTCTGCCTCTCCATGGGCTGCAAACACATGCACTGCACACTTTACAACACTGCTTTAATAGGTGACACGAAACAAAAGTTTTTAGCACAGAGGCCAATCTAAGCCACGAAGCCTGTGCCATTTTCCCACCAAGGGAGGGATGGAGGCTGCCAATCCCCACAGACTAAGGAACCAGGCAGGAGGAAGCAAAAAAAAAAAGAGAATTTTTTTTTCTGGGCTTAAAACCAAAGAAAGAACTGTTTCCTCTCCATTTGGGTATATACAGGGTGGGGGGAAAGTAAGTTTAAAGTTGTTCCTATGGAAAAATACTGCAATAATAAATAATAATACAAAAATAAACTGTGTTTCCCATACTCACAACTGTAGAACTACTTCTGCCCCACCCAGCATTGTCCAATTGCTGCCCAAAGTGGCTGCAATGGATATATTCCTGCCAACCTGAATGGGAGATTCAATGTCCATAAATCCTTCCCAGTATTTGGTTTTAGTCTTTTTAATTTTTATACAGCTGGTTGAAATACCGTTCATCATTTTTCTATGCAAGCAAAAGATGAGACTAGGTGAGCGTCCAGAACACTTCAACGTAAGTGGGGCTGTAACTGCGAGAACCCCACGAGGAGATAGCCTGACTCAACTCTGTCAAAACTGTGAGGTAACAGGGTCTGGAGAGCTACACGGTTGGGTAAAAGTAGGTTTACAGTTGTTCCTATGAAAAAAATAATACAATAATTAATAAATAATAATACAAGAATAAACTCACTGTTCTGTACTCCCAACTGTAAATCTACTTTTGCCCCCCGGTACAGCTCCCAGGACAAGCAGCTTCTACTCAAAGCCCCTCCTGCGGGAGAACTCAAGTCCCCCCTTTCCCCCCGGGCGGCGGGAAAAAAGCCGAGGCGCTTTCTCTTGAAGGTTCTAAGAGTAAGGCTCGCGCCCTATCCGCGGGCGGCAGCGGGAAATACGGCACCAGATGGCGCTGCCGCACCAAGAGCCAGAGCCTCGCTGGCCAAGGAGACAGGAAAAGGCGTCACCGGATGCTTACCTTCGGGTCTGTCGCCGGAAATGCACGCTGGCGCCGGCCTCTGGTCCCGGATATTAAGACTTCTGCCGGGTTCCCATGAGAGGGTGGAGCTAGAACCGGAACCGAACGGCGACCGTAGGGCCTCAGGGCGGAAGCCCCTGACCGTGCCAAAGGGCGTGCGCCTCGCGTTGGCGGGAGCGCGAGGGGGGGGGGGCCTCGCCGCGGGCTCGCGCATTTTGGGGACGTTCGCGCTCCTGGCGCGTGCGTCTTTCTGCTTGGCGTGCTTGCTGACCCCACAAGGCGGAAATGGTGGCGTATTGTTGGTTTTTTTTTTTTTCTTTTATTTCTTCCCGCCCACAGGGTTTGGGTTTCTGGCTGTGAGTCAGGTTTCTGGAAATCTTTGGGGGAAGTTAGCGAAGGAGCCAAATGCCTGCAGGGCGCGGTCCCAGTGCTGTGCCTGAGCCAGACGTTCCTTTAACTCTCCCCGAATCGGCTTCATGCACCACGGTGTGTTGTTAAGCATCAGTCCTGAGGCGGTAGGGATGTCACCACGAAAAGAACGCGGGCAAATAGATTATTCGTGTGGAAGCGGCAACATTTTTCTGTTATTTAAGGAAGCATGTCTTTGGCATTTTAGCAGTGCTTCTCAAGAATTTCAGGAGTTCGTTTATTTTATCGTTTTTGTCAGAATATACATTTCATATTTTATGGTGTGGTCTTAGTTTTTATAAAATTTTGTTAACTTAAGAAAGGCCACTTGTACAAAGCGTTCCAAAGGAAAGTTCTGCCCCTTTTCCATTTTTACAAGATAGAGGAAAACCAGTTTTAATAGATGGACCATAGTAACTCGTGAGGGTGCAATGGCTTTGTTTTGTTTTGTTTTGTTTTGTTTTTAGATGGCAGCATGGAAACAAGTTCGTTGCAAAAATTAAATCTGGGTGAATCTGTATCCACCCAGTTTAATTTTAGATTGCAATCCTAAAAGTATCAGCTGCAGGGTGCTACGTTCTATCAACAAATTTTTTCATCCTTGGTAAACACTTTCGTTTTTGTGTATCAGAGTTATTTCCAGTCTGTGGCCTATGTAAAAACTGAGTACTTGTGAAAGCAAGAGTAAAAGGAATGGAGACTTAAAGCATGATACACGAGGGAAACAGGCGAGCTGGGGAATGCTGTACAGGAAAGGCAGATCGTATGGAGTAGCCCATTAAGGCATATTACTGTTTTTCGGTAAAACCTTTTGGTGGTCTTGGTAATAGTTCTAAAGAAAGCTACCAGGACTTGAATGCCATGACATATGTTTATGTGAAAAGCCAGAAAGAAATGTAGGCAATGTTGTGGCATCATTAAACTGATCAGAAATAAAGTGAGCAGGAGACGAGGTTTCGGGCGGGGGGCGGGGGGGGGGGGGGGGCGGGATGCAATGGAAGATATTTGAAAACGTGAAAGAGAAGTCAGAGCTAAAGATGTAATTTGATGTGGAAAGGGTGATTTCAAAGATGGTAAGGAAAAATAGTTTTTAGACCACAAAATGAAAGTGTAGAATAAGGAATAAGTTCTTTTCATCATTAGACATTTAAGCTTTTGATGTATCACATTTAGCTGCTTATTTTGACTTTCTGTACACTCCTGTCTTCCCTGTACCTCATATACAACTAACCTTAAATTGAGGGAGTGCTTTACTTTACCACCATTATACTAGTAACTTACAATAATTTAGCTCTTCACAGTTTATTTATTTATATCATATTTATATATACACAAGTAGTGGCAGATAAATTACTTCCCTGAAAATACTCAGTTAGTTTTTCTTGACTTCTATTAATTGCCTGGCAAAACCGAGAGCTTGGATGAACTTACACATTTTTTGTTTCTGTTTACCACTGGTTAACAATTGGTTGAACTAATAAGATCTTACCCAAATGGTCTCTTCACATTGTTCAGTTATCGTACTCCTTTTCTTTACTTATTTTACTTATTTGACTCTCTTCTCCAAACCAAGTATTTCATTTTTTCTCTTCCCTCTTCAGATCACCAACTTCATCCTCAACCAATGACTTTTGCCTCATCCTTTACTGGAAAAATAATATTGTGAGCCTAAGTCAAGCATCCTCATCTTTCCATCATCTACTCTACCTGCATCTGTACTGTAAACATCTTCCCTCTAGTTTAAAAGGATGATGGTTCTTCCTATCAAATGCAAACACTTCATGTTGCCCATCTTTAGTTTTAGTCACTCGAGTAGGTATATGGTGTTATTTGATTTTTGTAAAGCATGTTCAAAATTATTGCCCATTTAAAAATTGAGTTGTTTTCCTATAATTGAGTTGTAAGAGTTATTTACATATTATGTACACATTTTTTTATTGAGGTATGATCTACAAAAAACTATACATGTTTAATGTATACAGCTTGATGAGTTTGCTGGTCAGTATATATCCATGAAACTATCACCACAGTGTATACCATAAACATACCCATCACCTCCAAAAGTTGCCCCCCATCCTCTTATTATTATTTGTGTTTAAAACACTTACCATAAGATCTACTCTTTTAGCAAAATTTAAAGTAAACAGTATAGTATTGTTAACTATAGGGACTGCTGACATAAGATCTTTAGTACTTGCATTTTATACAACAAACTTTGTACCTTTTGACTAAAACCATTTCCCCTTCCCCTGTATACATGTTTTTGTCAAAGTGTGTGTGGTGAATATTTTTCTCCCAGTTTGTGGCCTTTGAATGTCTTTTGAAGATCAATTTTTAAGTTGGATTTTTCTAGGAATTTGAACATATCCACCTCTTAAAGTTAATTAGCATAAAGTTCTACATAAAATCCTCTTACATCTTTTTAATATTCACATTATATTACATATAGGCCTATGATGCATCAAGGGGTTAATTTTTCTATATGGTATAACACTAGAAGTTAATATCCCTATTTTTCTAAAAAAGAATTTATTTATTCCAGCAGCATTTGTGAAACATTCTCCTTTGTTCCATTGAATTACCTTGGCACCTTGGTTGAAAATCAACTGGTTTTCTAAATCTCTTCAGATCCATTGATAAGTATATGTCTTATCCAACTTACTTTCTTTTTCCTCAAAATTGTTTTTGCCATTTTAAGTCCTTGGAATTCTAATATAAATCTTAGCATTGGTGTTTCAATTTCTAAAAAAGCCTGCTGGGATTTGGTTGCTATTCTCTTGAATCTATTGATCAGTTTGAGGAGAATTGCCATCTTAATAATAATAAGTTTTCCAATCTATGATTATGGCATATCTTTCTATTGCTCCATGTATTTTTGTTTTAAATTTATCTTTGTAATTTTTACCATACAGGTCTTACATATATGTTGCTAAATTTATTCCTAAGTATTTCATGTTTTTTATTTTATTATCAATAAATTATTTTTTTTTGTTTAAAACAATTTTTAAAAATTATTGATGTGTGTGTGTGTGAGAGAGATAGACATCAATTTGTTGATCCATTCATTGGTTGATCCTTGTATGTTCCCTGACCAGAGATCAAACCTGCAACCTTAGCTTATTGGGATGACATGCTAACCAGCTGAGCTACCCAGCCAGGGCCATAAACGAATTTTTTAAATTCAAATTTTCAGCTTCTTGAGTCGTTGTATTTTTCACTTCTAGAATTTTCATTTGGTGGTTATTTATAGATTATGCTTCTCTTGTGAAATTCTGAAATCTGTGCCTAATAACTCCAATATTTGGATTAGGTATGGATTTGTTTCTATTGTCTTTTTCTTACACCTGTTTTCTGGTATGCCCAGAAATTCTTAATAGAAATTCTTTGTTTATGAAAAAAGTTATGCTCTAAGTGATACTTTTTACTTCCATAAAGTATTTTGCTTTTGCTTGTGTTAGGAAACTAGGCCAGGAGCAAAACCTCTTAATGATTTTCAGTCTGTTATATCTAGTCTATTTCAGGTTTGTTTTTATTTCTAGGGTGGCCTTTTTATGTATCCCAATTAAAAGCCTGAGGTGTTTTCAAAGGCCATTTCTCTCTCTTTTTTTTTTGGTTAATCCTCACCAAGGATATTTTTCCATTGATTTTTAGAGAGAGTGGAATGGAGGGAGGGAGGGAGAAGGAGAGAGAAATATCAATGTGAGAGAGACACATCTATTGGTTGCCTTTCACACGCAACCTGACCAGGGCAGGGGATCAAACCTGCAACCCAGGCACATGCCCTTGTCTGGAAATCAAACTCTCGACCCTTCCGTGCATGGGCTGAAGCTCTAACCACTTAGCCACAGTGGCCAGGTCTCATTCCTCTTTAGTTGCCCCTAAACTCCAAATTGTATTTTCTTAGCACTGTGGAATTCCTGAAAGTTCTAGGCTTCTCTGCTTCTTAGCTGCCACATTCTGAGTGATTTCTCAGCCTCTGGAACAGCTTCCACACTGGCAAATGTGTCAAGGGGAAAAGCAGTTGCTTATGGGCAAATTTTTCTTCACCTTTTCTCCAAGATCTTATCCTGTCAAGGTAACATCTAAAAGATCCTTTTTGTATTTTTACCCAGCTTTTCTAGTTCTTCACATTTAAGAGAAGAAAAAGGAAAATCCATCATTGGCAGAAGTGGAAGTCCTTAATATGGCAGTCTCAATGATACTAATAAAGATAGTGCCCCTTTTCTATACCATTGTCATCACTCCTTTTCTTCAAACACCAGAAATAACCTAGGAGACATGCCAGTGACTTTCTGTCTTACTTCTGGAGGTGTGTCTGGGACCTCTTGGAAGCGATACTCCCTTGCTACAGATGGGTTCCTAAGAAACACCCTTATTTCTCTGTTTTCTGCCCTCTTCTGTTGCTGAGGGACTAGGGAAGTTCTGTTTCCACCCAAACCATACATTACTATGCTGTAGCTGTAAATTTAATCTGTAACCTTTGGTACTTTTATAATACAAGCATATGTTCCAGTCAGGCAAGAAGAAATACACCCTTCTATTTTTTTTTTATAGATATCAGTAAAGAAATATATGTACTCCAGACAGAATAGATTTGATTTCTTACTGTAATTTTGAGCAATAATTCTATAAAACATTGCCCACCAGTTTGTGGATGTGCTGTAATCCTAGATTTTCTACTTCTTGAATAAGTGAAATTGAGCAAGATAAAGTTTTCTAAGCCTCAGTGTCACTGATTTAAAAAACAATATATCTGCTTTCCAGGATGGCTGTTGGGCTTAAAAAAAGATTGTGAAATGTTTGATCCATGATATGTTCTATTATTTACATAGAAAGGCAATTTTAACTTCAAGGGAAACTGGTCAGCCATAACTTGTTCACATAGCAGCATTATTTCAGAACCCATAATATTTCCAGATTTCTGCTAATCACAATTAGCTTTATTCAGTAAACTAATTGAGACCCTATTAAATACGGAGCACTACACTAATACAGTAGGATGCAAAAACAATGAAACAACAACTTGTCTCAAGTTATGTAGATGTAGCTTAACCATTTTATTGAAAGCCAGGGTCAGAACTGTTTTAAGCAGTTTTATTACCCATAGTGCTCAAGTATAAGGCTTTTGGTTTTGTTCTCTTGTTGCTATTTAATGAATCCTGAAATAGTTTTTGTTACCTAGAATAAAATTTACTACAATAGAATAACCTAAAATAATATTTGAGAAAGTTTAACCTGGAATAAAATTTAATAAAGTACAGCTGTAACATGAATGACTTCCAAGGGACTTTTATTACCAACAAACGAATGGAATATAGTGGGGCAGCGTCACTTAGAAGACTATATAACAAAATAGAACCTGAGCTCTGCTCTAGTGTATTAATAATTAGCATGATTTGTCCAGAGATGGGAAGATAAGCTGTAACCAGACATCACAGGAAAGTTCTGTTTGGAGTGTTGATGGAGGGCTTTCTTCTTTCTTTAAAGAGGAAAACCAGTTTGTTTTATAGTTAAATGTTCACTAAAAGAACTGTCTGCCAGCTTTTCCCTTTTAACTCTTTTCTTTGGATTGTTCTAGCTCAACCACAATTGTAATCTCCTCGAATACAAACACGTGTCTTCAGTTTTTATTATGTCTATTCTCATACCCTAATGTCTACCTAATTCCTACCCTACCAAGGGAACATAATAGTTATGCAGTAAATATGGACTAATGTTATAGCATTCTCAGATACAATAAAAGATTCTGCCATGATAAGAAAATACCTTTCAAAGCTGAATATTCTGTTTTGTGAGGCCGATTTTCTTTATTATTTGGTGTTTTTTAATTTTCCTAATCCTAGAGTAAACACATGTATCTTAGAACAGATAAAATAAAAAATTCTCATAGTATTTATCATGAAATCCAGATTGTGTTGCACTGATTAAACTTTTAAATTTAATTTCTTAAAAATACATATTGAAAGGAATAATGACAGTACAATTTAGTCACCTTATTCATCATTTCTATCTTACTGATTTGTTTTCCACTTTTGAGTTTGCAGTTCTTTAATTGTATCACTAGTGTTTGACATTTAGTTGTATCTGTTCTGTAACTGGGTAAACTTGACTTAATCGTATTTCTTTTATAACAGTCATATGTTGAATTCACTTACGTGCACACTCCAAAAAATGAAATGTCAAATGTAGAGTAGCTTTCCCATAACCCTGCTCTATTAATGTCTTAAAAATCACTAAATGCTCTTATTCCAGATCATGATGAGGTCAGCTGGAGTGTTAAATCTGACCTTGCTGTGTTCTAAAAGGAATTGCTCAGTCCTATTACATTCCAATAAGTTTAAGTATAGATTTTCTGGCAGTCATCTAGCTTTTTAGAATGTGCTTAGATGGGATCAGTGAAACAAATGTGCCTTTTATTTCCCTGAATGGGGTTTTTGTAGAGAAATAAGCCATAAATAAGGGTGCAAAATTCCCTTTATCCCCAAAACACAAATAATCATAGTGAGGGCTGGAATGCATTTACTTCAACTTTTGTGATAAGAGGAAATATAAGTTTTATATCTTCATGATAAAGTTAATGTTAGTACAAAATTAATACAAAGTAACTGATAAGAACTACCCCTTCCCTACTTTGGAGGACTTCTTTGTCACATCTCTTTATCATATAATTGAGTTATTTTTAAAATTAAAACCATAAATTGACATTTCCTTTTCAAATTATCTGCTTCTGTGAGTTTTATCTTTAAATTACCAAAGAACAATAATATCCTTAACTGATTGTCTTTGTCTGTGATAAAATTTAAAATACAAGTTATTTTTTACTTAGGTATATTAATTTGAAATTGTTACAGTTCAAAAATAATTTCATGTAACTCTTCCTGAACTGCTTTTAAATTATCTATTCTGCACTACTTTTAAATCATCAACATCAACATTCAAATGAAGACTTGAGACTAAAATTTCCAGTTTGTTTTTTTACTTTTGTTTTTATTTTTGGCTAGTCATATTCATATTTATGTAATAATGAAAACCCATTTTTGCTTCTCTTTCTATTTTTTCTGGAATTTTGAAAAGTAGAATTAGATTGGAAAAGAATAATGTCTTCTTTCATCAAAAAAACAGTTCATTTTAGATTTTCCTACTGTCCCTCTTTAGGATTAGTGTTTCATTTGTGATGAATTGTTTTCATGGTAGAAGATCATAAGTTACAGTATAATGCAAGAATATTTTTAATAAAAAAATGTTAAAACAGACAACCCCTTATGGTAATTATAATAGGCACTTAGTGATTAGATTAAGAAGGTAAATATATCCAAAACCATTGAAATGTTCCAAAACCATTTTTAACAATGTTTCAACAGTGGATTCTATTTATAAGTGAAATATATTAGAAAAGAAAATGTTCTTTTTCTACTTACCATTGTCCGTGATCACAGAATACAGGCATAAAAATACATGAAAATAATCAAAAATCTACTTTCAAGCATCTTTAAAACAAAGATCACATTGCAATTAAGTAATTGAAAAGCAAGAGAGAGAGACCTTTGAAAAAATGTTGAATTCAGAAGCCTACCTGTTTTTATAGCTGCATAGTATTCCATGGTGTGAATGTCCCATAGCTTTTTTATCCACTCATCTACTGATGGGCACTTGGGCTGCTTGGGTCAGCATAGATGGACCTGGAGAATATTATGCTAAGCGAAATAAGCCAGTCAGAGAAAGACAAATATCCCATGATCTCACTTATATGTGGAATCTAAGGGACAAAATAAATTGACGAACAAGATAGGACCACAGACATGGACGCATGAAACAAACTGACAGATCTCAGAGGGAAGGCAGGAAGGAGGGCAGGAAGAGATTGACCAAAGAATTTATAAGCATATATGAATAGCCCATTAGATGGATGAAGACCTGGAGTGGGGTGGGAGATGGGTAGAGGGGGGTAAAGGGGAGAAAATGGGGGACATCTGTAATACTCTCAACAATATAAAATAAATAAGCCTACCTCTGGAATTACATTTATATCAAAAGAGATGACATATCCTCATATATATATATATATATATATGTATTTTAGCCAACTGTTTTTCTTGTTTTGTGCCTAGTACTGTTTCACTGCTTAGAGGCAACTTTACACATAGCAGTGCATCATCCAGTTAAGTCATCTCATTGAGCTTGAGTGACATTCCAAAGAAGATACTCTTATTCCAAAAGCTTGGTATTCCAAAATACTATAATTTTAAAAGGCCTGATGTTTTATGGTAGAAGGCTCCAGGGTATAAAATAAAGAGACATTCAATTCCTGGTGAGACATCTGAGACTAAAAAAGTGAAAAGTTGACTGGGCTAACAAAAGGTTTAATTTCACGGTTTCTGATTGGCTTCTACTTCCTACCCACAAAGCAGTCCCACTGTGATGTCCTAACTCTTCTTATCTTTACTTCTTGATCAGTCATCAGTTATTACTGAAAAATTTTAAGCACAATGTTCTAAGCACAATTTAGATGAACTTTGAGAGTAACTGGAGAAAAAAAAGACACCTTATGATCAAGTATGAAGTGGTATCTCTCAGACTATAATAGCAAAGAAGGAATGGGAATAAAAGCCACTATTGCTTAAGGACTTAGCATATTCCTAGACCTTTCTGTATGCTGTCTGTATTAGTACTCACAGTAGGATTAGGTGGGTTCCTTCATGGAAGAGGTGAGGTTTGTTCAGAAGTTTGAAGGTTTAGTTGGCCTTAAGTACCAGGATATTGTAGACATAGGCCATGATTTGAGTTCACACGTGATCCAAACATGTACTTTCTAGCCTTTTTCACTTAATATCAGTATAAATTAGTTTATTTACCAAATGTAATCATTACAGAGTGAATAGAAGGCTATATATTTTTTCTTCTTCCCTTCAAGTTCTTTCAGTGGACTATTTCTTCACCTTTTAAATGATTTCTCAGGTGAATCTCATAGCTTTACCAGTCATTCTTAAAAAACAAAAACATCCTCTGGTCATCTCTGGGCACAAGAAGTGTCTCATTTAAGTACTGAGAACCTCAAGACTATAATCTCACAACTCTATAGTTTTACCTAATTTAAAGTTTATCCTTCCCACTATTGAGACATGTTTCAAGCTTAGAGGCCTCCAATGTTTGGCTTTTCCTCTGTTTTCCTATCTTACTCTAATACTCTTCACCAAGTTAACTAGCTGCAGTGTCTGATCCTCCAGGGCAGGACAAACATAAGATTTGGGGAAAATACACAGTTAAATGTAATATGGTTACTACCACCTGGAATTGGCATTCTTGGGGGTTTGGCCTATTTAAAGCATGCTCTTTAGATTCCTCTGCCTGGAATGTCCAACTACAATATTCGAAGATTGGCCTCTTCCCTGAGTGGCCATTTAGGACTTTAGCCAACACTTAAGTGTGAACAACTGATGAGTTTACCAAGATTCTTTTTGTTGGGGTCCCATTACCCATTTAAATGGCTCTGTCTGAAGTGTATCTCTTGGACACAATTAGCCCCTTTTAAGAGACTTCTTGGCTGAACCATTTGTCCTTCCTTGGCTCAGCTGTTTGTAGACATGCAGTTAGCTACTAACATGGCTCTTACTCTCTGCTCTACTGCCTTAAGCCAACATGGCTACTGCTACACATTTATATTCTTCATATCTGAATCAGAAACCAGATATGAACCAGACTAATTCATAATTCCATGAGATACAAATAAACAGTTGCTCAGAAGTACATTTTTGATAACTCATATGATACATTTCTCTGTTTTCATGAAAATAATTTTTACGCATCGCATTATGCAAAAACCTCAATTCTGGGTGTATTAATAGTTTAAGAGTTAAAGTCAAAGTTTTAAAACTTTAGAATGCTCTTATGACTGTGGGATAGAAGAATTTCCAAAATGTGACTAAAAAAAGATGCACAAGCCATAAAAGAAGAAGAAAACTAAATCAAGGGACCAGAAGAAAATACTAAAAACTATCAACAGGAATGACTAGTAATACCAAGACATTCTAGTGTACAATTACTCGGTTTTAAAGAAAACCTTCCCTCAATGGAAAACGACTAAAAACAATGATCAACCCAGTAGTAATAACTGTCACAGATCATGTTCTTAAAATACAATTCCACATTAAAAGAGACCTTTTTTTTTCTTGAAGACATTTCTAATTTATGTTTAGTGGAGGAAATATACAAGGTGAGCCTAGAAGAGCTTGTCATACAGTGGTAAGGAGACTATCAAACACTGCTAGGGTCTCAGGAGCCACCTTGAATAGGCTCCCACTGGCCAAATACAGGACAATTTGAAATTCAATCATGAGAATAATTTCAATAGGTTGAAACTCACCAAATATATTTAAATTGATGCATGCATAATGATAATTTTTTAAAACCTAACTGATTTCCATTGGAGGATGTAGGGAACCAATTCATTATCTTGAAAACTAATAATTGAAGTGAAACATTTATTCTGCTTTTCTTCTATGAACTGTATAACACTGGGCAACCAAATAGTAAATGAGGGGAAATATCTCTGTATAAATATATTCCAACTCATAAATTTTATTTATTTTTTAATATATCTTTATTGATTTCAGAGAGAGGAAAGGAGAGGGAGAGAGAGAGAGAGACAGAAACATCAATAATGAGCGAGTCATCGATCAGCTGCAGCCCGCAACCCGGGCATGTGCCCTGACCGGGAATCGAACCCCGATCTCCTGGATCCTAGGTCAACGCTCAACTGCTGAGCCATGCCCGGCTGGGCAAACAATTCATAAATTAAAAAAAAAATTAAAATATCATTGTGTTCTAATCTACCCTCCCCTCTCCACTGTGAACAAATATAGATATTTAGCACCCTTGGCTGTTAATATTATAAAAAAGAAAGACAAACAGACATATACCTCTTGTGGGAGTGCTCAATGCTACCTATAAGTCATGCCAAAGGGATTGAACCTGAATATATACATATGATTCAACTACTGATTTTCAGAAAAACGACAGATAAACAAGTTGAAATGTACTAATGAGCATGCAATTCAAAAATTCAGTGAAAAACTCCACAGAGTATAGAAAAATTTGGGTTTTTCAACAGATAAATTGCAATAAAAATAGGTTAAGAGACTTCAAGGACATATCAAAAGACATAAAGGGGAAAAACATGCATCAAAGATATACATTTGAATGACAAAACTATGAAAAATGCAAGGGAATAATTACTGTAAAAGGATAATTTTTCCTTATGGAAAGAAGAATGAGATTGCAATTGGTATGAAGTATAGAGGGAGTTTGGTGGGAGGAGGGAAGATGGGCTGGGGGGAAAGTTCTGGCAAACTTTACTCCTTGATCTAATGGTGGTTAAAAGATTGTTCAATTTGGGGTAATACATTAATCCATGCATCTGTTTGTGTTCTTTTTTATATCTCTATTTTACAATAAGAATATTGTATTGAAAAAACATTTGCAAAAGGAGGGAGCAAAAGCAAGGGAGATTTGAGCTCAAAGACATGTTAGGATGCTGGTGACTATTATGCATGTTTAAACCTTTGATATTTATATAGCATCCCTGTATTTTTTAACATTCTTAGTTGTAAAATACAACAATACAAAAAACAATCCACAGAGTTCTTGTTAAGTACAGAGAAAAGTCAAACTCCTTAATGTGTGCCTTCTTATCTGGGGGCTCCCGTTTAACTTCATACATCATTTGTTGCCATTAGCTTCTAGGCACCATCACATGGAGTCAGATAAAACTTCTCACTATTCTTTGAACATGCTGTATTCTTTTTGTGCTTTCATGCCTTTGGGGTTGTCTTCCCCTGAAATACTACTGTTTTTTCTGTAACACTCAGTTTAAAGGTTTTTTCGACTATGCACTCTTCTTTTCCCCAGGTAGAATTATTTGCTCTTTTGATTATATTTTTGTTTCATTTTGTATGTACTTTGGCTTAAATACTTGTAATATTATCTGTCTACCTGACCCTTTCTCCTTAGACTAGAGCTCTTCAAGAAAATATGTTACATTTATTTTTGTTTTCTTTGTGCTTGGACAGTGCTTGGCATATTGATGAATGAATGGAAGAATGAATGAGTGAGAAGAGACAGGAATTGGCTGCCTTCAAAGATAGATTACCTAAGGAAGCAATTTGTTAAAGATATAGATATCTAAATCAACTATGTACAACTGAAAAATAAAGTCATGAGACAACGAAAGTTTTCTTATATGTCACTATGTTAAGTAGAACTGTATGCCATCATAAGTCCTCTGTGTTTGCACATCTCATGTTTTATTCTGTCACTTCCTTATCCATCTTCAGTGGATCACATCATGGGATTTGGAAGAGACGTTTGGGTTCTTCCACCACCATGGCACTAACTTTCTTCTTAGTTTATTCATGTTGGGTCTCTGGTGATGTTTTTGCAGCACTTGACCCATCAGAAAGGGTATAGTCATAGCTCTCATAGAGAATATAACACAGAACTCTGACATCCTGAACTACTGACAATATCTTGGGTAAAATATGAGCCAAAATATAAAGTAGGAAATAATAAAAATTCTGTTGGTAGGTCCTATTAATATTCCCCATTTTAATCCAATGAGACAGCAGAGACCCTGAAAATTTAAATAAATTGCTCAGGTCACAGGATAGTAAGCAGAGGAATTGAGATCTGAATTTAGGCAGATGCCTGCTTTCACTACACTGAATATAAGCATTAAATAAATAGTAGTTATCATTATTGTGATGAAGAAGGGGTATCTTGTGTCCAGCATTAGGAATATGAAAAGACAGAAGGCCCCTCATTTCTCAGACCCAGAATCAGGTATGCCTTTCTTTGTCATTTAATAGGATAAGTAAAATAGTCTCAGTTATAGTAAGAACATATTAGAAACATAGTAAAAAGAAATGGGTATTTCTTTATAAATATTTTTCTCTAAAAAAAATCAAATGTGATCTTTAATTTCTAAATAAGTTAATTTGTGAAATTCTTTTTTGCAAAAGAGAAAATTAAACAATGACATGCTATAATTTTTAATTTTTTTTTAATCTTCAGCCAAGGAGTGAGGATATTTTTTCCATTGATTTTTTTAGATAAAGTGGAAGAGGGGAAAGAGAGAGAGAGAGGAGAGAGAGAAATATCAATGTGAATGCATAACCCATGGACACAAAAATAGTATAGGGAAGGCCTGGAGGGGGGGCAGGTAGAAGGTGGAGGGGATCAATAGGGCGAAAAAGGGGGACATCTGTAATACTTTAAACAATAAAGATAAATTTTTTAAAAATAAAAATAAAGGGATTAGCAAACCCCCAAAATTAAAAAGAAAATAAGTAAAAAAGGAAAGTAAAAAAAAAAAAGAAAAGAAAAGAAAGAAATCAATGTGAGACAATGTGAGAGAGACACATGGATTTGTTGCCTCCCACACTCTCCCAGATTGGGGGTGGGGATCAAGCTTGCAAACCAGGTAGGTGCCCTTGACCAGAACTCAACCCACTACCTTCCCGTGTGCAAGCTGACGCTCTAACCACTGGGAACACCCGCCAGGGTGACATGCTATAATTTTAAATATTATATAAAAATTAGAATATTATATATTACACTTTAGGAGTGTCCTAGAATTATTTAAAATAAAAGGATTATCTTTTTGTATTTCCATTTTACCTTTTTTTAATTCTAAAAAGAGCACAATGAGTAAAATAATTTTCTCTTTTATCTGTCTATAAATGTAAATATCTTATTTTAGGAATTTTTTTCCT
The DNA here is from genome assembly GCF_054644295.1 of Miniopterus natalensis. Taxonomy (NCBI): domain Eukaryota; kingdom Metazoa; phylum Chordata; class Mammalia; order Chiroptera; family Miniopteridae; genus Miniopterus; species Miniopterus natalensis. Next base: position 84,245,222 of record NC_142082.1, on the reverse strand, counting down.
AACCTCTTTTTATATTAAATTTGGACAAAGATTAGGAAGAGAAGTTAATTATTGGTTTGCAATCCTAAGTTATGGTTCAGTTGTATATGGGAGAAAATAGTCAATGATTATTACCTTAGTGAAGTTTAATATTTTAGGACTAATATGTATACATAGCAACCTTAGAAAATGACTACAAGGATAGCATTTTAAAATTTTCAGGTCACAAGATAAAGAAATGAAGAAATTATTTGAGTAATATATGAACTACAGAAAGTAAGTAATGGATAAAGACCCAGAAAAATGGAAAATCAGAGATTATTTCCCCAAAAGCTATCAAGTCCGAGGAAAAAATATTATTCAGTTATTTTGTAATTACAAAAACATTAAGCCATTAAAACTATAAATTTAAAATAATCTAGCTGAATTGTAGTAGAGCCTAAAATATAAAATAAATGTTCCAATAAAGAACAATATCTAACTACATATTTAGGTTTGAGTGGCCTTGTCACTCTTCTCCAAAGGAAAAAAAACCCAAAAAACACAAAAAAACAGTTCCTTGTGGCTACTGGAGCTTCCCATTTTAAATGATTTTAATAAGACACTCCAAATGGCTGCCATTATTTAAAGTGCTCATCATTTGCTCAAATGAGTCTACTATTATCTTAATTTTCTCTATTTTTATAGATTCATTATTCTTCTATCCACTCATTTTCCTGTCATGTACTAACACAATAATAGCTATCATTAATTCATCACTTAAAGTGTACCAGACACTTTTAAAACTGTTTTACACATATAAATTTATACACTCTAGTAAGTACATAGCATTATTATTTCTGGTTTTACAGATGAGGCAACTGGAGTACAGAGAGATGAAGTAATTTGTTCATAGTAGCAAAGCTAGTAGGTGGCAGAATCTGGCTTTGAAGCCTCCACTCTAGCTCCATACTTGACATTTTTTATTACTCTTCTGCTCTTTAGTATGGTAGCTGTAAAAGTCAATTAAAACTTATGGTCTTATGGAAGAGATGGACAGAGAAATGCATGGACATAAAAAAATATTTATTAAACAAAGATTTATTGAGTACTCACTGTTACAGACATTGCTAAGTGCATGGTAGTAAATTAGAACTCACCTTTACTCTCGTAGAACTTATAATTTGACATACAAGCTACTCATTAAACAATTTTTAAAAATATGTTTGAATTGACTTCAGAGAAAGGAAGGGGGAAGGAGAAACATCAATGATGAGAGAGAATCATCAATCAGCTGCTTCCTGCACACCCTCCACTGGGGATCAAGCCTGCATGTGCCCAGACTGGGAATCGAACTGTGAACTCCAGGTTCCTGGGTTGATGCTCAATCGCTAAGCAACACCAGCTGGACTCATTAAACAAATTTTAATAATAATGTGAGACAAATAATTTGATAGAGGAAATACAGGAATCCACAGGAACATTTACCAGGAATGCTGCAAGGCTTTCCAGAGGCAGTGGTAATAAAGCTGACATCTAAGAAGCCAGGTGACTTATCTACATTAGTGTTGAGTCTGTCTCACCCAGCAATTTTCAACCCTTTTCATCTCATGGTACATGTCAACTAATTACTAAAATTCTTCGGCACACCAAAAAATATATTTTTTGCCTATCTGACAAAAAAAGGTATAATTTTGATTCACTCATACCAGATGGCTATTGTTGTGTTGGCTATTGTCATTTTGTAATTTGACAATCTAAGAGAAAAGCTGAAAATCTAAGAGAAAGTTGTCAGATATTGCATGTTTTAAAAATTCTTGGGGCACACCTTGTCTCTGTTGAGACATACTGGTTAAAAATAGATGGTGGAACCTAAAGCCTAGCAGCTTTCTACTAAACTATAAATAAGGGATAGAAGGCTATAATATCAAATACATTATGACTTTTAAAGTGCATGAGTTTATATAGGTCTGCTAATAAATTTGAAAAACTTAATGTAATAGACAGTGTTATAATATCCATTGTCAAGTTTCACTCAGGAGTTACATATCAGAATAGAACAAAAACCAATGGGAAAAATTAAACAAGTTTTCAAAAGTACCGCCTCCTAAGGGCCAACTGGTTTGCCTGAGTTCTTTGAAATGTTCAAAGAATGATTAATTCTCATGCTTTTTAAATTTTCTATATTTCATTTACAAAGATATACAGCTTTCATACTTATCTAATGAAACTAATGTCTTCATATAAAAACTTGACAGAGAACAAAAATAAATATGGGTTCAAAAATACAAAAGAAAATACCAGCTAACCAAATTTTATAATATTAAAAGGAAATTCTTCTCATAACCAAACACAGTTGATCTCATGAATATAAGGATAGTTAAATCCAATTACCTAAAGAGTTTTTGATAAATGTTCATTATGATAAATAATCTTAAAGACTAGAAGGGTACTTTGATAATATAATACAGGAATACATGGCTGGTTTAACATATTAAAATTAATGTAACATAAACTAAAAGAGTAAAGAAGAAAAATTTTTAAAAAAAGAAGAAAAATTTGATAATATTTATAGATGGAAAAAAATGCATTCAGTAAATTTCAACAATCTTTCATATTAAATTTTTGTACCAAAAGAATGGAACAGACTGATTTAAAAAAAAAAAAAAAAAAAAGTAATAAAGACCCATACAGTCAGAATCACACTTAAATGGAAAAACATTGGGAAACGTTTCTCCTTAAAATCAGAGGTAAGATCAGGATGTCTAATCTTACCGCCTCTAATCAATACTGACTGGAGATCCTATCTTACTAATAAGGAAAATAAAGAAAAGTATAAGTGATGTCGGAAAAATGATGGCATAAGAGATCCTTTTTTTCTCTCCCCCTAAAGTTTCAACAATGTCCATATTACCCAAAGCAATTTATAAATTCAATGAAATTCCTATTAAAATATCAAAAGCATTCTTCACAGACCTAGAACAAACACTTCAAAAATTTATATGGAACCAAAAAAGACCCCGAATAGCTGCAGCCATCTTGAGAAATAAAAGCAGAGTGGGAGGGATCACATTACCAGACTTCAAACTGTATTACAAAGCCACTGTAATCAAAACGGCCTGGTATTGATACAACAACAGGTATATAGATCAATGGAACAGAACAATGTCCCCAGAAATAGACCCACGCCATTATGGCCAGTTAATATTTGACAAAGGAGGCAAGAGTATCCAATGGAGTAAAGACAGTCTCTTCAATAAGTGGTGCTGGGAAAATTGGACAGATACATGCAAAAGAATGAAACTAGACCACCAACTTTCACCACACACAAAAATAAACTCAAAATGGATAAAAGACTTAAATGTAAGACATGAAACCATAAAAATCCTGGAAGAAAACATGGGCAGTAAAGTAACAGACATCCCATGTAGTGGACTTTTCACTGATACATCTTCTAGGGCAAGAGAAACAAAAGAAAAAATAAACATATGGGACTACATCAAACTAAAAAGCTTCTGCACAGCAAAAGAAAACAGCCTCAAAATACAAAGGAACACCATGGTCTGGGAAAACATATTTGCCAAGAATGTATCTGATAAGGGGCTAATTTCCAAAGTGTACAAAAAACTCATACTACTCAACAAGAGGAAGAGAAACAACCCAATTAAGAAACGGGCAAAGGACTTGAATAGACACTTCTCCAAAGAGGACATACCAATGACCAAGAGACACATGAGAAAATGCTCAATGTTGCTAATCATCAGAGAGATGCAAATTAAAACTACATCGAGGTATCACTTCACACCTGTCAGAATGGCTGCCATCAACAAATCAACAAACGACATGTGCCGGCGAGGATCTGGACAAAGGGGAACCCTAGTACACTGCTGGCGGGAATGCAGACTGGTGCAGCAACTATGGAAAACAGTATGGAGTTTCCTCAAAAAATTAAAAATGGAGCTGTGTTTTGACCCAGTGATTCCACTCCTAGGAATGTATCCTAAGAATCCTGAAACATTAATCAGAAAGAATATTTGTACCCCGATGTTCACAGCAGCACAGTTTACAATAGCTGAGCTCTGGAAACAGCCCAAGTGTCCATCAGTAGATGAGTGGATAAAAAAGCTGTGGGACATTTACACCATGAAATACTACACAGCTGTAAAGAAAAGAATCTCGTATCCTTTGGGACAGTATGGAGAAAATTATGCTAAGTGAAATAAGCCAGGCAGCAAAAGACAAACATCACATGATCTCACTTATGCATGGAATCTAAAGAAGTTAATAAACTGATGAACAGAATAAATTCAATAACATGGAAGCATAGATGAGACTGACAAATGTCAGAGGGATGGAGGAGGGCGGGTGGGTGGAGGGGGAGAGAGTAACCAAAGAATTTATATGCATATATGAACAACCCAAGGACAGGGACAATGGTGGGGAGAGGGACTGGGGAAGGAGATGGGACTGAGTGGAACGGGTCATTGGGGAGAAAAAGGGACATCTATAATATTTTAAACAAAAATAAAATTTAAAAAAAAAATTATTGCAGAAACAAATCCTAAAAAAAAAAAAAAGAGTTTCAACAGTCTTAACAGTTATAACTCAACAGAAGATTCCCTGCTCAGTGCACAAATACACCTTAGAGATCCACACGCTGAAACATCTAAAGGGTGGACACACAACATGAGACTGGCCATAGTTGTCAGGCAGTCAGCATTTCAGACACAGAAACAAAGCATGGGGCCTGACCACATTTCCTTAGCCTTCCCTTAACCTCCCAGAGCATGCCTCCCTTTGTCCTTGGTGTCAGATTGCAGAGCATATAATCTGCAAACCTGAAAATTAGTACAACAGAATCATATTTCTCCCTGAGAAAAGGGGGTACAATGTAAATATTCCCAAGGCAGGGGAATAGGGGGAACCCCATGGAAGACCAATGCTGCCATTACTAGGAGGGCAAAACGAAAACGAAGCTGGTGGATTCCCTCAGCCGTCCTAACCCCCAGGCGTTGCAGCTTCACTTACAGCAGCCAGAGAGGCAAGTGAGCACTGGGATTTCACAGAGCTAATAAAAACTTATCATTCAGTAATGCCTACTGGAAAGTAATAGAAAGGCCACTTCATATTAATCTGATAGAGTAATGCCACTCACACGTTGATGACTAGACAGAGAAGGAATCCATTAAATACTCTGAATAACCAAGGCAGTGAGGCAGATGAGAAAGAAAATGAAAAATCTCCAGAAAACAAACATAAAGTCATAGAAATATGTGACATAAATGACAGAGAATTCAAGATTGCAGTTCTGAACATCGTTACCAACATGTGAAAAAATACAGAGAAATAATTTAGCGACCTCAGAAAATAACTTAATGAACAAAATGAGTAATTCACCAAAGATAGTGAAATTTATAAAGAACAAACAAACAGAAATTCTGGAGATGGACAATTCAATAAAAGAGATCAAGAATGAACTAGCAAGCATATAAAACAGAGCAAATCTAATGGAAGAAAGGACCAGTGATATTGATAGATACCTGGAAATGACACAGAGGGAAGAAGAGAGAGACCTGAGCATTAAAAACAAATAAACAAACAAAATGAAAGAGCTCTACAAGAACTATATGAATCCAACAGAAAGAGCAATATAAGAAAAACAGGCATACTAGGAGAAGAGAGGGAGAAGGGAACAGAGCGTCTATTCAAATGAATAGTTGATAAGAACTTCCCAACCCTATGGAAAGAACTATATCACTGAATCTTAGAAGCAAACAGAAGGACCTAGTTACCTCAATCTAAAGAAGCTTTGTCCAAGGTATACATTATATTAAAACTGTCAAAAACTAATGACAAAAAAAAAGAATTCTAGAGGCAGCCAGGAAGAAGAAGAAAGTAACCTATTAAAGAAAGCCCATGAAGTTATCACTGGACTTCTCAGCAGAAACTTTACAAGCCAGAGGAGAGTGGAACCAAATATTCAAACTACTGAAAGAGAAATTACCAACCAAGAATAATATATCCAGCAAAGTTATCCTTTAAATATAAAGGAGAAATAAAGACTTTTCTAGACATACAGAAGCCAAAGGAATTAATTCATCACCAGAAGACCTCCACTACAGGGAATACTCAAGGTTATTTTACTTGAACCAAAGAACAAAAGGTCAGAAATCTATAGTAAGATCAACAAAAAGTTTACAGCATATATGGGGATAATTTGTGACAACAAAAACATAACAGGGGAGGGAGGAATGGTGTGAATTTGCATATGAGGATGGAGATCAGAGTCATTCAAAAGAAAAAAGACTACTGTATATATATTTTCTTTTTCATAAATCTAATGGTAACCACGCACCAAACAAACAAACAAAGACAAAACAGAGACACATACAGTAGAAAAAGAGAAAATAGGAAAAAAGTAGGAACCACCCCCAAACAAAAACAACAGACAGAAAAGAACAGACAAAGGAAAAGAATCAATGTAGGCACAGAGCTACCAGAAAACAAGATAAAATAGCAATAGGAAATAATCTTAAATCAATAATTACCTTAAATGTAATACACAGGCACAGAGTAGAAGACTGAAATAAAAAACAAAACCCAACCATGTGCTACCATCAGGAGGCACATCTAAGCTGCAAAACAAAGGTCCTGTAGATTCAAAGTTAGAAGGTGGAAAATGATTCTCCAAATAAATAACATCCACCAGAAAGCAGGCGCAGCCATACTTATATCTGAAAAAATAGATTTTAAGATAAAAAAGGTAACAAAACACAAAGATGAACATTTTAAAATGACAAAGACATACTTCTTAAAATATATGCACCCATTAGGAAGCATTTGAAAATATAAAGTAACTACTCAAAGAACTAAAGGGAGAAACAGACAAAAACACAATCATCGCTGGAGACCTTAATACTCTGTTGACAGCTCTACATAAATCATCCAAACAGAAAATGAACAAAGAAACATTGGCCTTATATGACACATTAGACCAAATGAACATAATTGACATTTACAGAACCTTTCACCCCAGAACATCAGATTATACATTCTTCTCCAGTGCACATGGAACATTCTCAAGGATAGACCATATATTTGGTCACAAAACTAGCCTCAATAAATTCAAAAAGACTGAAGTTATACCAAGCATATTCTTTGACCACAATGTTTTGAAATTAAAAATCAATTGCAAACAGGAAGTAAAAAAACCAAAAATATGTGGAGATTAAACAACATACTACTAAAAAAAGACTGGGTCAAAGAAGAAATAAAAGGTGGGATCAAAAGGCATATAGAGACAAATAAGAAAGATAATACAACATATCAAAACTTCTGGGATGCAGGAAAAGCAATAATAAGAGGAAAGTTTATATCATTGCAGGTCTATCTCAAGAAATGAGAAATCCTAAGTAAAAAAACAAGCATTATATCTTTTAAAAAAACTAAAAAAACAAAAGCAACCCCAAGTCAGCAGAAGAGAGGAAATAACAAAAATTAGAGCAGAATTGAATGAAATAAAAAACAAAAGACTATACAAAATTAATACAATAAAGAGCTGATTCTTTGAAAAGATTAATAAAATTAACAAAACCCTGGCTGGACTCACTAGGGAAAAAAGAGAAAAGACTCATATAAACAAAATCAGAAATGAAAGAGTTTCTACAGACAACACAGATATGCAAAGGATCATACTAGAATACCATGAAAGACTATGTGCCACCAAAATCAATAACCTAGAAGAAATGGATAAGTTCCTAGAAATATGTAACCTTCCTAGAATGAATCATAAAGAAATAAAAAATCTAAATAGATTGATAAGCAGTGAGGAAATTGAAACAACCATCAAAAACCTCCCCAAAAATAAAAGTTTAGAACCAGATGGCTTCACTAGTGAATTCTACCAAATATTCTATGAAGGTTTGATACCTATCCTCTCAAAGTCTTCCAAAAAATTGAAGAGGCAATACACATTTTATGAGGCCAACATAACTCTGATAACAAAACCTGTCAAGAACTATACACCAAAAGAAATCTACAGTCCAGTATCTCTGATGAATAAAGATGCAAAGTTCCTAAACAAAATACTAGCAAATTGAATACAATAATACATTAAAAAATAATACATCAGGATCAAGGAGGGTTCATTCCAGAGGCACAAGGATGACTCAACATACACAAATCAATCAATGTAATACACCACATTAACAAAGCAAAAAATAAAAATCATATGTTCTTATCAATAGATGCAGAAGAAGTATTTGATAAAGATACATCATCCAGTTATGATTAAAACACTCAATAAAATGTTATAGAAAGAAAGTACCTCAACATAATAAAGGCCATATATGACAAACCCTCAGCCAATATCATACTCAATGTTGAAAAGCTAAAAGCTTTTCTTCTAAAATCAGGAGCAAGACAAGGATGCCCACTCTTGACACTCTGTCCAACATAGTTTTGGAAGTACTGGCCAGAGGAATAAGGCAATAGAAAGAATTAAAAGGCATACGAATTAAGAAGAAAGAAGTAAAACTGTCACTTTTTGCAGATGAGATGATTCTGTATATAGAAAACCCTAAAAACTCCAACAAAAATCTATTAGAAACAACAAACAAATACAGTAAAGTTTCAGGATATGAAATCAGTGTACGAAAATCCATTGCTTTCCTATATACTAACAATGAAACCAGAAAAAGAAATGAAAAGAGCATTTTTTAAAATTACAACAAAAAGAATAAAATACCTAGAAATAAACTTAACAAAGGATGTGAAGGACCTGTATACTGAAAAGTGCAAAGCATCATTATAAGAGATCAAAAAGGACACAATGAAATGGAAAGATATTCCATGTTCATGGATAGAAAGACTCAATATAGCTAAAACAGTGATAGTACCCAAAGCAATATGCAGATTTAATGCAACCCCATCAAAATCCCAAAGTCATTTTTTTAAAGAAATATAACAAAAAATCATCAGGTTTGTACAGAACCACAGAAGACCTCAAGTAGCCAAAGCAATCCTGAGGGGGAAAAACAAAAATGGAGGTATCACACTACTCAACTTCAAATTATACTGTAGAGCTATGATAATCAAAACAGCATGGTATTGGCAGAAAACAAACACACAGAACAAAGGAACAGAATTGAGAGCCCCAAAATAAAACCACAGGTATATGGACAAATAACTTTTGACAAAAAAAACCCAAATGACACAATAAGGAAAAGAAAGCCTCTTCAATAAATGGTGCTGGGAGAACTGGAAAGTCACAAGCAAAAAAATAAAATTAGATCACAATTTGTCCGCTTATACAAAAATTAATTCAAAATGAATCAAAGACCTAAATATAAGATCTGAAACAAACAAAAAAATACATAGAAGAAAACATAGGTACTAAACTTATGGATCTTGGTCATAGGAAACATTTTATGAATTTGATAAAAAAGCCAAGGAAAGTAAATGCAAAAATAAATGAATGGTACTATATCAAACGAAAAAGCATCTGCACAGCAAAAGAAACCAATAGCCATGGCTGGATGGCTCAGTTGATTGGAGCATTATCAAGTATATCAAAAGTTTGCAGTTTCAATTCCAGTTGGGCATGTAATAGAGGCAACTGAATGATGTTTATCTCTCTCTCTCTCTCTCTCTCTCTCTCTCTGCTTCAGTCTAAAATAAATGAAAAACAGGTCCTTGGGTGAGGATTTAAAAAAAAGAATCCAGATTTTTCAAGATGGAGTCAGATTGGGTGGAAGCTACACTGACACTCTTCTAGGACCAAACTAGAATTACAACTAATATACAGAAAAAGAATCCTGAAAAATCAACTGCAACTGAAGACAAGCTAGAGCGCACCCTCATAATCAAGGAGGAAAAGTAAAGACCACGTAGAGACTGGTAGGAAATGTGGAGGCATGAGAGAACTGGCTGGGCTCCCACAGGCAGTAGGTGAAGTTGCTGAGGTATATCTTAGCTTTGGAGGGTTCCCACTGAGAACTCTGGGGCTTAAACCCCAGGCTGGGCTCCCCAGCTCAGAGCACCAGAACTGAGAAAGGTGCCTACATGACATCTAGCTGTGAAAAGCAGCAGGGTTTCTGTCTGCCAGGGAGAGATAGCTGGTAATGCAAGCACTTTCTTGAAGGGACAATGGAAAAAGTTTTGTACAAAGCCATTTACCTTTGGTTCCAGTGGAGGGAAGGCAGTATAGACTAGAGTAAGGAGAATCCACGGGGGTGGTCAGAGGTCACCCATCTGGACCCTAGTGCTGAGTCCGTCCCCCATACGGTAGAGGACATCTTACTCAGGCAGACATTTACCTTCCACACAGCTTTTGCCTGCAGGGGGGAAGCAATTGTCCCATCCTGCTGGGAAACCTCTCTTCCCCACCCTGTGGAGTTTCTACAACTTGAGGCTCATTCAGATACTGAATAACATCCTCTGAGTGCTTTGAGCCTTTACCTGATTTGCTTCTGGACAAAGGGCTTGGAAAAGCAGGCCTTGGTGCACATCTTGGTGATGTCGAAACATACCCAACCTCAGCAGAGGAAACCATAACCTTGGAGTGCAGAAAATTCAAACAGGGTACTCAAGGCAAGTCACAAACAGTGTCTGACACTGGCCTGTACCAGAGACCCTCCAAAAAGACTGAGAGTCCTAGCAGATCTACCTAATACATAGAAACAAACCCAAACAGGAAGCCAAAATGGGGAGACAAAAAAACAAGCCCTAAGTGAAAGAACAAAACAATTCTCCGGAAGAACTAAATGAAAAAGATAAGCAATATATTAAATATAGAGTTCCAAATACAGATCATATGGATGCTCAACAGCATGAGAAAAGAAATGGAAACTATAAAGAAAATTAAGAATGACATAGTAGAAATAAAAAAAATTAAAAATAAAAAAGACATTGGAAGAAATGAACACCAGATTAGAGGAAGCTGAGAATTGGATAGCAAATTAGAAGACAGGGTAGGAAAAAATCACTCTATCAGAGATCCAAAAAGAAAAAACAAAAAACAGGACAGTTTAAGGGAGCTGTGGGACAAAATAAAACATAACAATATTCACAACATAGGAGGCCCAGAAGAGGTTGAAAGAAAGCAAGGGTTAGAGAATAATGGATAAGAAATAATGGCAGAAACTTCCCTAAAATAGTCAAGCAAAAATCACACAAGTGCAGGAGGCACAGAGAGTACCAAGCAAAAAGAACCTAAAGAGACCCATGCCTAGACACATCATAATTAAAATGCCAAAAATTCAAGACAAAGAGAGAATCTTAAAGGTAGCAAGAGAATAGCAACCTGTTACCTACAAAGGTGCTCCCGTGAGGCTGTCAGCTGACTTCTCATCAGAAACTCTGTAGGCTAGAAGGAAATGGCATTAGGTATCCAAGGTAAAGCAAAATAAGGATCTGAAACCAAGAATGCTTTACCTAGCAAGACTATCATTCAAAATAGATGGTGAAATAAAGAGATTCACAGACAAAAAAAAGGCTAAGGAATTTATCACCACCAAACCCTCATCATTGCAAGAAATGTTAATGGGACTGCTGTAATAAGAAGTTGAAACAGAGAGAATGAGAGCCATAGGCATAAAGAAATAAAATGGCAATAGATAAGTACCTATCAGTAATAACCTTAAATATAAATGGATTAAATGTTCCAATCAAAAGACTCAAGGTAGCTGAATGGATGAGAAAACAAGAAACAAATATATGCTGTCTACAAGAGACCCACCTCAGAACTAGATACACACAGGTTGGAAAAACAAAGTCTGGAGGACTATAAAGGAGAGATAGGCAGCAATTCAGTCATACTAAGGGATGTTAACACCCTACTGACTTTACTGGATAGATCTTCTATATGAAAATCAACAAGGAAACAGTGGCTCTAAATGACACACTAGATCAGATGGATTTAATCGACATTTACAGAACATTCCACTCTAAAGCTGCTGTATATGTTTTCCTAACTTGTAGATGAGAAGGAGGACTATACCTCCTATCTGTGTTTTAACAACAGCAACAACAGCAGTACTTAAGGGGTTTTCAGGCCACCCACTGAAATAAGGGACAACATCATCCTCATTTTACAAATGAGCCAACAGCAGGTGTTCCTTTAGACACCTGTCAAATTATGTACACCACCTGGAAAAGGTAGACATTAGCGGTAATCAAAGAATATAGTACTCATTGGTCAACTCAGTGGCCAACACATCGTATCCATTAGCAGCCTGTTTTAAGGTCTAGTTTGTCACTGTTTTTGTTCTCTCAAATTTAATAACTTTTATTTATTTTTTAAATTTATCTTTATTGCTGAAAGTATTACAGATTTCCCCCTTTTTTTCTCTCATTGATCCCCTCCAACCCACATATTCCTCCCCATCCTAGGCCTTCCCCACACCACTGTTTGTGTCCATGGGTTATGCATATATGCACATAAATTCTTTGATTAATCTCATCCCACCCACTCCCCTACCCCCACCTTCCCACTGAGATTCAGCAGTTTGTTTCATGTTTCTATGTCTCAGGAACTATTTTTTCCCTCAGTCTACTCTGTTCATTAGATTCCATATATGAGTGAGATCATGTAAAACTGAAGCAAGAAGAGTCAGAAAACCTGAGTAGGCTAATAACAACTGATGAAATCAAAGCAATAATAAAAAAACTCCCAGCAAACAAAATCACTGGTCCAGACAGTTTCACAGGGGAGCTTTCTAATTCTTTAAGTTGTAGGGTTAGATAGTTTACAAAAAATTTTTCTAGCTTTTTGAGGTAGGCCTATAGTGCTATGAACTTCCCTCTTAGGGCTGTTTTTGCTGTGTCCCATAGATTTGGGATTGTTGTGTGTTCATTTTCATTTGTTTCCAGGAAGTTTTTTATTTCTTTCTTGGTCTTGGTAACCCACTTATTGTTTAATAACATGTGATTTAGCCTCCATATGTTTGACTGTTTTAGAGTGTTTTTACTGTAGTTGATTTCCAATTTCATGCCCTTGGGATCTGAGGTGCTTGTTAGGATTTCAATCTTGAACTTATAGAGACTGGTTTTGTGTCCTAACACATGGTGTGTCTTTAAGAATGACCTATGTGCTTCTGAGAGGAATGTATATTTTGCAGCTTTGGGATGAAATGCTCTGTAAATATCAATTAAATTAATCTGATCTAGTGTGCCATTTAGTCACTGTTTGTCTTGCTGACTTTTTGTCTGGAAGATCTATCCAGTGAAGTCAGTGGGGTGTTAAAGTCCATGACCATGACTATATTGCTGTTGACCTCAACCTTAAAGACCTTACGGTTATTATTGATAGGTCCTTATTTATTGCAATTTTAATCCTTTATGCCTATGTTTCTCTCTTATTATTACAGCAGTCCTTTTAACATTTCTTGCAACGATGATTTTGTGGTGATGAATTCCTTTAGCCTTTTTATTTTGTCTGGGAAGCTCTTTATTTCACCATCTATTTTGAATGATAGCCTTGCTGGATAGAATGGTTTTGGCTTCAGATCCTTGTTTTGCATTACCTTGAATACTTCATGCCATTTCCTTCTGGCCTGTAAAGTTTCTTATGAGAAGTCAGCTGACAGCCTAACGGGATCTCTTTTGTAGGTAACAGACTGCTTTTCTCTTGCTGCCTTTAAGATTCTCTCTTTGTCTTGAATTCTTGGCATTTTAATTATGATGTGTCTGGGTGTGAGCCTCTTTGGATAGTTCTTGCTTGGGACTCTCTGTGCCTCCTGCACTTGGATGATTTTTGCTTGACCATTTTAGGGAAGTTTTCTGCCATCACTTCTTCAAACAGGTTATCTAAACTTTGCTTACTTTTGACTTCCTCTGGTACTCCTATAATGTGAATATTGTTACATATCATGTTGTCCCACAGCTCCCTTAGACTGTCCTCCTGTTTTTAATTGTTTTTTTTCTTTTTTAGTCTCCGAAAGAGTGATTTTTTTCTATTCTGTCTTCTAATTCACTGATCTGATCCTCAGCTTTCGCTAATCTGCTGTTTATTCCTTCCAATGTATTCTTTATTCCTGCCATGTCATTCTTAATTTCCTTCATAGTTTCCATATTTTTTTATGCTGTTGAGCATCCTTACAATCAGTATTCTGACCTCTATATCTGATAGATTGCTCATCTCCATTTCATTTAGCTCTTTTCCTGGAGACTTCTGTTGTTCTTTCATTTGAGACTTGTTTTTTTGTCTCCCCATTTTGACTGCCTGTTTGGGTTTGTTTCTATGTATGAGGTAGATCTTCTAGGAATCTCAGTCTTTTTGGAGGGTCTCTCATGCAGGCTGATATCAGACGCAGTTTGTGACTGGCCCTGAGTACCCTGTTTGGAGCTATCAACTACCCTCAGCTTGAGGTCTCCTCTGCTGGGGTTGAGTGTGGTTGGACAGGAACAAGATGCACACCAAAGACTGCTTTTCCAAGGCCCAAGTCCAGAAGCAGATCAGGAAAAGACTCAAAACACTTTGAGGTCTGCCTCTGGCTACAGGCTGATTAATGTGTTTCTCTTAATGAGCCTCAGGCTGCAGCAACTCTACAGAGTGGAGCAGCTTGTTATCAGTCTCTTAATGAGCCTCAGGCTGTAGAAACTACTCTGGATAGGGTGAGAGGTTTTCCAGCAGGGTGGGCAATTACTTCCCTCCCCAGGCAAAAGTAACAAAATGCCTGTCTGAGAAAGATATGCTCTGTCATATGGGAGAATGACTTGGCACAGGAATCCAGAGGTGTGCCCTCTGAGCTATATCTCCAGAGCCTACACAATCCTAGATTTTCCTCACACAGCTCCACTCCACTCTGTCCTCCCTCTTCTTGAGCCCAAGTTGAGTGGCTGCACATGCAACTTTTTGCTTTGGCTCTTTAAGAAGATGCCTGCATTTCCAGCAGTCTTTCCTGGGCAGACAGAAACCTTGCTGCTTTTCACAGCCAGATGATACATGGGCACCTTTCTCAGTTCTTGTGCTCTTGGCTGGGAAGCCCAGCCTGGAGTTTAGGCCCCAGAGTTCTCAGTGGGAACTCCCCACAGCTTAGATATCCCTCTGGAACTTCAGCTACTGCCTGTGGGAGCCCAGCCAACCCTCTTGCATCTCTGCACTTCCTACCAGTCTCTATGTGGTCTCCACTTTTCCTCCTTGGTTATGAGGGTGCTTTCTATCTTGTCTTCAGTTGCAGTTGATTATTCAGAATGGTTTTTCTATGTATTAGTTGTAATTCCAGTTTGGTCCTGGGAACGTGGCAGTGTAGCTTCCACTCAGTCCGCCACCATCTTTTATAACTTTCTTAAAAAGAAACAACAACAAAAAAAACTGTTTGTAGGAAGAAAATAGTCTTTTCTATCAAAGTAATTGAGGTAGGCTAAACTGAAAAAACATCCACCTTAAAATTCTCCATTTTGTATTTAGTACACGTGTCCAATTGCCCAAATCCTAGATATACCCACTTCCTGCTGTTATGGGAGTCCACCCCGCACATGCTTTCTTTCTAAATTAGCCCATTGGTTTAGATTGTGAAGCCTCACCCTAACCAATAGGGCATGGCACAGTGATATTCATGTTAGGGATAAAAGCAGAATGAACTTCCCTTTCCGTGTGCTCGCTTTTGTGATTTGGGTAGCTCTGCACCCTTCTGCAGAAGTAACGTTTGCCTTGTTTAGTTACTTTTGATTTCTTGTGTATTTATTTGCAACACTGTTGAAACATATTTCCAACAATGCTTTTATTGACTTCAGACAGGAGGGAGAGGAAGAGAGACAATAACATCAATGATGAGAGAGAAATCATCAATCAGCTGCCTCCGGAATGCCCCTTACCACTAAGCACACTGGCCAAGTTAACTTTAATACCTTTCAATGTCACTCTGTACTTGAAACTAGACATGGCCCCAATAGCTTCTTCATGGCCTTTTCTCAAGGGCAAAAGTATATACGCACTCATATGCCATGTGCCTTTACAAGATACATTTTTAAGCTAGCAAATTTCTTTGAAAACAAAGAAAGGAGATTCTCTCTAAAAGGGAAATATATAAAACACATAACAGTGCCTGTCAAAATAATATTAGCTACCATTATCATTTACCATATCATTATTATTCTCATCATTATATTCAATTCTCCCCCCACCCAGGAGTTGCTGCAAGCATCAAAAGTTAAAGAAATATAGTTTCCAAGCAGCACATTTAGAGATTTGCTCAGGCTTGGCATGTTTCTGTGTACTCACATTCCATTGACAAAATATACCAGGCACAAATAAATGTTCAATAAGTGTTTGAAAGTATTTTTTTTACAGGAGAATAAATTAAGATTTGAGGAAATGAAGTCCAAGGTTATATAACTAGTGTTTGGCAGTGCTAGATTTACATACAAGCCTGTTTATTCTAGATCTTTTATTGTCCCCCCACTTTAAAGAACAGTCTCATGATTGATGACTAAAATTTTCATTAAATGAAAAATTTACATTTCCAATTTTCCCCATTTCTGCAAAACTTGATGCTTTTTCTAAAGAGCATAGTCTAGGACAGAACATTGCAATAGAGGCTTTGAGGAACCTGTATAAGAAACTTGGTAGTAGAAAAATGTGAAAGACCTCCAAATGATAAGAAGAATAATTGAAGACAAACATAATTACTCCAATTTGATAAGAATTTATCCAACATTCTGGAAAGTAGATTTTATTGTATTTGAAAAGTTCAGAATTTTCTTAATGCTAATATGTTTGTAATCATTTTCTGTAGCTAACCTTCAGAAATATAACTATAATTTCCTCCCTACTATTACAAAATATATAGACTGAGATCATAAAGCATAAGAATTACACAATAATGTGGTTCCGTATGAGCCACATCTTATTTCAATTTTTAAAATGTCTTTGGCTTTGTTTTTAAAAGTTTAAAAATATATCTAAAGTACTATATTTTATGTTGGTAGTTTAAAATTACTTTTTGTTTATAAACTTACATTTATGGCAAGTTTTCAGGCTTTCCTAGGGCTGATCTAACTGAGTCTAAACATAAATGCCTGGAAAGAATTTTAATATATAATAATATTCTCACATTTTATGTTAATTTTAAAAACCATCTGTTTTATTAAAGTATATTTTATTGACTCATTTACTTGAATTACTGCTTAGGAATAATTCTTTGTATGTGCAAAAAACCTGTTTAAATTTTTTTTTCTACAGAATTCCATAAACCTGAAGAGTAATCTTTTTAAAGTTATCAGAAGAAAAGAATTGTAAAAATAAAACTGGAAACATCCCAAATCTTATGGTGTGTGAAACCAAATGTCAACTGGAGCTCGACCAAAGACTAAAGTAAGAAGCTTTATTATAGATTATTCTGGGTGAAGTGTCATGCCTCACTCATGCAGTAAAGAAATCACCACATTCACATGTTCTCTGTTATTTTTGTTTGTTTTTAATTTAGCATTAGGGTTGACCTGTTTTTCATTATAGCATGATTTGTAATGAAAAACAGATATTTATGAAATTGGAAAAAAATGCAGTCAATGATTTTGTTAAGGTAAAATGGTTAGTCCATTGTGATAAGTAGAGTAATAGCCATGGATTGCATGAACTTCAAGTCAATTCTTTATTGTTAGTGAAAATTCATACTGCAGTTGAAATTCTCCTTGAACAATTATTACAAAATTTTTCCCTTTGTGGGTAAAATGTATCTCATTATTCAAAGTTCCAGAAAAGAGGAGGCATCAGATTGGGAACACATCTGCAAACACATCAGCTACAAACATTAAAAACATTTTTTATAAGTAATAATCTTTGTTCTACCAAGCTAAAAAATACCGAGGGAATTTTTTAATGTTTTTTTGTTTTTGTTTTTTTTTGGGGGGGGTGGAAGGGTGGGAGGTGTATATTTTTAATGACCATCCTTACTTATTGGTATTTTACAAATTTTAAGTATGTTTACAATTTTCACATTTTTTATAGAATTTAAAAGTACATATTCATAAATTATGACTAGTGTTGGGTATAAAGGGATGTTGGCAATAACTTACAAGATTTTATTGAGTTCCTGATGGTTCTTGATTTTATGATGCCCTGGCTGCTTTACAATGTAAAAAAGTAATAGCAATTTTCCCTGTAAATATGAAAGGCAAACATTATGTGTCTTCCTGATAGGAAACAGCAGAAGCTTTCTAAATTACCTCAAAAGAGATAATTTAAGAGATTACTTACAAAGGTATGGGCAGGGTTAAGGGAACCCAACAATTCTAAGATGGTTGTAAGTATGATCTTTGGCCTTGGAAGAGGAATGCAGCCATAATCGAACTCCAGCATGACCGAAAATAGATGTGGGGAGTGAATACCCAGCTCTCTCCTTCCCTGCTTCTAACTTCCTCTTGGACCTCCCACTTACTGAATTTATCAAGAAATCATGAAGAAAGAGTGCCCAATTAATGTGTTTGTTTAGAAACTGTATCCCTCAAAGCAAGATGGAAAAGTACAAAGAGTAGTTTTAGAGGATCAAATAGAAAATATTCAGCACACATTGAAATATAAATCCAGCTACCACTATTAAACATGTAACATGCTCCAAGCATGGTGCTAAACTCTTCACACACATATCACCTATTTAATCCATTCAGCAAGCCTATAATGTAGGTATTATTACCTCTATTTTTTAGAAAAGAAACTTTTCTATAATAACATAGTAAAGTTAGTGGGATAGGTTTTAACGTTACCTTCATTTTACTGATGAGAAAAATAAGGCTTTAATAAAGGTAACTGACTTGCCAAAGGGGCAAAACCAGTACTTGAGTCTGAGTCTTCATGTTATTTATCATTATGCCATACCAACATACATCACCTTGGCTACATACTGTATTATTCCAACTATATAACTATATGACATCTTGAAAAAGCAAAACTATGGAGACAATAAAAGGATCAGTGGTTGTCAGGGGTTAGGGAGGAGGAAGGGAAGAATATGTGGAGCCTAGAGGATTTTAGGGCAGTGAAACTACTCTACTGTACTATAATGATAGAAACGTGTCATTATACATTTGTCAAAATCCATATAATTTACACCAAGTGTGAGCCCTAAAATGAACTGTGGACTTTGGGTGATTATGATGTGTCAATGTAGGTTCATCAATTGTAACAAATATTCCACTCTGGTGGGAGATGTTGATAGTTGGGGAGGCTATGTAATGTGTGTGGGGGCAGGGGATATATGGGAAATAGCCGCACTTTCCACTTGGTTTTGCTGAGTGGAAACTGCTTTAAAAGAGGGAACAGAAAAATGTAGTGCATCTTAAATTGTGTCTACTGTGATCCACATTTTTTTGTTTTGATGAAGAATTATTGATAGATAATATCAAATTTTATACAAGGAGATTATATATATATATATATATCTCCTCACCCAAGGATATGTTGATATGTTTTTAATTATTTTAATGATTTTTAGAGAGAGAAGATGGGGGGGGAAGAGAGAGAGAGAGAGAGACATAGATCTGTTGCCTCCTGAAAGTGTCCCAACCAGGGACTGAACCCACAACCTAGATATGTGCCCTGACTGGGAATTAAACCCACAACCTTTTTGTGTACAGATGATGCTCTAACCAACCGAGCCACCTGGCCAGGGCATACAAGGCTTTCTTCTCAGAGTATTCCTCAGCCCAAAAGGAAAGCATTTACTGCAAATCAATTTATTATTTTTTTAAGTTTAATAATGAAAGTAAAAAGGAGAAAGCTGTTATCTTCAGCATGATGCTATAATTCATTGCCTAGTGACTCTTAAAGGAATGTAATTTATTAAAGAGGCATGTGGGACCTGTCTTAGCTGATTTTCTAATTTTTTAAAATTTTGCTACTTTATTTTTATAGTAATCTCTTAGCTATCCTGGGGCAGGTAATTTATTTCCAAATTAACTCATTCAGGTTAGGAACAGGGTAACTTTATAAATTATTAAGTAGGAAATTTGGGACTATTTCATTTTTTGGCCCTTTCAGAGCAAAATCATAGAGTCTTCAGTCAATTCTTACTGCCACAGGGTCTGGAGAGGAGGAATATATAGCCTCAAATGTTAATACTTGATCTATGTAGTCTCTGAAAATCTTTTCCTGTTATCTGTTTTCAGCAATATGTGCGATGGGCATCCCTTCCAAGAAGTTCACTTATAAGTAGGCAGTATGCAAACAAGGGTCAGTTTGGCAGAGAACGTTTTTTACTGCTCTGTGAAGTTTTAAATAGATGGACAGTGTATCCTAAAATCTTCCTCTGCTGTTTCCTTTTTCTAGGTAATACTTCTTAAGAGGCAACTCACTTCTATTTCTTCTGAGTCAGCTATGAACTCAGAGACCCCATAATAAAGGAAGTTTGCCACTGGTTAAATTTCTTCTAAGAGAGAACACAAATATTTCCACACAGATATTTGTCAGCCTAATATACATTCATTCACTTGATATTATCATTTTCATATTTTCTCAAACTAGCCTCCAAAACCTAATTTTTATCCATAAAATACTTGATGTATAGAATGTGGAACATGTCTGAGGAACATGTGCTCAGTTCTGGACATAACCCTGGCTGACAAGTACTGAGGGGAGGGCCTCCCCAGGCGGGATGCAGGTTTACCATGGATTAACCCTGTGTGGAGGATGGAGGGTAAAGGAGTCAATGTAAGAAACGCCCAACCTTGCAGAGAATTTTTATGATTTTTTTGGGCCAAACTGATGACAATTTCTTGGAAGCAAAATCTCAACGGATTAAGAAAATGGTTCGAGAATAGCAGTTTTGTAGCTTATTTTATACATTATAATCAAAGGGGGAGGCATAAGGAGAGTTACATGAAATTCACTGGTGGTAGATTAGAGAGGCTGGAGAAAGCAAAGCAGGGAAATCTCTGAGATTAAATAAAGAGTAAAATGAAGAGACAAATACTTTGTTTACATTGGTGGGTATAGCATAGTTAACAATTAACATTTACAGCACATAGAGATGGTATTTAGGTCACAAGATAACAACTAGGGGATTCCATGGTCTGGTGCTCTGGTGTGAGATTGTACCTTGAGGGGTCTGGAAAAAAGGGGATTACTCTGACATTCCAAAGGTATGTTATTGTAGGTGCAAAAAGACAATAGATAGGCTCAGTTAAGGTAAAGATGGATCTTTATCAAAGAAAATTCTTCCCTAGGACATGACTATGCATCATAACTGACTTTAGTTAGAAAGTCTTAATTTCAGACCATCCTATGTGGTTACTTTAGGACTCTGTAAGGCCTACCATTCTCGCCTTCCTTGAGCTCGTCAGGTTTAATATGTGGCCCCTTTTTCCTTTCACAAAGGCGTTTAAACCTTTATTGTTTGTCAAGAGTTCTATGTACTTTTTAGTAGAACATTCTCAAAGTTTGGTGTATGGGCTTCTACCTTGTTAGGACTATTCATAACTATTCCTCTTAGATATACTTTCCTAGGGGCAGAGTGAAACATGAAAGCCACTGATGGAAGCTCCAATATAAGTGAGACATGAGGACAGTTCAGGACTAACACTGGGCATAAACATTCTCAACACAAAGCCAAATAACTGAGTCTGGCATGAAGTCAGAGCTGCACATATAGATGTATGCCCTGCACAGGGGCCACCTTTTCTAATGAGCACAAAGATATTTTCTGCTTACCAAACTATGGGTGCTTGAGACAGTGAATGCTAGGAAAATAGGACATTTTTCCCTAATTTTTATGAAAACATCATATGGGCAAGCACACACTGTGACCTGGCTACAGGATGGCCCTGGCTAGGTTGACAGAAACAACAAAAAGTCCCAGGGACCAAGCTATAAATTCGAACAACCAGGTTGCCAAGGCTAAGAAGAATATTTAAAAGAAAGCCAAGGACAAAGAGCTACCAATTGAAAATCTGGGGCTATTCTGGCTCTCTGTTCTCAACTGAGAGAGGAGGCCTGGCACATGTTTGAAGCTAGTGACTCATGAACAGTTTTGATTTATGTGTACTTCCCAGACTCGTGGGTACACAGAAGGGGCAGAACAGGGTGATGCAGAGAGTTATATCCTAGACAGAGAAGAATCAGTGGAGTGTGGACTAGCCAGTTCCACAGGACGTATTCTCCATAACATGTATCTGCATCCTCATCTTCCTCCTAAGCCCAGATCCTTATGCCCAGCTGGTTGTCTTGGCATCTCTAACTGTAAAGTCCTATGCACCTCAGACTTAGTCTGTCAAATCTAGAACTATCCTGTCTTAGTGAAAGCCACTTTTAGTCAACTCATTATTCAGGCCAGAAACCTGGGAGTCACCCTAGTTTTATTCTCTCTTAAATGCACATTCATTGTCACCAAGTCTTGTCTAGTCTGCACTTCTAATGATGCATTAATTTATCCCCTTTGCATCCCTAATGCCACTGCTCTGGGTTATTTTTCATCTAAAATGCAGCCTATGAATTGGCCTTTGGTATCTACTAATATGCTATATCCCAATCCAAAATGCAAACAGAGTGATCATGTCTCTGTTTTATGGAAAATTCTTCAATGTCTTCACATTTTCTTGGGTATAAAATCAAATTTCTGTGGGTGTTAAATAGAATCGCTCACAATTTAGCGATGCCTACTTCTCCTGTCTCTCCTCTTTTGTCTCCTCCAACTTTTACTCAATGTTTTAACCATATCAAGCTACTTTTGGATCACACTCCTTATATTTGCATCAATAGCTCCTTTAATCAGGAATACCTTTTTCTTCTTTTCACACTGATTCACTTTTACTAGGTTCTCAAGACTCAGTCTATAAGAAAGACCCTGTTTATCTAGCATTTGCCACATTAATATTATTTATATTTGTTTTTCCCTTGCATTTGACTTGAAGCAGTTTGAAGTCCTACTTTGTCACTTATCTCAGAAACATATGTTACTTAGCATGATAACTGAAAATAGCACGCACTCATAAAATGTTTCAGACTATAGTATGTTCTAATTATTCCAGGTTGAGAGTCTCCTTTCTCCTGTACTATTGTGGTACGAATTGCAACTAAAGACATATTTGGACTAATGTTTTGGCAAGGTTTTAATATTGGAAAGGGAAATGGGTATACATTCACACCACTAAAAGTTAATGGATTCCAGGGTGTCAAAAGTTGAAGAGTTGTCAGGGGCCAAGTTTTTCTATCTAGGAGAAGTTACTAGAAGAATTTTTCCACCCATGTCAGACTTCTGGCCACCCCCTGTTTTATCTTAGAGCACCAGGGTTTGGGCATCATTCTGCCAGTTCCACTGCTACCTTCTTTGCAACTATGATTTCTTTCATTCCTTAATTAGTGAGAAATAAGTAGATCCAGCAAGAGTAGCTTTTACTTCTGCAATTTTTCTAAGGGCTTTCTTTGGAAATTATAAGAAAGAGTTAATGAGCAAAGGCTCCACATAATATTCTCCTATCAATACTTTTTATTTTTCCCCAGAGTGTTAGAGGGAGATAAAACACAGATAGAATGTGATCTCAAGTAATGTTTATTTATACTTTGGAGGCCACCTATGTTCAGTGAATTTCCTGGAATCTATTTAGAATAGCTAAGGAAGAGTTAAGAAACATCTGGGTGCTTTGTAAGAGTTGGGATGGAACAGGGCCTGGAGATTTGACAGATGATCATGCACCTTAACTGGAAGAGAGTTAGCTATGGAAGTGGTGGGGAGGAGAAACCTCAAGTGGTGATGCTGGGGAAAGTATCCTGCCCTTTTGTTACTTCTTCCTTGCTCATTATTTCCAACATACCAACCATATGAATGCCAGCTTGGCATCAATGGTGGGGGAAGTTCAAAGGCTTTTTGCATGGTCAAAGAGATGAGAAGGATATGTGAAACATAGTTTCATAGCAGCACTGTAGGGGAAACAATGTGAGTTTGTCCACCAGGCTGAGGTAGTATAGGAATTCCCAGGGACTATGTGCATGCAAAGCATGGTCCAGTGAATGAAAAATAGAGACTGCCCATTGTTGTTTCAAAATAGAGAATAAAACACTATTCCTTATATTGTGTTTCATGATTAAATCATGACTATCCTAAAGTGTTTAGGTCCTTTCTTCTGTTGCCTGCAGATTTATAGAATATTTACCAGACTAATATGTACAGAGCCACTCCTGTGTAAAATGACATCTGTTTCAGGAATGCAGGCCAGATGTGTGGTTGAAAATATGTGGACAAAAGCTGCATATGGCCACGCTTCTTAAAGCCCTGACTAGATGTATCTGCCTATGTAATCACCCCAGCTACCAACCAAACATAATATTCCTCCTCTGAATTATTAAAAAGTGTTTTTAAACATGGTGTGTCTGAAAATTCAAGGCTTTTCTTTTGGTTTGTTTTATAGCCTTTACTGATTAAACGTATTTCCCCTATGTCTTGAATGGAGAGCAGCATCAACTGTTACAATAAACTTCCCACTCCGTAGTCCTGGGTAGTACATACGCCTACGCCAAAGGTATGCAACAGCCGGTAACTGAAAATGATTCAATATCTTTGGTAAGATGGTATTTAAGGAACATACACTTATGAGTAAAGCAGGATGTACATTTTACAGTTATTTTAAAAACACATTGAACAAGTTAGTCAGAAAATATTTATTGAGCACCTAGTCTATGTAGAACTTTGTAAGGGTTGCTGCTTTTATGTTGGGATGTCTGAATGTAGGGCTTAAAAGTGTTACTAATACATCATCTCCTACAAGAATAATGATTTCCTAAGTTTTCAAGGCCTCTCCATTTTTTATTTTCTGTGTTATGAACTTGAAACAGGATTAAGAACGTTTTAGCCATTAAGGACAGTGTTTTCTGTGGCTTTTTGAGTTGTGGAAGATTGATGCCACTGGGATGGCCCAGCTCTTGGGCAGGATCTGATTAGGTGAGATAAATAGATTGCTACATAAACAGCATAGTAAAGTCCTAAGTACACATCCTTTAGTAATTACACAGTGTTCCTGGAGAATGGGTGGAATGGATGAGTCAGTGAACTATGCCAGTAGTCCCTGATCTACAT